>NW_026652285.1:90477302-90825014 GCF_009828535.3 Hylobates moloch | reverse complement strand
TTCCTTCCTTCCTTCCTTCCTTCCTTCCTTCCTTCCTTCCTTCCTTCTTTCCTTCCTTCCTTCCTTCCTCCTGCCCTCCCTTCCCTCCTTCCTTCCTTCCTTTCTTTTTCGGAGTCTTGCTCTGTCACCCAGGCTGGAGTGCAGTGGCACAATCTCAGCTCAACGCAGCCTCTACCCCCACGACTTTCCAGCAATTCTCCTGCCTCAGCCTCCCAAGTAGCTGGGATGACAGGTGCCCACCACCATGGCCAGCTAATTTTTTTCTTCTATTTTTAGTAGAGACAGGGTTTCACCATGTTGGCCAGGCTGGTCTTGAACTCCTGACCTCAGGTGATCCGCCCATCTTGGCCTCCCAAAGTGCTGGGATTACAGGTGTGAACCATCTTGCCTGGCCTCCCCCTCAAAATTCTACAATATTCTTATTTTAAATGACTTTCTCCCCTCCATATCCCCCTTTGTCTAAAGAATCATGCAAGTGTATGTACCATCATCATAGCATTTAGGTCTCCTGTGACTTACAGTTAGTTGGAACACAAACTCCTTTAATAATGAATGCCTCAACCAAATGATGGTCATTTTTATGTTCTTCAGGCCTAGGTCAGGTGCAGTGGCTCACGCCTGTAATCTCAGGACTTTGGGAGGCTGAGATGGGCAGACCACCTGAGGTCGGGAGTTCGAGAACAGCCTGATGAAACATCCATCTCTACTAAAAATACAAAAAAATTAGCCAGGCATGGTGTCACACACCCGTAGTCCCAGCTGCCTGGGAGGCTGAGGCAGGAGAATCACTTGAACCCCCGGGAGCAGAGGTTGCAGTGAGGCGAGATGATGCCACTGCACTCCAGCCTGGGCAGCAGAGTGACTCCTTCTCAAAGATAAAATAAAATAATTAAAAATATATATATTATTCAGGCCTAGTCCTTAGAAATAATACTAGTCCATAGACTAGTACATAGAAATAATATCGTTAATATTTATAATATATGAATAATTGCTAAAGTTTATCAAGGGGTTAACATGTGTCAGATTCTATTCTAAGCACTTTTCATGCACTAATTCATTTAACAGTATAAGAAACCAATGCAGTAGGTATAATTATATCCATTATGCAGAACATTTAAGTACCTTAGATACTCAATTACATGAACATTTCTTTTCTTATCCTTGCAAACTGCTATAATTTTAGTCTAAGTTTTGCTCACCTCTTGCCTTCTGCCTCTTCCAAACCATCATTTACAAGGCTTCCAGAATTATCTCATAAAAGCCAAGGTTACATCAGGCCATTCCCTTGATGGTCCCGTTTTCTGCAAGAAAGAATCCAAGCTCCTTAGTTTGTCCATTCAGCCCTTCTTAATCTGACCTCAGCCTGTCTTGCATCTGTGTTTCCACCCTCCTTCATTTACCCTGTGCCCTAAATCACCTCTGGAGAGCTCATATCTCTAATCTAAGTTTAATGATGTTCTTCATCTCAAAACATCCTTTCCTGAACTTGTGTGCTGAAACAAAGCAAATATTCCACTGAAGCCTGATTATACCTAGGCCAACTGAACATCATCTCCTACCTGGAATGCTGAAATAGTCTTTGGCCTGATTTTTCTACTTCTACACTTGACCCTGCCCTCCCAGAAAGGTCCCCAACTGTAGCCTAAGAGAACATTTTTTGAAAAGTAAGTCAAACACAATTTACCCATGTAACAAGCCTACACATGTTCCTCTGGACCCTAAAATAAGAGTAGAGGAACAAAAAAATTCAAATCATGTCACTGCCCAGCTCAGATCTATGACTGGCTTCTCTTATACTCAGAATAATATCCATACCCCTTACTTTGCCCTCTGAGACCCTACGTGGTTTGCCTCATGCCTTCCCTTTCACCTCCTCTTCTCTGTGTTCTTGTTCATTTTTGTCAACCAGGTGGTTATTCCTGTTATTTTGAGACCACGAGCTCGCTCATTGCTCATCCATTGTTGCTTCAACAGTCTTCTACTTATTCTCCAACCTGGAGTTTTGGTTAGATCTCTCCTTGATGTAATTCACATCCATGCTCAAATATTATGCTTTCAAGATAGGACTTCTCTGGTCTCCTTATTTTGAGTGTTCCCTGTTCTTCCAGATATTCACTAATTCCATACTGGTTTATCTTTCTTCATAACATTTCTGCCACTTGAAATCATAGTGTATACTAATTTGTATATTTCTTTCTAGACTGCCTTCACACTAATAAGTTCTAAGCTTTATTAGATTTAAGGATTTGGCCTATTTTTTCTTAGCAAATGATACTGGGCACATCCTAAGTACAAAAAAAAATTTGTTGAATGAATGCTGGTCCATGGAATTTTTCCCTTTACTCTAAGACAAATTATGTGTTATCTCTTTTCTTCTCCTCAATGGATAGGGTTGGCTAATTCATACCCCTCAGTTCATGACAAATGTTTATGATCCATCTTTACAAAGATATGATTCTATGTTATTTATTTTATTCCCATGTGTCCCCATTTCCCTCTCCACATCACAGGCAATTTGTCTAATGTGTTTAATGATTACCGTTTTGTATTAGTCTGTTCTCATACTGCTAATAAAGATATACCTGAGACTGGGTAATTTTTAAAGGAAAGAGGTTTAATTGACTCACAGTTCCACATGGCTGGGGAGGCCTCACAATCATGGTGGAAGGGGAATGAGGAGTAAAGTCACATCTTACATGGTGGCAGGCAAGAGAGCTTGTGTAGGGTAACTCCCCTTTATAAAATCATCAGCTCTTGTGAGACTTATTCACCATCACAAGAACAACATGGGAAAGACCCATCCCCATGATTCAATTACCTCCCGCTGGGTCCTTCCCATGACACATGGGAATTATGGGAGCTAAAATTCAAGATAAGTTTTGGGTGGGGACACAGCTAAATCGTATCAGCTTTTGTTTATATGAATTTTTGTATGTATGTTATTATTTTGTAGTTAACATATTTTTCATTTGTATAACTGAAAACAGTATGATTCTCATTCTATTTGTCCTGTTTTCTGGACCCATCCATGTTACTATGTGCACATCTAGTATGTAGTGTCTCCTGACCTTCTGGTTCTCCATTGAACAGCTGACATATTTTAACCTGCCTCATTCTCCAAGGAGGTGCTCCCACACTCCTTGCAACAAATCCTACAATGAACACCTTCTATTCATCCCTTTGTGTAAGTCCATGAAAATTCTTTTTTTTTCTTTTTCTTTTTCTTTTTTTTTTTTTTGAGACAGAATCTCGCTCTGTCACCCAGGCTGGAGTGCAGTGGCACAATCTCAGCTCACTGCAACCTCCACCTCTTGGGTTCAAGCAATTCTCCAGCTTCAGCCTCCCAAGTAGCTGGGACTACAGGCACGTGCCACTGTGTCCAGCTAATTTTTGTATTTTTAGTAGAGACTGGGTTTCACCATGTTGGCCAGGCTGGTCTCAAATTCCTGACCTCAGGGAAGATTTGTGGAATGGGACTATTTCTACACTTAATCTGACTAGGCATAGTTGGAGTGCTCTCCAGAATGCCTATACATCTGTTCTACAACCAGTGGTGCATGGTGGCTTCCTATCCTCATATCTCTGACAACATTTTCCATTACGGAGCTTTCTAGTTACTTTTTCAATGCACTTTCCACACTATGGCACATTATGGTGCACAGCACTTCATGTTATCTGGTCACCATCTCTGTCATTGCTGTGTGCTGTGCCTCCTAAGGGTGGGGTTACACTGTTATTTTTGTATTCCAGTCTAGTCCAGTGCCTGTCACAAAATGTGGACTTAATAGAATGCGTTAAATGAAAGAGTAAGCTATATTTCTTCACTTTAGGTCAGCCCCATCTAGAACATGTATTCACTTTAAAACTACTATATGCCAAATGTTGTTTTAGATGATACAGATGCATTTTTTTCTAAATCTTTGAGTAAGTTTCTATTCCCTTCTACATATGAGGAAACTGAGGCTAAGCCTCAGTTTTAACAACAGAGCTGAGGTGGTTCAAGCATGGGGTTTGAAGGCAGATCTGAGTGACTAGAAAGCCAAAGCCCTCCCCCTCATTTTTCTGTTTATGTTGATGGATTCTCATGGTGATAAGATAAATGAATCAATTAGAATTTGTTTTTATATTTTTATATAAGTACCCTATCTCTCCCCTACAAGTAACATGAGATTTTCTCTGTGCCATAAACCACAACTCCTGAACTCTATGAAATAACAATATCCCACATTCAGGACGTGTTTAAAGTCACCACTACTCGCAATAATCCTTGGCATTTTGGAATACATTATTATTTTTTTTTCTGGAGAGTTTCTTATTTAGGGATATCAACACAACTAGCTGTTAACCTGGATGCAAAATCCTTGCTTATCTACAGAACACTAAGCTAGAGGATTTTTTAAATGCCTGATTGAAGTATATCAAATCCATGTATACATGTTAATTTCTTACTTTGCGCTGGACACTGCTAAATTCTGACAGGTGATGATGAATAGGGCAAACATAATCTGTTACTTCAGAACTCACCAAAGGATATGAGCATGCAGAAAAGGTAGAGACAAAACTAATAGAGAAGAAGTGACAGGGCAAAATGTGAAAACATTACAGGGACACTTAACCCAGCCCTGGAGCAAAGGAGACTTTTGGAAGTAAATGATGGAGATTAATAGGAGAGGAGAGAAGGGTGGAGGAAGAAGAAAAAGTGTATTCTAAGAAAAGAGTACTGAGTGTGCAAAGGCCCAGAGGGGAAAAAAAGCCTTGTGTGTGCAAGGAAATAAAAGAAGTTGAACAAGGCTGGAGCACAGATTGTAAAGAGAAGGGGAAACTCTTGCAGTTAAGACTGGATGGCTGAACAGGGTCCAGGTCACACTGGCCGATTATAAAGTGATTTTAATCTATGTCTGAGGACAGTGGAGACCTATTCGATGGTTAGCAAAGCAAGAAAATGACATGATCAGATTCATGTTTTGGAAGATTCTCTGGGCCACAGAAAAAATAAGATTAGAAGTGGGAATGGGGATAGGAGTTGATACTAGAGGTAAGAGGACCACTTAAATGCTTATTGCAGTGATCCAGGGGAGTGATAATGATGTTGTGGACAAGAACAGATGGGATAGAACTAACTGAGTAAGATAGTAAATAAACCTAGGGACTGATTGGATAAAGGTGGAGAGAGTCAAGGACCATGTCTAGTGCTCAATATTAATCCCCTGACATGCCATAGAATGTAGATTCTATGTTCGTGGTCTCTGTGATGAGCTTTCTGAAAGGCACTTCAGCTAACTCCTAAAAGTACAAAGCACAGCATGTTTCTAGGACAGGAAAGGTAATAAAATTATTTTTTTATGTACTCAGCTTTCATTTTAACTTCTTATTGAACCTGAGTCCATGATGTTTGAACTTCTAAGAGTTTGCTTCTGGTTCCTGTTTCCTTCCAACTCAAATCAATAGAGCAAATGGTGAGTGAAGGCAATCAAACTTTAGTCAGGATGGTTTAGCAAGACAGTTATTGCAGAGAGTTTCTGTTTTCCTGATCTTGGATCTTTTCTTTGTGGGACCTTCACTAGTACCACCTCATGACCTCTTTCTCTGACTCATTCTCCCAACAGAAGTTGGAATAAATTATTCGATTGGTGAGATTGAAAGGAGAAATAGAGTATGTATGTGTTAATTGCTAACATTTTCAACATCTCCAAAATACCACACTGACTTCTCTAGATGAAGTAGTTCAGATGAGTTCACAACTCTCTGGAACAAGGGTCCTTTACAAAGCTTATTTTTACATAGTCAATTGTACCGTTATTCTTTTCCTATTGTCTTCTATTTACATTTTCTTTTAAATTTCTCTTTCTCTCTCTTTTTACTTTTGCTCTCTCACCTTTTTGTCTCACTCATGTCTCCTTTAACTGGGTTCTTATTCCTTTGTTTTAACATTAAAAATACCAATTTTAGTGATTATTTTAAAACAATTTTTTTTTTTAATACACACACTCTCTGACCCTCTCCCGGCCCCCTCCCATTCTCTCAGAAGAGATCTGAAAGATGGCGTATCTATTAATTAACAAGTCTCATTTTGTCATTCTAACTTACTTTGGAATCAGTGTTAGTTTCCAAATAACTATCTAGTTTTGTAAAAATGACTAACTGGGAAATATCCAAACATTCAAGATCTTCCTTCCCAAGCTAATTACACATCTTTTATAGTAATTTTCATTACGTCCATATTTAAACCTGCTAACCCTGCCCTGAAGCCAAATCAGCCTGTGGAGAATCTAAGATGTCCTAGAATGTTTCCTGGAATGTCTTTCTATCTTTGTGTTCTGTGCATCCATCATTACTAACAAGAAGAAGCTCAAAACACACTGTTTCCAAGAAGCTGCCCTTGATATACTTACATATTTATATACTGTGTTGCTCCACACATTTTTTTCTACACAAAAACCTTGCTAAACATTTTCTACTTCTTCTAAAATTCTCCCCATATCCACAGTTTTAAAATCACTCTATCATCTATCTATCTATCTATCTATCTATCTATCTATCTATCTATCTATCATCTATCTATCTATCTATCTATCTATCTATCTATCTATCTATCTATCTATCTATCTATCTATCATCTATCTATATCTATCTATCTATCATCTATCTATCTATCATCTATCATCTATCTATCTATCATCTATCATCTATCTATCTATCATCTCTCTAATTTATCTATCTTACTGAGAGTAGAACAAATTATTTCCTTTTTAGAAGACTTACATCAGGCTCAGGAATCATTAAGCTTACAGTCTGGGTCAAGGATGATGTAGGAATGATTGTCTCTCCTCACAGTTCAGGGAAGTGTATATGTACTTGCTCTAATAAAGCCTATATTGGTTTTACAACCAATCATATTGGGTTCTTGGTTTTGATTGCTCTGGGTTTGATGTTCACTAACTCAAGAGCAGAATTCAATAACAATTTATCACATTTCTCTTTGGTCTTATTGTTAGACATGATGCAGAATTATAATAAAATATAATAAAAATACTTTTACATTTGCATTCTGGTTAAACTATAACCATTCTACTTCTGTTCCATTAATGATTTCAACTCCCATTAGTGTCTATACTTTTACAGGTACCATGTCCTTTATTTATTTTACATCTTCCTACACAATTCATTTGGCATTCCGTACTCAGTAAGTGATCAATACGTGCTTATTAACTGAGTTAGTGAGAAATTGAGTCCTTGGCATCTGCCCTTGCAAAAGAGAAACATTTCCCACCCAGAAAGTGTGAGGATAAGAAATCTAGAGAGAGAGACTATTTGGAACCTTGGCAACTCACAAGTTGTCGTATTGCTTCAGAGTCCTGGGCCCTGTGTTTAGGCAGTGAGGAAGAAGGATGATCCAATCACTGATCAAGGACAAATGATTGCAAGGTATCCTCAGAGCAGCAAACAGGAAAGTTGATGCTAGACAAAACTTCAATCTCCCAGGAAATCTCAGGCATTGGAAGGTACCCTCATTGTCTGAGCTCTTTAGAGTCACTGACATGGGAAATTCAAATATGAGACGATACAAGTTCAGAGCAACATCTGTCATAGGCGACTATTTCTGCCACAATTCCCCATGGCTCCCAAACTCATCATTTGTAATTAAAACAGGGGTGTTTGACATTTTCCATCATTGCAATTTCTGCTACCCTATGACCAAGTGACACGGCACCCCTTGAGCTTTGATGACAGACTGAGAAAGAAAGATCCCTTGGTTTTAGACCACTCAGCCTGCATGGCCTACAATGTCATTATCTTCCACCATTTCATTACCTGCACTGCACTGCCACCTCCACGCTTCTGCTCATGGTTTTTCTTCTGTTTGATAAGCCCCATATCACTACATTTCTCATCTTTTAAGGCCTATTTTAAAAAAACTATTGTCTATGAATCCAGGTAGCAGAATGTAATGATTGCCAGTGTGAACATAAGAGGCAGACTTCTGAGATTAAAATTCCAGCTCCCTTACTCACTAGCAATATGACCTTAGGCAAGTTAGCCTCTCAGCCTCAGTTTTCTGGAAGTAGACTATTATGTGCATACTAATTTACCTTCCTCATGGATGTGATCAGGAATAAATGATCATGTGTGTGTCTATATGTGCATTTACATATGTTTATTTCTGTATATATGTACACACCCATATACACATACAAACTTAAAATAGTGCCTGACATTTACTAAATCTTAGTAAATGCTGGGTGTTTACTATTATCTCTCTTTAATTTCTTACTGTTGAAATCCTTATAGTTTTTGTGTTGTTCTCTCTCTCTGTCTCTCTGTCTCTCTCTCTCCATCTCTCTCTCCCCCTCCCTCCCTCTCTGTCTCTCTCCCTCCTTCCCTCTCTTCTTCTTTCCTTCTCTCTCTCTCTTTTTCTGCCTCTGTTTATTTCTCACTTCTCATATACATTAGTTTGTAGTGTAGCCTTGAAGTCATGGAATTTATAAATATCACCCAAGTGGTATTAGTGTTAAAACCTCATTCTCAAAATAAGTCTTCAAAGAGGTGACTCACATGTAAACACAGAGTAGCTGAGGCAATACGCTCACCTTGTGAGCTCTTTTCTTTCCTGCTCAGCCCCTTGAGTTGTCTTTGCCCCTACCTGCACTAAAGGAAGATTTACTTTCTGTTACCATTTTCCACCACAGAGGTGCTAATGGTCTTGTCAAGGGTGACATCCCTACATTCTTCCAAGCCTACCAATCCTTGTGATGCCGACAGAATGTTGGACCTGTATAGCAATGAGTGCAGAGTAGAAAGTGAAAGACACAGATAAGAGGACAGAGCTTTTCTTTCCAAGCTCTGCATCCAATCTTAGCTCCTGGTATTCAAAGCATTAATGCTTGTGTTCAGGGTAGCTCAAATCCTGGAAACATCCATTTTTCAATGACTTTCCATAATTTTTTTTTTTCTTGAATCTTCTCAGCCCCTTTATTGAATTGCTCTTCTCTCCTACTTATAAAATTAAGACCTCTGCTATCCACAAAATAAAATACATGTGAATTAGCTGCAGATTTGTGTGTGTGTTTGTATAAATGCTGACCACTTGTTTCAACCTTGTATGTTTTGAATATATAACAAAGAGAATGAAATACAAAATACATAGACATACCACAGAAAACACCAAGCCTTCTTTGACTCTTTAAGAAAAGTGCCAATAGCAAGAATATTTCAAAGGCTTTATGTGTATGTTTGAATGACTAGCTCACATCAAAGCAACTCACATACTAAATATCATTCCATAATTATAACACATCCAGAAGCAGGCAAATTTAATATTGTTTGCTCTTTCATAAGGCAACTGATGATTAAGTGATGGATCAAGTCCCAACAGTGATTAATTGGCAAGGCTAAGATTTGAACTTAAGTTATCTGATCCAAAGTCTAAAATTTACTATCAGACATACTAATTCCCCAGCATAACAATGGCTGTCATTCTTATAATATCAAAATAATTTCCACCTGCTTTATAGTTTTATTTGTAACTCATAAACTTGAATTTACGTAATATAATTTTGACATAGTATTTTATTCAAAGAAATGTAGTGCAGCAATAATGGATAATTATGCAATTTAAAACATTTCCTGGAAGACCTCAAAGAAGATCAAAGGAAGTAGTCATCCTTCCAGCTTGCATAGATATTCTTGTTTAGTTTCCTTTTACTATTTTACCCCCGTCCTGGGTAAATATAGCCCACTCTGATCCAAATTCATCATAATGCCAGGAAATAATACCAGAGTTAATACCAGGAAACGGGCTGAAAAAGACAAGCTTCACTTTATGGGATGAAACCATGTAAGAAAATGAATGAGGAAAGACAGACTTTTTCTTTTGAAGTTAAAAGAAAGCGGATGGTAAGCATTTGCAATTTAATCTCCCATTTAAGCTCCATCAGATATCTCAACAACTTCTTGTGAGACAAGTGTGTCTGGCATGACTATTTTACAGAAAAGAAACCAAGCGTCGAATATACTATTTGGATTATGTGCTTCTACTGCAAAAATATAAAGATCTGAGTATACACAAATATAGAATGGTAGACGCATACTCCACCACACTTCATTTCCCTGACATCCGTCAGCACATGCATTTGATGCTCAGTCAATTAAGATCCAAAACATGTAGTGAAGGAAACAGATCCTCTGCTTATTTATCTAAGTTGTGATGTACATAGCCCTGAAATTATAGCTTCATCTTATGATTGTGCCAGCCTCTAATTCCTGGTATTAATCAAAGGCTGGATAAATGACAGGCTGTGGTAGATGGTGAAGGACAGCTATACTCAGGTCTTGAATTTCTTGAATGAGCTAAACTCAGGATGAATGTGAAATGGCCTGCCACTCCCTACAGCTGCCTTTGGGAGTTCCAATCACAAACTTGACCACAGTCCCTTTATGGCAGTTATTCTCATGGTTTGTCAGTCACAGCTCTTTCCTCTGGTTTAGATTTGTCATTTCTCACATCTAGTATTCTAAAGCTAAAAATAAATAAGAACAAGCATCTGACTTCAGGCAGGAGTTTGTTTTCAGATAGATTTTGTGTGTCCTCTCACCAGGAATAAAGATGCTGGAGCTTCTTAGCTTCTTAGAACTACTTTCATCTGATATAATCTTTTCCCCATTCCCACTATACTCCAGCCACACAGGTCTCCTTTTGGTCACTTGAGCATGTTTGTTCGGGGTTTTTGCACAAACTCTTCCCTGTTCTTGCAGTATTTTTCCTGAGAACCTTTATACAAGTTACTTATCATTTAACTTTTTGTTTAACTATCACCTCTTCAGAGAGATCTTGCCATCTACCTTAGCTCAAAGACTCTGTGTTGTTAGACTGAGGGTCATAAGGAGCAGATGCCAAGACAGAATTAAATGTGGCAAGGAATTTATCAGGGGTAGTGCATGTGAGAGAAAATGGGGAAGGAGCTCAGAGAAGCTGAAGAACTGTCAAACAACAGAGTAGTTCTGAGTGTGAATGGTGGAAGAAAAGAGGGAACAAAAGTTGGGTAAAAGTATCTTAAGATGCTTTGCAATTCTAAGCAAACTTTGGCATGTTCCTACGTGGGTCCTTGACCCAAATTTGTATGTCAGAGATTTCAAACCTCTTTCAAGAATGACATTATCTTAGAATCCTTCTCCAGCTCAGTTGCTGGCTGGAAATGGCCCCTAGAAAATCTGGCCCAGGTGCAAATGGGGTGATAGCATAAGAAGTAGTAACTTCACGCATCTGGAGATCTGAGTGTTACATTCTCATGGCTGCCCCATACCCTTCTCTCCACTTTCTATCTCTATCTTATCTCTCTGTTTCATTTTCTTCCTGGAACTGTCTGCAATTACATCACTTATTATTTATGCTTTTACAATCGGTCTTCCTTCTGAGGTTAAAAACTCCATGAACATAGGATCATTATTTACCTTCATACCTAAAACTATGTATCAGATACCTGGCAAGTGTACAGTAAAACATACACAACTTGCTAAATAACTGAGTCAATAATTGTTAACAGATCATCACTGAACCCATTTATCTTTTAAAAAGTAAACATAAAATATGCTCCTAAATGATTTATGAGTTATTTCTAGAAATCCTCTTTTGCTTATTGTGACGTGGTAGTTCCATCTCTTAACAGTAGTGTTTGTTCTTTTTCACCCACCTGACAGTACAACATGAACTCCATAGTTCTTTCATTAGCTCTATTCACACATTATAGCTAAATTCATATCTCAACTAATACCAGCCAATGAGGCCAGCCTAATGGTAAGTTTTGGAAGAACTGTAACATTTATTAAATGCTTACTTCTAAATGAATAGCGTTATAGATCACTCAATTTTAGCACTTGAATGTGTAGTGGATACTTTCTAGCCCAGTTAATGATCCAGTTCTTCCATTTTATCCTGAGATTTCACATCCATCCAAACATTTCTAGTGATTTCAAAGATTTACATTACTCACAATTTAGATATTAACAAAGTACTTTTTGTCTCTGTAGATAAGCCATTTTGGTAGTGCAGAAAGTATATATCAGATACACTTTCTTCTCTGAAGTTCTTTTTAATTATTTCTTTTGTACAGATAAAAACTTTATGAGGTAAGAGGCTAGGACTAGCACTAAGTTCTACGTTTGCAAAATGCTTAGTTGGTGTAAAATGAATGTCAATGATCCCAAACATACACTGTGCAACTATTATGTGCAACTTTGAATTCCCATCAAAATCTACCTCCTTCTGTTACACTGTACATATACAATTCCTTTTATATTGTATGATAATCATCTGAGATAATTCATTTTGGGTTTTGAGACTTATTCTTAAAAATATCCTCAAAGCTATTTTATTTTCCACTTTTCAATTTATTTATGTATATATTTTCTTTAAAAATATAAGGAGATCAATAAAATATTGTGATTATCAGTGTCCTTTGTATTTTCAGCCAGATCATTTTTCCCCCCAAAAAAACAAATTCAATCATGCCACTCACTTCGATCATCCTCAATTTTCTTTGCCCTTAGAATAAATTCCAAACCCATTATACACCTTCATCTTGTAGCTATCCCTTCTGCTGCTGTGGTCTTACTTATCTTCATTTATTTCACAGCACACAGTTGGTCCTCACCACACTGACTTTCTATTTTATTTCTAGACCTTCCCTCTTAGAACTTTCCTTATCCCTACCTTTTTCCATTGTTTTAGTCAATTTTCTACTTCTGTAACAGAATATCACAGACTGGGTAATATGGGTGGGGGGAGGGGGGAGGGTTTGCATTAGGAGATATACCTAATGCTAAATGACGAGTTAATGGGTGCAGCACACCAACATGGCACATGTATACATATGTAACAAACCTGCAGGTTGTGCACATGTACCCTAAAACTTAAAGTATAATAATAATAAAATAAAAAATATATGTCGTGTAGTTCTGGGAAGTAGGAAGCCTAAGACCATGATGCTGGCATCTGCTCCCCTTCTAGTGAGGGCTTTGTGCTGCTTTATAACATGGTGGAGGGCTTTGTATGAGGAGAGGACAAGATTATGAGTGTCAGCTGGTCTGACTTCCTCCTCTTAAAAAACAACCAACCAACACGTGAATTTGGGGGTTAAGTTTCCAACACATAAAATTTAGGAAGCACATTCAAATCGTAGCATCCAACCCCTGACCCCCAAAACTCGTGTCATTTTTACATGCAAAATACAGTCATTTCACCCCTAAAGCCCCAAAGTTTTAATTTTCTAACAATAACTTAAAATTCCAAAGTTCGGAGTCTCACTAGATTGGATATGGGAGAGAGTCAAAGCACAATTTATCTTGAGGTGAAGTCCTTCCAGCTATAAACCTGTGAAATTAAACAAGTTATCTATTTTCAAAATACAAAGGTGGGACAGGAATAGAATAGATATTCCCATTCCAAAAAAGAGAAATAGGTAAGAAGAAAGAAGTAAACAGGCCCCAGTAAGTCCAAAACCCAATAGGGAAAACCACATTTGGTCCTAAAGCTGGAGAATAATCTCCTTTGACTCCATGTCCTACATTTTGGGCACACTGGTGTGGGGGTTGGGTCCCCAAAGCCTAGAAAAATGCCACTCCCATGGCTTTCCTGGGCTCAGCCAACACATAGTTCTTGTGGGCTGGAGTCAGATGTCTGTGGTTTTTCCAGGCTAGAGCTACACACTAGGGTTTCTACTGTTCTGGAGTCTCAGAGGTGGCTCTTCCCCCATGGTTCCATTAGACATCACTCTAGTAGGGATTCTCTCCAGTGGCCTTGCTTCCATGATTCCAATAAGCATTGCCCTAGTTGGAGCTCTCTGTGGTGGCTGTGGCTATTTCCCCACATTTCCACTTGCCGTTGTCCTACTACGGCCTCTCTGTAGTAGCTTCAACCCTGTATCAAGTATCAGCCAGGGCCCCCAGGTTGTTCACAACATTTTTTGAAAGCTAGATGGAGGAAGCCATGCTCCCATGGCTCTTGCAGTCTGTGAGCCTGCAGACTTAATATCAGATGGATGATGCTGAGACTTGCTGCTGCTTGCACCTTCCAGCACAGCTAGTTGAGCTACGTTTGGAGTTACTTGAGCCACAGCTGGGAGGACCAAGGAGCACTGCATCCACCAGTGTAGGGAGTGGAGAGTTGAGGCAGTCATGGGCAATAAACTCATAGGGGGCATCCCAAGCCTATTTCCCAAAACCTTTCTGTCTTTTGAGAGAGCTCTGGACCTGTCATGGGTGGGGCAGCCTTGAAGATCTTTTAAATGCCTTCATGCTTTTTCCCATTGCCTTGATGATTACTTCAATCAGTACTAATCTTCTTAGCAAATAGTCACTGGGTCACACCCTTGGTTTTCTCTCCTAAACATGCTTTTTCATACTTTACATGGCCAGGCTAAGAGTTCTCCAAATCTTTCTGCTCTGCTTCCCTTTTAATTATAAATTCTATCTTTAAATCATCTCTTTCTTCTCTTGTTTTACTACAAGTAGTTAAAAGTAGCCATGCAGTAGTCTCAATGCTTTGCCTCTTACATATTTCTTCTGCCAGATATTCTAGCTTATCAATGTTAAATTCCATCTTTCATAAAGCCCTTGAGCATGAATACAGTTCAGCCACGTTTTCTGCCAGTTCAAAACAAAGATGGCTTTTACACAAGTTTCCAATACCTTGTTTCTTAGTTCCATCTGAGAGGTTGGAATGGCTTTCACTGTCCATATTTTTATTAGCATTCTGGTTATGACCACTTAAATAAACTCTAGGAAATTCCAGACTCTGTAATTCTCTTGCCTACTTCTGAGCACTCACCAGAATCACACTTAATGCTCTGTTAATGGCAATGCAGCCTTTTTCTAGACTTCTCCATATTCTTTCATCCCCTGCCCATTACTCATTTCAAAAGCTTCCACATTTTAAGGTATTCATTATTATTAACAACCCCACTCCTGGTACCAATTTTCTATCTTAGTTTATCTTCTGCTGCTATAACAGAATGCCACAGACCAGGTGATTTATAAAGAAAATAAATTTATTTCTTACAGTTCTGGAAGCTAGGAAGTCCAAGAGCAAGGTGCCAGCATCTTCTTTACTTTTTGGGAGGGTCCTCTTGCTGCTTCAAAACACAGTAGATGCATCATATGGGGAGAAGGCAAAAGCAAAAGCAGCTCAGATCTCTCTTCCCCTTCTTATAAAGCTACCAGTCTCATCATGGGGACCCCACTCTGATAACCTCATGTAATCTGAATTATCTCTCAAATGTCCCACATCCAATCAACATATAATATTTGGGGATTAAATTTCTAACACACTAAATTCTGGGGGCACATATAACCTCTACTAACCTGGTACTATTTCTCTTTAATTTCTTACTCTTGGAACCCTTGTAGTTTCTTTTTGAATCTCTCTCTCTCTCCCTCCCTACCTCCTTCTGTCTCTCTCTCTTTCTCTTATATGAGGACACATATAACCTCCTCAATCTGGTTTGCCCTTGCCAGTGCTTCAGATTTCAGCTTAGAAGTCACTACCTTCAAGAAGCTGACTCTGATTTCATCTCCATCCAGGTTATACTAGATGCTCATCTCCGGGGCTCCCATAATAATCATTACTTTCCTATCATTTTGTATTTCACACTGTGTTACAGTTAACTGACTATGTGCACAAAAGATTAGTTTTGGTATAATTCTGGGGCTTGCAGAGTGCCTAATAGTAAGCAGACATTTGTTGAAGAAAGAAGAAGGAAGGAAGGAAGAAAGGAAAAGGTGTGGTGGGGAGAGAAAGAGGGAGGGAGGGAGGATGGAGGGATGGGAGGGGAAGAGGGAGAAAGGAAGAGAAAGGAGGAAGGGCAGAAGGAGGAAACAGAGAGAAAGTGAGGGAGAAAGGAAGGAAGGAAAGAGGGAGGAAGGAAGAAAAGAGGGGGAAGGAGGAAAGAAGGCAACTGACAGAAGTCCCGATATAGACTCAACACCCTTAGAGCTTATTCATAATTGAGTGAATCAGTGTCTGCACAAGTTTAGTCTTATTGACCATACTTACTCTGTAAAATAAAGAATATATACATTTTATATTGACAATGGGTCATTAGTAATCTATGACAACTTTAAGAAAACTATACTTATGTTTTGAGGAGTGCAGTAGAGAATAACTACCACATACTCACATAAATTACCCCTTAGTGCCCCTTAATTCACTCAATAGAAAAGCCAAGTACTGTAGCTAGAAGAAAAAAGCCAGCCCCATCAAAGCATTTTCCTATTGATGAATGCAGGGATACAGGGCTGACTTGAGTTATAGGGACATTTCTTTCATACTCTCTAACTAATCTATTAAGACAGCTTCAGGTACAAATCAAACCCACCAACCAGAAGAGCACTGAGCTGTGTGTGATTCAGGAATCACATACTTGCTATGCAGCTTTGGGATTCTCATATCCCCTCTCTGGGCCTTGATCATAATACATGCCAGATTAATGAGTTTAACTAAATGATACCTGTAGTCTCTTCTGGCTCTGAAATTCTGTTGTTCTGGGTTTCCAACACCCCATCTGCTTTGGGAAGACATCAGTGTCCCTCTATAGCTGATTGCTCCCTCCTCCATCATGCACTGTCCTCCTCCCACTGAGGACAATGCATCATCCTGGACCCCCAAAGTGGTATCAGGCAGCCAGACAATCTCATTTACTCACAACTAGTTCCATCATCAAGACCCAGTATATCCAATGATGATTTACCACATGTCGTTAATATGTTTGTTATATTTTGTTGGCGGAATATGAAAGTTCATCAGCAAGCTGGCACACAGGGAAAGCATATTGAAATGAGCATTATGGATCTGTCAGGCTGGAGTTTATGGCCTTTCTCAGTACTACACTGTAAGTACAACAAGCCCTGATTGAGTCAGCAGCCTCCTGGGTGCTCATTTGCCAAAGTGTGGGGAATTTTAATGCTAAGTTTATCTGCCTGTGTTAGGCAGGCAGAACTGGGGGGAGGTGGGCAGATTGCCTTGGCTTAGGAGTTTTATAAACAACCCTGCAAGTTCCGCAGTTACCAGGAGTGAAGCTTTCAGTGAGTTTGGCCTCTTATCTTCTTATCGTCTTATAGATTTTGGAGATGTAGTGCCCTGGAGTTTTAATACTCAGTTTGCAAATCCTCCTTTTAAAACCAATGCATTGAATTGCAATGAAAAAGAGGAAGGAAGAAAGAAATAATTCACAGGGGACAGACACTGTAAAAAAATTAAAAGATGAAGAAAAAAGGGGGAATGAGAATCATTAAAATCCCAGTTACTGAGTATGATTGTTGCAAATATCCTCACATCTTTTTTCCTTTACAGTCAAATTCCACGATGGGTTCAGGCTACCTCACTGGGGAATTGCGTTCTCGGAATAGGACTTTGTAGCTGCCGACACTGCCTAAAGAGATTACCCAGCTTTGTAAGTCCAAATTAATGCATTGGAAAATTCATTTTGGGAACAAATTTTCTGTTTCTTTCTGCAAAGCATAGAAAGCACGAAATGAGGGGAGTGCATTTCTATCTATGGGAAGAGATCTGATTCTGTGATTTGGGGGAGGGTTGGATATTTTTCAGTGGGCAGTTCAAAGAAGTTGCCCTGGCTCAGACTCAGGTGTTATTAGCATTAACAGAGTTATCTCATAGTAACAATGTCAATCACCACCATTTCTTCTTCCTCAGCAGGAAGGCTTATCCATTAATGTTTCGTTTTCTTGTTCTTGAGAAGGCACTTAGTATTCTAGGAGCTGGAATCTATTTTTCATGCCAATGGCATGCAGCTGTGGGTCACCTGGCTAATGCTGGGGCCATTCTACATTCCACAGGCAGGGAGCTGTGGTCACTTGGCATTCCAGAGGCATTCCAAAGCTGCAGGTCATTCATTATGCCAAGGTTAGTTTGTGGGCCTGCAGAGCCCAGAGCCCTGCATGCTAGCCTGTGCTAGTTGCAATTGGAAATTCTGAGGGAGATGTAACTCCACTGGTGGCAGAAGGCCAGTGATGGACAGAAAGAGAGAAAATAAAAATTAACGTCCAAGAAGTCTTCACTAGCTCTGAGAGTATGATGAGGACAATATCTGGGGCACACAAAGTCAAAGATGGGTATTTTCTGAGAGGAGAAAGAAGAGTATTAATCTAAATCAGATAATACACTGCTTTTTCTTAATTAGATAAAAAACAAGATATGACATAATTATAAAGCATACTAGTTCTAAAATCAGTCAAGATTGGGTTCAAATCCTGCCTCTGCTTATTAATTGTATGACTTTGAGTGATACGTTTATCTTCTTTAAATATTGGTTTCATCTGTAAAATAGAAACAAGATAATCTACCACTTTAAGACAACATCCTTAAAAGACAGTCCCTAACTCAAAGAAAATACTCTATGGATTTATTATTATTTATTTTTTACTATTATTATTGTATTTGTTGAGAAATACCTGAATTGAAAAGACGAAGATAGTGCTGACCTTCCTTAATGAATTATGAATACTCATTCACTCCTTTCCAATTTCTTCTACGATAGATCAGGTATTGCATTAGGCATAGAAATTGTTTTTGCTAAATCTGGACAGATTAAGCCTGGCCTATGACTATATGACCATAGATTAAATCCAAAAGGCACTCAGTGACTATCTTCTGTGTACAGTCCTCTTTTCCAATCTCTGTGGTTAGCACAAAGATGAAGGGTACTTAATCTTCACCTTAAGAGAACTATGATACATATTTAGGAGAGAATATGTGTTTACAATTAGGCACTCTGTAACCACATATGCTGAGGAACAACAACAACAGGAAGCACATAGTCTTTAGTACCTGGAATTCAGAGAATGATCAGACCAGACAGTAGTTCTTAACATGTATGCGAAGACATTTCTTCGGCCCCACAGTTCCAAACACTATTACGGTGGTGGCATGATGGCTGTACTGTCTTCAGTATTATCTCATCATAAATTAAAGTCCAGCAGAACAGGTAGCTGAAGCCAGATAAGAAAGAACCTTGATTTTCATGCTAGGAGTATAAACCTTATTTGCAAGGAATAAAGGGAAAAAGAAAAAAACAATTTCAGTTTGCTTTTCTTTTTGTTGTTGTTGTTCTTACAAATAAGTAGCATAATTTTCCCTTATGTATCCCCCAATATTGAAGTGTTCAATATTGGAACAGAATATACATGTACAATATATCAAGACCATCAACCCAGGACAAGAAAGCTGTGATCTATGTTTTATGGGGGCAAAAGATACAAGCCAGACTCTGGGGATAGACAGCAATAGTGGTGGGGATAGCACTACAAACTACAGGGAGGCACTCTGTGACCTGCTGTACTGTTGGGAGCCAGGACCCCAGAAGGGTGCTACACACAGGACACCTGAACTGTACATTGGCCATTAAGATCAGGCAAGCGAGAGAAGATGTCTCTGTATACATGGGGTCCTACTTCAGAGGGTCTTAAACTATGGCCTATGAATACACAGAGGTGCGTGTTTCTGGTTTTTTTCTTGTTTTTGTGACTCAACAGCAAATGCAGGCATATTGCAGACACCTGTAGAAGTGGGGGACCAGCTTAATGCCAGAGACCACCACCACTTACAGGCTGGTGGGTACTTACAGGTATGGACGGAAGGGGTCTGGGTCGTATGGCTTGCTGCCCATCAGATTGATCAGATTTTCCCATAATGAAATGGTTCTGGCCCTTGTTCCAGCGGAATGTGGTGTTCCTTGCACTTTCTCCCAGCAGAATATGATAGAGATGTTTTTTAGTTGGGCTTTTGCCCAGTAGGCTATAAGAATGTTTCTTTAATTGGACCTTTGTCCGCTTCATAGTTAGGTGGTTAGGCAGGATGTTTCTGATGGCAGGAACCTCTGTGGAATGTTTTACTTTGAACCACGGTCTGCAAAGTTGCAGGGGGCTTACAAAATGGTGCAATTTTGGACTAACATTCTTGCCTTCTACTTTAGTGCAAAAAGAAGAGGGGCATTGTTGGTTATCTGGCTGCTTCCTGCTGAATAGGGACACTGTAATCAGTGTTTCAGTTTTGGAGCAGTGGGTGTCTGATTTCAGAGTTGTTTTCCTGGAGGCACTGATACTGGACTTGGCAGAGGAGAAGGATGGTATCAATGTGTTTCTTGGTGGATGCCTGGACAAGATAGTTTAGCCCATACTAAAGATGAGTCGTTATGTGAATCCAACTCTCCCCAAGTTGGCCTTGTCTCCCCAACTAGACTGAGATGTCCGCCAGAAAAAAAAAAAAAAGTCTGTTTTACACTTTATTTTGTAGTACCCAAAGTGCCTAATAACGCCCTGGGTATGGTGAACACCTTCAGTAAAATTATGGACTTCCTGACTGGTCTTGGGTCACTGAAGTTACCTAGCTCAGTCTTCTTTTTGTGTATTAAGGTGCTATGGAGAGGCAAACCTATATCTTAGATTCAAAACTTTCCTTTATTCCAAACTCGACTGTGTCTCTCCACCCTCAACCCATGGGCAGAACTGTTGCAGGAATTCAAAGGCAGTAGGAGAATCCAGGACCGACACAGAAAACTCCCGCCCATTACCTACCCCTCTACCCCTACCCCACCACCCCAGAGTATAGCAGCCCGCATGCACTTGCCATCCATTTCTGGGAAAGGTAAAATGCGCTCACCAACTCTGGCCCTCAGGGAGACCCTTAAAATCGGGGGTGCATGTTAAAAGTGGATTCTATAATTCTCACCAGGAGAACTTCTCCCGGGAACAATTCTTAATGACCTCAAAGAAGTAAGGGTTAAAGTTTCTATTAATTATAGAACCCTGTTCTATTAATAGGGCTCTAAGAGAAATAGCAAATCGAGTTGAAAAGAAATTCTTAGAGAACATGTTATGATTCTTCCAAGGATTTGTTGACTCTTTCCTTAGTCTAAAAGCTGGGAATATAAGTTTTAGGGAAAAATGCATGTTTTCTGCCAGGATGGACCCATGTTTGGTGAGGAATATAAATCATATAATTTGGGGAGCTCTTTAAGTAAAGAATACCAAAATGACGAAAATTTAGACATAAAAATAATTCTTATGTAAATTTAGAAAGAACATTATATTAAATTACAATGCTTATCTGCTGACAATAATGAAATGCTGACAAATATTTTACAAAATTCAGAAAAAATGTATAATTAGTGTTTATAGCCTGCAATACCACACTTCTATAATATTGTTTACATTTTATATGCGTACTTTTGATATCTTCATATGGTGTTTTAAAATTATTTTCTATAGAATGATTAGAAAGATAATTAATTTTTTTCCTCTAGCTAGATTTTTTCTGACAATTTGAAAAAGTTTCATTCAGCTTCACAATTCATGATTGAAAATTAATAAATAATTATTTAACATTGATATTATTTTGACAAAACTGGTTTAAATTTTCTTGATAGAAAAGGTAAATATTTCAGGGGATTTCAAGGATTTTTGTGCAATGATGTATCTATTCTTTGCATTGATAATGCGATCACTATTTGTTGCCGGTTTGTAACCAATGTCCATATTGTATTGTTGTATTATGACTTTTTATGCTAAATTTGTTGTTGTCTGTAGTTCATAAAAAATCAGCAAGAACTGAATAGAAACACACAAAGAGGGAGGCCGAGGTGGGCGGATCACGAGGTCAGGAGATCAAGACCATCCTGGCTAACACAGTGAAACCCTGTCTCTACTAAAAATACAAAAAAAATTAGCTGGGCATGGTGGCAGGTGCCTGTAGTCCCAGCTACTTGGGAGGCTGAGGCAGGAGAATGGTGTGAACCCAGGAGGCAGAGCTTGCAGTGAGCTGAGATCATGCCACTGCACTCCAGCCTGGGCAACAGAGCAAGACTCTGTCTCAAAAAAAAAGAAAAAAAGAAACACACAAAGATTTGACTGGGTGAGGCAATTTTAGAATTTATTACTAAGTCCTCAAAAGCATTTCAACAAAAACAAAAATTGACTTCTGGGGTCTAATTAAACTAAAGAGCCTCTGCACAACAAAAGAAACTGTCAACAGATTAAACAGACCACCTACAGAATGGGAAAATAATATTTGCCTACTAAACACCTGACAAAGATCTAGTATCCAGAATCTATCAGGAACTTAAACAATGAAACAAGCAAAAAAAACAACCCCCTTAAAAGTGGGCAAAAGACATGAACAGGTACTTTTCAAAAGAAGATATACATGCATATGAAACAAAAAAAAAAGAAAAAACACGCATATGAAACAATACTCCACATACTAATCATCAGAGAAATGCAAATCAAAACCACAATGAGATATCACCTCACACCAGTCAGAATGGTTATTGTTAAAAAGTCAAGAAACAACAGATGCCGATGAGGCTGTAGAGAAAAGGAAATGCTTATACACCATTGTGGGAACATAAATTAGCTGAACCGCTATGTAAAGCAGTTTGGAGATTTCTCAAAGCAAGAGAAATCAGATAATAAAACAGAATGAGCATTTGGCCCCAAAATCCCATTACTTGATGAATATCCAAAATAAAACAAAACATTCTACTAAAAAAATAGATGCACTCATGTGTTCATCACGGCACTATTCACAGTAACAAAGACACAGAATTAACCTAGGTGCCCATGAATGGTGAATTGGATAAAGAAAATATGGTACATATACATCATGGGATACTATTCAGCCATACAAAATAATGAAATCATATCCTTTGCAGCAACATGGATGCAGCTAGAGGCCATTATCCTAAGCAAATAAATGCAGGAACAGTAAGTCAAATACTGCATGTTCTCATCAATAAGTGGAAGCTAAACATTGGCTACTCATAGACATAAAGATGGCAATAATAGAAACATGGTACTATTAGAGGAGAGAGGGAGGAAGGGGAGTCAAGAGTTGAAATTTACCTTTTGAGTGCTGTGCTCATTACCTAGGTGATGGGATCATGTGTAACCCAAACCTCAGCATCAGGCAATATACCCAGGTAGCAAGTCTGCACATGAACCCCCTGAATCAAAAGAAAGAGTTGCAGAATTACATAGTTTCAAATGAATGGAATCAGGAAGAATAGTTAGGACAGAGCGCAGTGAACAAGCAGGGCAAAAATGGTTTATGAGACTAGAAACATGTCATGCAATCTAGGAAGGCTGGTTGGCAAGTGTCTGAAAACCTATAATCGTATTTCCAAATTTTAGAAACAGACACCTGTTATCACTACACTTACAAAAAGTCACGGTTTAATACTAAGATCATTAGCATTAGAGGCAGACAAATGTCCCTTTGAGTCTCTGCTCTACCCCTTAATAAACTGTGGAATCTAACAATAGCTTAAGACACAGAAATCATGACAAACTACACCAAAATGTACCCCATCAAACCCTGCAAATTATATACCCACTTAAAATTTCCTTTAGCTGGATCCCAAAATGCCCCCACACCATTGGACACGAAGCAAAATATAATGAATGGAGTGTCAGGGTAAAAATAAACAGTAGTCTTTTTTATGTAATGAAACACATACTTTTTAAAAATTCTGGAAAATAGCCCCCAAACCCATAACCACATGATTACATTGCTATCATAACCTCCTGGGGTCTTGAAACTTAAATTTCATTTGCCTGCTGGTTTATCTGCCTGCCTGCATTCTTTGCAGTTTCTATGGAGCTCACATTCTAGTTAGAGAAGACAGACAATAAGCACATCAACAAAATAATAAATAGACCATTTTAGATAGCTATGAAGAAAACAAAGTAGTACATATGACAAAGAGTTACTGTAGGAAGAGAAAGAAGCCGTCCCTTTGATGGAGGTGTTGGGGAAGACTTAGCAGAGGAAACCAACATTAAGCTGAGCTCTGTGTCTGCAGAATTCCAAGCTTTTACATCAGCAGACTGAACCATGAGACCCAGAGCACTGGCATGGCTAATCTAAACCTGCCGCACCAATCCCCCAACCCTGGCAAACCACTGACAGAGCTGGGACTATGGCTGAAATATCTAGAACCAAATTAAAATTTTTTGCTACCACTCAGGGATTTCACATAAGGTATCACTTTAGATATTTTTAAAATATAGAAACTGAGACAGCTCTTACTGCCTCTAGGAAGTTCCTGGTAAAAAGCGTTATTATTGCTATTTTTTGATCATCAAAAAGCCAAAGAAAAGCCGAGCAATCAATTCAATGGTCAAACTGCCATTTCACTTTTTAAAGATAATCACAATGGTCAGTATAACCAGTTTCAGGGCCATAAAATTGTTTATAAAATAGAGCTATGAAGTCTATAAGGGATCAATTAGGCAAGTCTTCCCTAGATTATTTTGATTACATGTTTCTATCAGAATACATAAATCAGTCAATTAGTCCAGGGGCTAGGATTGCTACCTAATGCCACCTCTTGTCAGATCAGTAGTGGCATTAGATTCTCATAGAAGTGCAAGCCCTATTGTGAAATGCACATGCAAGGGATCTAGGTTGTATTCTCCTTATGAGAATCTAACAGTTTCATCCTGAAGCCACCAGCCCCTACCTACACTGCAGTTCGTGGAAAAATCGTTGTCCATGAAACCGGTCCTCATGCCAAAAAGTTTGGGGACCACTGATTAGTCAGTCAACTGATAGAAGAGACCAAAATATAGACAGAGAGGACACACAGTCAATATAAACTTACTGATTGATTGATTTGCTATTTATATTAAGTGCATCACAAAAACATATACAAGAAACATACATTTTATTTTATTTATTTATTTTTTGAGACAAGGTCTCACTGTGTTGCCCAGGCTGGAGTGCAGAGGTGTAATCATGGCTCACTGCAGCCTTGACTTCTGGAGCTCACGGGATCTCCCACCTCTGCCTGCAGAGTATCTGGGACTACAGACATGTGCTATCACGCTTGGCTAATTTTTGTATTTTTTGTAGATACAGGGTTTTGCCATGTTTCCCAGGCTAGTCTTGAACTCCTGGGCTCAAGCAGTCATCCTACCTCGGCTTCCCAAAGTACTGAGATTATAGGTGTGGGCCATTATGCCTGGGTGGAACATATATTTTAACAGATGCACTAGAAATCAATGAAAATAAATTTTTTTTCCACACCCCAATAGATCACTATGGTGCACTTTGAAAAGGTTTTTTCTTTCTTTGGACACAACTGATTTAGTCTATTACTTTCAGTTTAAGCATAGAAAAACTGAGGCCAGACAAAAGATATGTGAAACTAATAAGGATGACCCAGTATAACAAGTGAGCTAAAGGACTTTAAAATAAATGCCGCTTTATTTATATGCACAGTCTTTTAAGCTATCCCTGTTATTTGTTAAAATTGTAGTTTTTCACATGCTTTCCTATATTCTTTGTAATCTCCTCCTTATTCCCTAGAGATGTACGCTTTGCTTCTGATCTCTTCTCAACAGTGAGAAATCCTGGATCAGCAAACCTCTGTCACCAGATCCCAGCAAAGAGTAAACTCCCTAAAGTCTATAGGCACAACATGATCTCAATCCGTTTCTCTTAAGGATTCCCAGAGCAGACACAGCCTCCTAGCCTGCTTAGGAATGCAGCACTGCACTTCTCAATAGCATTTTATGACACATTACTCAAATCAAATTTAAAAGCATAACTGAGTGGAATTAAATTAATGCCGTCTGGTAATGTCAGCAGCACCAGAACTGCAACAGGCTGGCTTAGCTCCTAAACCTGCTAAAGCTTCATGATACATATTCAGTTTCCTCTGTTATTGAAAGAATTTGTGTATATGGTGTGTGTGCGTGTGTGTGTGTATGTGTGTTGTGGGCGTGGGAGCCTGGTGTATGCCTGAGCAGTGTTTGAAAGCACACAAGTAGTTACAAATACTTAATAATCACATATGCCTCATGGCCATGATGTTTTTGAGTTGATATTTACATATTTTTGATGTCCCACAGAGTATGTTTAGTTTCATTATATCATTTGATCATCATAATCACAC
Organism: Hylobates moloch; assembly: GCF_009828535.3. NCBI lineage: Eukaryota > Metazoa > Chordata > Mammalia > Primates > Hylobatidae > Hylobates > Hylobates moloch. Next base: position 90,799,050 of record NW_026652285.1, on the reverse strand, counting down.
TTTGAGGAATTTATCTCCTTTATTTATTTATTTGTTATACTTGAACTTAAGTTTCCTGACTCCAAATTCAGCATTCTTTCTACTCCTTAAGTTCAATACTAATGATAACACTACCTAATTTTTGAAGATCTCCTCAACCTCCCTGTTGCTAAAGCCAAAAACACTACCTAATCTTTTGAAGATCTCCTCAACCTCCCTGTTGCTAAAGCCAATATTCCATTTGTAATCTTCACTTTAATTGACTCAACAGAAACATTTACTTCATTATTACAGTTGACCCTTAAACAATATGGATATGAACTGTGTGGATGAATTTAGATATGGATTTTTTTCAATAAAACTTACACCAAATATCCCTGCCTTTCTTGTCTTCCCTTCAACCTTCTCCACCGCTTTTGTCCCTGCCACCCCTGAGACAGCAAGACCAATGCTTGTTCCCCCTCCTCTTCCTCAGCCTACTCAATGTGAAGATGAGGATGAACACTGCTGTGATGATCCACTTCTGTTTAATAAATAAAAAGTGTTTTCTCTTTCTTATAATTTTATTAATAAGATCTGCTTATTTCTCTAGCTTATTTTTACTGTAAGAACATAGCGTATAATGTATATAACATAAAAATATGTGTTAATTGACTTTATGTTATGGATGAGACTTCTAGTCAAGAGTGGGCTATTAGTAGTTAAATTTTGGGGGAGTAAAAAATTTTACACAATTTTTTGACTGCAGATGGTCAGAGATCTTAATCCTCACATTTTTTAATGGTCGACTGTACTTTCTCATTTCTGAAACAAATTTAGTTCACTTGGTTTCAAGATACATATTCTTTATTTTTGTTAGGAACAGGCCCCACAAAATCTGGCTGTAAACTGGCCCCAAAACTGGCCATAAACAAAATCTTTGCAGCACTGTGACATGTTCATGATGGCCATAATGCCCACACTGGAAGGTTGTGGGTTTACCAGAATGAGAGCAAGGAACACCTGGCCTTCCCAGGACGGAAAACCGCTTAAAGGCGTTCTTAAACCACAAACAACAGCATGAGCAATCTGTGCCTTAATGGCATGTTCCTGCTGCATATAACTAGCCAGACCCACTCCTTGATCTTGGCCCATCCCTTCATTTCCCATAAGGGATACTTTTAGTTAATCGAATATCTATAGAAACAATGCTAATGACTGGCTTGCTGTTAATAAATACGTGGGTAAATCTCTGTTCAGGGCTCTCAGCTCTGAAGGCTGTGAGACCCCTGATTTCCCACTTTACACCTCTATATTTCTGTGTAAGTGTCTTTAATTCTTCTAGCACCACTGGGTTAGGGTCTCCCTGATTGAGCTGGTCTTGGCAATTTTTCTTCTTACCTCAGTGAACATTTAAAGAGTCTTTTTCTGGGTCCCTTTTATCTTCTCACTTCTAAACACTGGGTGTCCTGGGGCTCCATTTTTTCTCTATCTACAGTCCCTTCTGGGTTATCCCATTGAGTACATGGTTTTAAATGCCTTTTTACACTAATGACTTTTAAATTTACATCTTTGGTTATGATGTCTCTCTGGTGCTCCAGGTCTCTATATCCAACTCTTCCAAGCATCTCCACTGCATGTCTAACAGGCATATCAACTATTACCAATGTCCCAATCTTGCCCTCCAAGACTTGCTCTCAACAGTGTTACTCATACTTTTCAATAGAAACTTCACCCTTTCAGTTTCTCAGGCCAGATGACTGTGGTATCCTTGTATCCATGTATACCTTCTTTTGTATATTTCACATGTTAGCTGTCAATGAATCTTGTTCACTTTATCTTCAAACTCTGCCCAGAACCTGACCATTGTTCATTTATCAACAACTATCACTGGACCCCAGGATAGCATCATCTTTTGACACAGTATCCAGAGAGTTCCTTTCAAAAGATGGCATCATTCCTTCAATGAATGTCCATCTTACTCAGAGTGAAAGCCAAAGTTCTTATAGTGACTTACAGAGTCTTACTCTGTCTTTTTGACCAACTCAGGCATTACTTCCAAATACTCTCCTTCAGTTCACTCTAACTCAGCCACACTGGCCTCCTTACTATTCTAGATCACATTAGACATACTCTCACTTTGATACATTTGAATGTACTATTCTGTTTTTTTGTTTTTCAAACCTGAAAGATAATTGCCCCATACATCTGAAACACTTGTTCCATCATCTTCTTCAGCTCTGTGATCAACCGTTATCTTATTCAGACATTCCCTCATTACCCTACTTAAGATTGCATCATCCTCTCCACCACATCCTCTATATTCCTCTCCTGCTTTTGTTTTCTTGGTCATTATTGTGTTGGAGGTGGTATAGAGTGAACCACTTTCTAATTCTATGCTATTCATTTTACTTATTTGTTTTTTCATAGTCCATCTCTTCTCCAACAGATTATAATTTCAACTAAGGCAGGCAGTGTCTAAGCATAGTGTCGCCAATGCTTACAATAGTATCTAACACATAGAAAGTATATAAAGCAGATTTATGAGTGCATGAATGAATGCTTCACTCTTGTGTCATGACTTACAGTTTCCAAAGTTCATTCATTTCTCCCCACAGTCTTACTGTGTTAAGCCTCGTGAGCAAATCTGGGTATTAAAAAGATAGAATAATCTGGGTATTAAAAAGATTGGTATCTTGCCAATACTTAGAAAAGTGGTTGTCTTTATTCATTTTAATAATCATATGCCAGGCAGTTTCCACATATTTATACATGTCATCTAAATTTATCATCACAACTATCCTATGACCTAATTGTAACTCTGTTTTATTAATTCATTTATAAATCAATTAATTTATTAAGCAACTACTTATTAACCTTCACAGAGTGCCAGGCTCTGTAATCCAGAAGCAAACAGCACAGCATTGCACATCTAGCAAGGGCTAGAAACAATATTCTGAGTCTTACTCCACAGTGTGTAACCATACACTATAGTAATAACCAAAGCTGCAAAGTTTCTTTAGGGTACTTTATTTGTTAAGATGCCTCTAGTAGCCACTGAGAGGAAACCATATCTCAAATGGGAACTTATTTCACATACCAAGAGGCCCAGAATGTCCAGTCCTGGAATGCCAGAAATCTGGCTTCCCTCTGGGAACAAAGCAGCTGCAATTTTAGCTTTCTATCCAGATATGCCAACATCCATTACAAGAAAGTGAACATTTCTTTTGGAATCATGTTGGAAAACAACAACAAAAACCTTTCCCAGAAGTCCTGAGTAAATCTCTTTGCATTGTCCCAAGCATGGTCACAGGATGCTGCTAAGAACATCCCTGGCAAGGACATGATCAGTGTTCCCTAGGTATTCTGGATTTATTCCTGGAGTCTGGAATAGAGTTTTCCTCCCCTATATAATATGGTTTGGCTGTGTCCCCACCCAAATCTCATATTAAATTATAGTTCCCATAATTCCCTCACGTCATGGGAGAGACCTGGTGAGAGGTAATTGAATCATGGGGGAGTTACTTCCATGCCGTTCTCGTGATAGTGAGTTCTCATGAGATCTGATGGTTTTATAAAGGGCTTTTCCTGCCTTCGCTCTGCACTTCTCCTTGCTGCGCCCATGTGAAGAAGCACATGTTTGCTTCCCCTTCTACCATAATTATAAGTTTCCTGAGGCCTCCCCAGCCATGCTGAACCATGAGTCAATTAAACCTCTTTCCTTTATAAATTGCGAAGTCTTGAGTGTGTCTTTATTAGTAGCATGAGAACGGACTAATACAGTATGTAAAGCAAAGGAGCAGTAATGATTTTAACAAGAACTGTCAAAAAGCAAAATGGAGGTTAGGCAACCACCAGCATTTGTCATTAATACAAACCAAGGTTTATTCATGGTCTAGTCATCAACAGTGAACACATGAAATAAATTTTATAAATAGTTGTTGATTTGAGATAGAGTAAGCAACAGAAAAAGCAAATACAAAGAATACAGAAGAGGGAAAAAAGGGGTGGGAGAGGAGAGGAATTTTTTATCCTAATATAAAGGGGAGAGAGACCACAACTCTGAATTGGGTGTGAAGGCAACCCATTCTTCATGATTGCCCTAGCATTCAACAGCTGTGTGACTTAGGGCTAATCACATAATGTCTCTGTGACTCAGTTTCAGCACTAGCAACTCCAATCTAATAATGCTTATTAGTCCACATCTCATGAACACCAGAAGATTTAATAAGATGCTTGTGTTCAGTGAAAAAGAAAAAGCAATACTGGACATTCCAGTTTAAAGTGTGGTTGTTCTCCATGTGCAGATATGGAGAAAACTAGAGTGTCTACAGCACAAGGACAATTTAGTTAAGCAGATGATTAACTGAACACACATACATCGATACATGCATTTGCGCCCCTATACACACACACAGACCTACAACACTTTCTCATTTAAAAGTACTATTATTTATTGACCTTTAAGCAATTATTGTTTTCTAGAAACTGGTTAAATTATTGATAAGCTTTGTCTCATTTAATTTTATAACTTATGGGTTAAATACTACTATAGAATAATTTTCAGTCTGAAAGATCTAGATAGTCTTTAAATATCTGCTTCATTTTATATATACGTACTTTTTCTCCCCCATTAAATGGATGACATTTCAGTGAATGGCTATGTTTTTCAGTGTTTCTCCTAAATTTAAACACAGAGCTTCAGCCATTTTCCTTGCACCAATGAACCACTCTATGGTACCTTGAACTGATCAGATAAAACTCATTCAGGAAAATTTAGCACCAGCCAGTTGCTAAATGCTGAGCTGGGTCTGTCTATTTCTTAACTGCTCTGTATTTGCTCATCCAGTCCCAGCATCAGCACTTGGTGCACATTAATCCCTTGTGATATATCCTTCTCAGCAACTCCTCAACAAAAACCTTGACTGTGGAATCTTATTGACAATAGCAAGGTAGTGTTTCACAATGGACTCCTCTTCAAAACACTTTAATCAGATGATGTGCATATCATATACTAGATATGAGAGAGAGAAACAAGGTCAGAAAGAGACTCAGAAAAATTGAGTGATTTGGCAGGTCTCCCATGAGAACTCTGAGGGAAGGACCAGGGTGAGGCCAAGAGCTAGAGATATGAAATCGGAAAGGTGGAGACTTACCCACAGCTCTGCCAATGCCATACCGTGTGCTCTTGGGCAATTCATTTTAAATCTTCCAGCATTAATTTTCTCATCTGTAAAAATGGGAAGAGAGAATTAAGCTAAAGTTGGAAAGTACCTGGCAGAGGTGCCTGAGGCAGACACTGAGAAACAATCATGATACTTTTTCCCATGGAGTTAGCGATGGGTCGCCATGTTCTTCTCAACACACACTCCAGGCAGCCTGGAACAATCCAATCTGGCTCATCATTTAGAATATATCTGTCATTCCTGGACTAAATAATTATTAACATCCATTTTAAATCTAATGTTTTAAAAATATATTGCTGCTATGGAAAGAATCATGAACTTGAGATCAGAAGACCAGGTTTAAATTCTGGTTCTGACATTTATTACTTCTGTGACCTTGAGTAAATCAATTCATACCTTTGGTCAGCTTTATTTCTGTAATCTGAAAAATGGGAATAAAATATCAATGCCTTATTAGCAATGTGACAACCAAATGATATATAGGCGAGTGCACCAAAATGCATAGCATATCCTGGCACACTGTAGACATTCTATCACCCATTAAAATTTAAGGTGATGGATATACCAGTTACACTGATTTGATATTTACAAAATATATACATGTATCACTGATCACATGTACTCTGAAAATATGTACGTCTATTATGAATCAATAAAAACAAATTTAGCAAAATTTATTTTGAAGATGACACCTGGTGTGACAAATACACACGTGATGAAGTTGATACACATGCTGGAAGCTAACAGAAAAGTGGAGGAGATAGGGAGGGTAAGTCCTTCTGTAAAATTTCAGCTCTTCCTTTTTTCCACCACTGCTGCTGGTGGGTCCTACAGTTCTGGACCTGGAGCTATTATCAGTGGCCCACACATACTTCATTGCCCCAAACCAGTCAAGAGGCTATGTCTTCCTCCTTCAGTTCTAGATATCTGGCTCACAAACCCACTTCCGGATGGCCTGTCTAGGAACTGCCAGCATCTGTCAGTTCCCTCCTTGCCTTTTCCCCTCGTCTAATCTCCTATCTCGATACTCAATGGGATAGATGTTCCACCAGTATCTTAACTCAGTGGGTATCTTTGCTTGGTTCATCTATATTTGTGTGTATCTTGAGAAAAGATAGTTTGAGGTCAGGATGTGGTGCTAGGAGTTCCTTTCCTTCCACATCATCATCACCACCCTAGGTGTCTAGGCCCTTAGTGTCTGTTCCCAAAGTTTGTAATTATATTTCTGTTGAAAGATAGTTGTTTGGCAGGCATGGTGGCTCACACCTGTAATCTCAGTAGTTTGGGAGGCTGGGTTGAGAGGATTGCTTGAGGCCAGGAGTTCAAACCCAGCCTGGGCAAAATAATGAGATCCCCATCTCTACAAAAAAATAAAAATTAAATAGCCTGGTGTGGCATGTGACTGTAATCCTAGGTACTTGGGAGGCTGAGGCAGGAAAATTGCTTGAGCCCAGGAGTTTAAGGCTGCAGTGAGCTATGATGGTGCCACTGCACTACAGCCTCGGCAACAGACTGAAAAAAAAAAATAAAAAAGGAAGAAAGATAGTTGTCCATACAGCATAGTTATTGGTGTGTTTGTGTGTGTGAGAGAGGGGGGTTAAAATATTAAGGTGCAAGTAGCAGTTTCCCTTGACAGTTGATCATAGACTTATTGCTAGCAATTACAAGTACTCCTCGAGAGCTCCTCAACCCAGATGAGATGTGCTGCATACTACTGAAATAGAGATGGGATGGTCTTTAGTCCACACCTGTCCCTGTGCTGGTGGCAGGTGCTCCATCTCAGGCAAAATAGGGCAATCTCCTTTTGATGACACATCCCATTGTTCCTCCTTTCTCATTTTGCCCCAATCTATAGGATGTTATCTAGTCTCAGGCTGTGTGTATGTGTTGCGCTGGGGGTTGTGGGGTGAGGTACTAATTATGCATGTGTACATTTTATATATTTTTTTTCTAGTTCAGAATCCCTTTATGCCTTTCTTTTCTGTAAATGTCGTGTTGTTTAAAGCAGGACAGGGCTTATGTCCAGGAGTGTATGCTGGGGAGGCACTGGTTCTGGGTCCAGAGAAGAAATTTGATGAGTTCCTAGTTAAGTAAAAAATTAATATTTGTAAATATTTTCCAGTCACATTACTTTTACTTGGACATCTTTAGTATATCCAATGCAATAATAATTAGCCTATAAATCATAAATATGTTCCAAGCAGGGCAGATGTTATTTAACGAATTTGTATAGCCAGCGGTGGCATGGAGCTGAGTCAGGAGCAGGGGCTGGGAAAACCTAAATTATCTTGAAAATTTGAATAAATTTGATTTTGAAGTTTGTGAAGGAATCTGGGAGGGATGGTGTCTGGAAGAATCATGGAATAGAAAGAAGCAAGAGGGGTAATAAGATAATATGAGGCCTGGATACCTCGTTGGATGAAGCAGCCATGAAAAATCCCCAATCAAGCAACAAAGGGACTCTTATAATGAAGAATTTGTAATAAACAGTTTTGAGTGGTGATATGGTTTGGCTGTGCCCCCATCCAAATCTCATCTTGAATTGTAACAACCCCCATGTGTCAAGGGCAGGGCCAGGTGGAGATAATTGAATTATGGGAGTGGTTTCCCCATACTGTTCTTGTGGTAGTGAATAAATCTCAAGAGATCTGATGGTTTTATAAAGGGGAGTTCACCTGCACAAGCTCTCTCTTGCCTGCCACCATCTAAGACGTACGTTTGCTTCTGCTTTGCCTTCTGCCATGATTGTGAAGCCTTCCCAGCCATGTGGAACTGTGAGTCCCTTAAACCTCTGTACTCTATAAATTACCCAGTCTAGGGTGTATCTTTATTAGCAGTGTGAGAACAGGCTAATACAAGTGGTTTGAACTATTGTGATCTAAAACGCTTCTTAGCTCCCCAAATTTTGCACTAAATATTCTGCATATAAAGAATATACATTCCTTGTAAGTTGTATTCCTAGATATTTTATTTTCTTTGTAGCAATTGTGAATGGAGTTCACTCATTATTTGGCTCTCTGTTTGTCTAATATTGGTGTATTGTGAGTTTTGCACATTGATTTTGCTTCCTGATATTTTGCGGAAGTTGCTTATCAGCCTAATGAGTTTTGGGCTGATGACAATGGGGTTTTCTAAATATACAATCATGTCATCTGCAAACAGAGACAATTTGATTTCCTCTCTTCCTGTCTGAATACCCTTTATTTCTTTCTCTTGTCTGATTGCCCTGGGCAGAATTTCCAATACTATGTTGAATAGGAATGGTGAAAGAGGGCATCCTTGTCTTGTGTGGGTTTTCAAAGGGAATGCTTCCAGCTTTTGCCCGTTCAGTATGATATTGACTATGGGTTTGTCATAAATAGCTCTTATTATTTTGAGATATGTTCCATCAATGCCTAGTTTATTGAATGTTTTAGCATGAAGGGGTGTTGCATTTTATTGAAGGCCTTTTCTGCATCTATCACTGCTCAAGGAAATAAGAGAGGACACAAACATATGGGAAAAAATTCCATGCTCATGGATAGGAAGAATCATTATCGTGAAAATGGCCATACAGCCCCGAGTAATTTACAGGTTCAATGCTATTCCCATCAAGCTACCATTGACTTTCTTCACAGAACTAGAAAAAAAACTTCAAATTTCATATGGAAACAAAAAAGAGCCCATATAGCCAAGACAATCCCAAGCAAAAAGAACAAAACTGGAGGCATCACGTTACTTAACTTCACACTACACTGCAAGACTATGTAACCAAAACAGCATGGTAATGGTACCAAAACAGATATACAGACAAATGAAATACAACAGAGACCTCAGAAATAACACCACACATCTACAACCATCTGATCTTCAACAAACCTGACAAAAACAAGCAATAGGGAAAGGATTCCCTGTTTAATAAATGGCGCTGGGAAAATTGACTAGCCATATGCAGAAAACAGAAACTGGACCCCTTCCTTATATGTTATACAAAAATTAACTCAAGATGGATTAAAGACTTAAACATAAAACCTAAAACCATAAAAACCCTAGAAGAAAACCTAGGCAATACCATTTAGGACATAGACATGGGCAAAGATTTCATGACTAAAACACCAAAAGCAATTGCAACAAAACCCAAAAATCGACAAATGGGATCTAATTAAACTAAAGAGTTTCTGCACAGCAAAAGAAACTATCATCAGAGTGAACAGGCAACCTACAGAATGGGAGAAAATTTTTACAATCTATCCATCTGACAAAGATCTAATATCCAGAATCTACAGGGAACTTAAATAAATTTACAAGAAAAAAACAAACAACCCCATCAAAATGTGGGTGAAGCATATGAAGAGACACTTCTCAAAAGAAGACATATATGTGGCCAACAAACATGAAAAAAACCTCATCACTGGTCATTAGAGAAATGCAAATCAAAACCACAATGAGTTACCATCTCATGGCAGTTAAAATGGTGATCATTAAAAAGTCAGGAAACAACAGATAATGGAAAGGATGTGGAAAAACAGGAACACTTTTACAATGTTGGTGGGGGTGCAAAGTATTTCAACCATTGTGGAAGACAGTGTGGTGATTCCGCAAGGATCTAGAACCAGAAGTACCATTTGATCCAGCAATCCCTTTACTGTGTATATACCCAGAGGATTATAAATCATTCTACTATAAAGACACAAGCACACGTATGTTTACTGCAGCACTATTCACAATAGCAAAGACTTGGAACCAACTCAAATATCCATCAATGATAGACTGGATAAAGAAAATGTGGCAGATACACTCCATGGAATACTATGCAGCCATAAAAAAGAATGAGTTCATGCCCTCTGCAGGGACATGGATGAAGCTGGAAACCATCATTCTCAGCAAACTAACACAGGAACAGAAAACCAAACACTGCATGTTCTCACTCATAAGTGGAAGTTGAACAATGAGAACGCATGGACACAGGGAGGGGAACATCACATACTGGGGCTTGTCAGGGATTAGGGGGCAAGGGAAAGGAGAGCATTAGGATAAATATCTAATGCATACGAGGCCTAAAACCTAGATGACAGCTTGATGGGTGCAGCAAACCACCATGGCACATGTATACCTATATAACAAACCTGCATGTTCTGCACATGTGTCCCAGAACTTGAAGTATAATAATAATAAAAAAAGAATATACATGAAATATATATAGTGTATATGAATACATGTGTGTGTATATATAAGAAAAAAAATTCAAAGACAAATGTTAATTTGACTCAGCTCAGAGCAGTCTCTGGGTATGGTGAATAATGCATGGGACACAGAGATGACTCATACATGTCTAAGCTGTGTAAACCTCCTCAGAAACTTGACGATGTCTCATGAGATTTAGAATTCCAAAAGTGACAAAATTTGGGACCTGAAACAATCTTATGAATATCTCAAGGATCAGGAAAGCTCCGTAAACATCTGGGTCTGAACAATTCTGTAAGCAAGATCAAATGCCTTGTCCTCTAAGGAGTCTTCTTCAAATACTATTTGATAAAAATTAATTACGTTTTGAAGCTCTTATATAACTTTGTATATATAACTTGTTACAGATTTTTATGTTTGTGCTTGTCTCCCTAACTGATCCTCAGTGCTATACCTATTTGTTGGTATTCTTCAGAACTCATTCCTATGTTTTGTGCAATGAATTAAATATTTCTATGATACTACTTTTCTCCATGCTTCTTAATAAAAGGCTGCATCCTGTGCTTTGGCTTAAGACTAGAAATAATAATAATAAATCCAGTCAGAAGCAGCAAGGAATGGAAGAAACTGTGAAAGCATGTGAAGAAACATCCAAAATCTGCAGAATAAAGTAAAAGACTAACCAAAAAATGTGAACCTCATAGATGAATGCAGAGATTTTACTAACAGGAAGAAAATCTCTGCATTACATCTCTGCATTCAAATGATTGCATCTTACTCTTCCATTTTCTACTGTTTTCCTCCTCCTACCGTATTCTATTTAAACTCTAGACAAAAACAACAGTCTCCATTCCCAGTAGCCTGCAGTTAGGTGAGATCCACTTCTATGGTGATGAAGTGGTAGTCAGAGTGGAGTCGCAGATGCCACTGCAGTGGGGAAGCAGTCTCAATGTGGACCTAAGTTGGCCCTTGAAGACATTTCTGCTCAATGACTCTAATAATCTGTGGCCATGATCAAACATTGAACTTTAGGCCCACTACAGATTCAATAAGTTGTGGTGGATTGGGAGGAACTGAAAAAACAATATGCAATGCTAGTTTCATGTTGAAAACTCCACTAAGCTTTAAGGAATTAACACAGCAAACTTTTGAAACATACTCTGTTGACACTTCAAGTTTTTGTCAGAAAGCAAGCTTCAATTGTTAAATTGCACCTTCCCCCATTCCCAACCCTAGGAAGTTTCCATACTACGCTCAGTGGTCATTGGACATAATTTTCCCATTTTCATTCTCAGGAATATTCATGGAACACTCTCTGCCCCACCCTATTCTACTCTGTCTGAGGGAAGATGTTCAAATTGTTTGTTCAAAATCAATTTGATGGACTATTAGTCATTCAGAGGCTAATTGCTGTTATTATCTTATTATTCATCATAATCCCAATAACATAAGAATAATGCAAAATTGAAAAGTTAAATCCAATTTGCTATGCAGTCATCAGAAAAGATCCTAGTGATTTCTAGACATGGACCTCAAGATGGAGTTTCAAGTCTCTTGTCCCTAGTCAGTTTAGCAACTGTTGTCAGACCTATCCTGTTCTAGACATCAGGCCTAAACTTTCTACTGTAGTACAGCCATGTGTAGGGTAAGAATGGGATTGTGGGAGGAAACAACCATAAAAGGGATGTGGTCCTTGACTCGATGAAGCTTTCTGTCTTCAAGATATGATGTATCTGTTTATTAATATAAAAAACAGAAATAATCAATAAAAAATTAATTAAATGTTATGGGTGCAAAGTGCAGGGAATAATTTGTCCCTTTTTTTTCTGGGATCCAGATAATTTTAAAACCAGGTCTTAAATGATATCTAGTACTTTATTTTTTCAACAAAGATAAAAGAAACTCTTTTTTGCAAAGGAAACTGAATGCACAGAAGGAATGCAGGTGCTTTTAGGGAGCGGTGGTATTTCTGATGGTCTAGGCAAACAAACAGTGTGTCAGAAGAAGATGGGATGGACATAATTTATAATCGAAGATGAACCTGAAAGGAATATTGGAGTGGGACTGTGATGAGTCAGGAAGGTAGGCACAGTGGCTTAGATTTTATATTGGGGGCAGAAAGAAACCACTGAGACTTTTAAGTGGGGGAAATGTTAATAGAATTCTCATATTCAGGAAGAGAACTCTGGCACCTATTATGAAAGTTGGTTTAGAGGTGAAGGAATCTGGAAGAAATAAAGAACACCATGTAAGTAATTGTAAAAATTTGGGTGAGATGAATAAATTGAATCTGTACTCTTAAAAATCTTGTGATCATGAATATTCTTTTAAATGACTCCACACCATGGAAGGTTCTATAGCAGTGAAAATGAATATATTGCAGGTATAAATGACATAGATGAATTTTAAACATAACATGATGAATCAAAATAAAACCAACTGTTAAGACTACTTACAATGCAATAGCATTTTTAAAAAGCTAACAAATTAGCAAAGCTAAATAATGTGCTAGAGGCGTGTACATTGTAATAAACTACATTTTGTATGTGCAAGAAAATCAAACAAAAATTTCAGGACAGAGTTTATTTTTAAGGAGGAGGCAGGAACAAAGGATCAGAATGGGACATACTCAGGTATTTCAAACAGAAACTGCCATTGCTGTTTAGATCTTAAGTTGGGCAGTAGATTGAAGTGTTTCTTTTATTATTATGCTTCTGAGTGTGTATACACATTTCATATGTCCTTTTTGTGTTTAGCAAATATTACATTAACTAAAAATTTTCCTGCAAATATTAATTTTAGGAGGTCAATTTTTCCAAGCAAAAACAAGTGAATGATTGAGAAAATTGCCCTTCTGTCCTCTGACCTATTCTTGTCTCAATATTCTAAATTATTCAGGAGAAATATTTCTGCTTTTTTTTATTATTTGGTGAAAGTAATTTGGAAATGGATATTATTTATTATGACTATCATACTGCCTCTGGCCCTTTAAATGAAGTCAACTCTTTCACGCATCTTGTGGGAATTTCACAGAGAATACCACTGTGAAATCATGGGGTCCAAGAAAGTTCTCCCTTGTCTCACTTACATGCTTCCATGCTCCCACCACCCAGATCTTCAGCCCTCTAATCCCTGGTCCTGGGACCTGGCTTTTCACATCTGCTACTATAACATGTACAGTAATGAGGCTGAAGGGCCTGCATAAGGCAAACAACATATGAAGCATTTTACAAGATTTAACTCATTGCATTATACTAGCAACTCCAGGAGACATTACAATCTTGACTTTGCAGGTATAGGTTCTAGGGCTCACAAAAATAAAATAGCCTGCCTCCTTTAGTCAGGTGGTAAATGGTAGTGCCTGGTTTTGAACACAGGTAATATGAGCCTAGAGTTCATGTTTATAATCACTTTGGTACATGCCTCTGTCTGATTAGCATTATAAACGAATCACCTCCCCTTTGGCTTTGATAGGTCTATGCCATTTTCAGAGAAAGCAATGCTATCCACCAGCCCACTGACAGGTCTAGACACTCATGGACAGAAGAGAAGGTTCAGAAGACATTAGCCAAAAAACTAATGATGACATTGAAAGCTGACCCATCCCAGATTTTCAAACCCATTTTCTAGGTATATCCATGATGGAGTATAATAGTATAATAATGCAGAGACCAGAAAAGGGAACTAAGATATTGTCTGGGCCGTGATGCGTGCTATGGAATAAGATAAGCATGGTGGGAAGATGAAGGGTGACAATCTAAATCACAGTACCTACATGAACACTGCAATTTAGGCATCTGTTGGAGCAGGAATGTGTCTCTAAAGAGATACGTTATCAGAAGTCTTGGCAAAAGAGGACAGAAGAATACAAATTCTGAGCAATCTGTTCCCTGTGAAATAGAGTCTTGTGACTCTTTGTATTAGGATCAGAGCTTGGCAGAGGAAAACCAGGTTCATTAAAAACAAAGGCCATGGATTCAGCCAAGCCAGCTGGAGTTCATGGCTGACATCCAATTCTGGGGACCAAGAGCATGGACTCCAGGGGCAGACAGCCTAGTTCATTGGTCGGGTTTAACATTTCCTGGTCAATGCCTGCCTCACTGGCATAAGCATAAATGAAACAATGTAAATAAAGCTTCATGGTGTGATTGGCATATGCAAAGTGTTGAATATATAGTAAGTTCAAGACAAAGAAAGAAAGTAAGCATATTTGAGAAATATCATCATGTTTAAGTTCGCTTACCGGGGGCAAATATGGAAGTCCATACTCTGTAGCTTTGCTAGTTTAGGAGTGATGCTGTTCTCTCTAGCTCCTGCAGGGCAAAATCACTGGTTGAAAGCTCATCCATTCCTTATACCTGAGTGTGGCTGGTGAAGACATGGGCAAACAGAGGCGAGAGTTGGGTGGCCCCACCAAGGAGAACGCAGTGAGGACTGGCACTAAACTCAACTGGAAAAGCTGCTCTCAAGCCTGAATTATAATTGCTGGGTTTTGTTGTGGTGGTCGTTATTTCTTTGTTTAATCTCTCCCAGTTGACAAATCTGGTAGAAATACCTCCTGGGGCTTGGTTGATTGAATACTTAAAAGTTCATGAGGGGAGATTGTGTTTCCATTTGATTATACTGATTACCTTTGGTTCAAAGTCATTAGGTAAGCTAAGGTAAATTATTATTAGCAGGAATCTTATTAGTTTTGTCGACCATTCCATGTATTCAGAAAGCATCAGGAATCCAGGAAAATGTTAAAAATAGAAAGAATACTGGTCAGAGAGGGAAAGTCATAGATTCTGGCCCCTCTTAGTCAATGTTCTTGTTGAAAAGCTTTGACTCTTTCCAGTAGGAATCAGAAAATCATAGAAACACTATCACAATTACAACCCTCCAGACTATGATAGTTGTTGCAATGATGTATTACAGTACAACATGAACTAATAAAAGGAAGGCATCAAATAAAAGGGATGACGAGAGTGAAAGCCTTCACGGAAGAAATGGCTTCTAGGCTGGGATACAGAGGAAGGATAGCTCTGAGAATGTTCAGACCATGGCGAGTCTTGGAAATAAGGCCAAAAACTGAGTTTTACCTCCAAAAGTCAAGAGACAACATACTGACTGGAAAAGAACAATTGAGCAGATTAGGAAACAGAATCCTGATTATCTGTGTGCCGTTGGACAAGCTATTTATATTAGCTAACGTATGTATGAAGAACGAAGTCCAAGACAATACTTGTGTGATTCAGAGATTTTAGAAAGATATATTTTATATGTATAGATGTGCATGTGCTCATGAGATAAGTAGCACTCTTTTCTTTAAGCCATAAGTCATCCTTTTAATTGCTGATCAGTTGTCCATCAAGGCCGGAAGGGTGCTCTTTCCTGTCAAGTGTCTGTTTCATCCCTGTGTAATTGGCTCCTGAATGTCCTGACATATCACTAGCCATGATCCTGCTTGTTACTTACTGGAAGATATGGGCTGGGGGCAGAAAAGCAAAATGGCATCTTCAGAAGATAAAAGAAGGAACAAAGATACTTAGGTTTCCCTAGCTCTAAGGTTCCATCAAAAATTAAGGTGGCGAATAAAATGTTTCTGAAATGTAATGCTAGGTGAGGACACAAGAATTTTAAGAGTTTCAGAATCATAAGAAGGATACATATAGATAATTTTGCGGTTGCACCTTTGAAGACAAAGGCTACCTATAAAACTCTGAAGAGGCACTGCGGTGTAGAAAAACAGCAAAGACCACGATCTTGAGGTCAGAAAGTTTGCACGGTAATCTCAGGCCTGCTGCAACACCATGTGGGACTCTGATAAATGACTTACCTTCTTGGAGATTCTGACTCTTGTAAAATGGTCATAACAATGTTTATGGTGAAACATTTCTAGGAAGAGTCAATGAGTTACTCAATGAGTTGGTATACCTACAGGTGCCAGGTAAAACATTTCGCATGCCAAAACAATTCAGAACTGTTGGCAAAGGTTTATTTGGGCTTAAGTATTAAAAACAAAGATGGAATCTAAGGTAGACTCTTGAGGCAGAGGATGGAGTTTAAGAGTAACTATGATTGATCTGAAGTCTTAGTGGTGTTTCCATATAGCAGGCTGGGTCACACGAAAATTGGAGTGTAAAGTTGTTCCTTGAATTTTAAAACACATATCTGTGCTTCCTCCCTCCAAGACATGTGATTGTTCTAGTTTTTTTCACCTGCTTCTTTATTCTATACTTTAGATCTACTCTCTATACCCTAGATTCTGTCTGGTAGATTCTATTTGCTGAACTCTATTACTCAGTAATAGCCTTTTATGGCTGGTCTTTTGGTTTCTCATTGCACCTTTCATTCACTTATTTATTCACTTATTCAACCAACATCTAACACATATTTATTGTGTAACAAAGTGTCTGCCATGCTAATGATATATTAATGTCATGAACAGACAATAACCCCTGCCTACAGAGACTTTGCATTCTAGGTAGGAGATATAGACAGTAAATAACCTACTAGATTAGAGGATGATCCACATAATAGGGAAAAGTCAAGCAGGGACAGAGGATGAGAAGTGACCTGGGTGGGGATGAGTGTTTACAGTTTTTAACAGAGTGGTCAGAGGTCTTCCTGAAAAGATGAAATTTGACAAAGACCTTTAGGAGGCAAGAGAGTGAGTCATGCAGATATGTCAGAGAAGAACATTATAAAGGAAATTAAAAATGAATGTGAAGGTCCTTGCATGGGAGCAAGTGGTGGGAATATCAAGAAGAAAAACAGAGGCCAGAGTGGCTGAAGTGCAATGAGCAGGGAGGGCAGCAGTTGTTGGAAGTGAGGTTAAATAGGTAAGGCAGGGATCCAGGTTGTGGAGAGCCTTGCAAACTATCTTAAATGCTCTGGTTTACTTTGAGAGGAATGGGAAGCTATTGAACAAAGGAATTACATTCTGGCTGCTATGCTAAAAATAAATCTAGTTGAGGCAAGGGCAGAAGATAATGGAATAATTCACAGGAGAGATGCTGATGGCTACAAAGGGGGCAGTAGAAGAAGAGGTGGTAGGAAGTGGGCAGATTCAGTTTGTTTTAAAGTAAGAGCTGCCAGCCATTGGTGGTGCACAGACTGTGCACTGATAGAGAAAAATCAAGGTATCAACTGCCTGATTTAATCTGATTTTGCAGTACACATTTCCAAGAGTGAGGGTGCGACTCTGAGTAGAACTTTTCCTACCAAGCTATCTCACACTCCACCAGTTTGCATATAAGTTGGTTGCTCTATCTAGAGCAGTTGTGGTGGACAAGCATAGGGGTAGGAAATGTTAGCCTGTTTCATGCTGGAAATCAAGGCTATTGTGCTGTTCTTTCAGCAGGGGGTATGAACAGAGACAGTTATCCATAGAAGGGACTTGAGGGGACATTCCCCTAGATGGAATGAGTTATCACCATGATTGGCATGTCTTTTTACTAACTTAAAAGTCTTGTTATTTGCCTCCATTTACATAATGGAATATGACAACTATAATGGTCACATAATAAACTCAACTTCACAAGCTACATCATGGTTATTTAAGACTAGAGTCTAAGCCCTCTGCTTCTTTTTTTTTTTTAAATTTTTTATCTCTTCCCTATACTCCAAAATTCATTTTTAAAGGTGAATCTGTCCCACTCTTCATGTCGCTACTTCTCAGATTACAAAATCTTCAAGCAATGGTTTCTCTTCTTGACACCAGCATAGGGCAAATGGGTGTGCAGTGGCACTAGTGTCATCCTGCTAGGGAGCAGACCCCAAATCTGCCAATTATTAATTAATTGATTGCTCTTGGGCAGGTCACTTCATTGCTCTGAGTCCTTAGTTTGGGTTTAATGTTTTTGTGTGTATTTTACAGGGCTTTTTGTTTTTTAATAAACAAGATAATGTATGTGATATGCTCAGTACAGTACCAAGACCTATATTAAATTCTTTGAAAATTATATACTAATACTATTTATTATTAGTAGTAGTAATAGTATTCATATCTTGGCTAGGCAGATGAGCAGATACACAAATAGATGAAGAAATATCCTGTGATGTCTTTTCACAAAACACCACTTTTCCTTGATGAGAATTTCTTGTTCTTTGATCTGCTTTGGCAGCCTAGCTAAATGGGTGGGAATTCCAGTTTTAAACTATACCCCCCAGGTTATCTAAATAGAATGGCTAAAGCAGAGAAAATGGCCAATAATGTCAAGAAGAGAGTCCATCTAACAGAAAGGACCCCAGCTGCAAGATCATCAGCCCCGGAAATTATCTATGCTATTGTTGATCCAGAATGCACTACTACAATTTTAAAATTAATTTAGCCTAATTACCCCCACTTAATAAGACAACTTGTCAGTTATCACCACTCCCATAATCTTCTTCATTTCCATCTCTTTTTAGCCTAAATTATCCTCTTCAAGCTTGTTTTTAATGTATTGCAAAAAAAAAAAAAAATCCTTGGAGGTATAACTAACTTTTTCATTCAGAATCCTAATTTCCTCTCCAGCTCTGTTGCTGCAGTATTTAAACTATTTATTATGCAAACTTGCAGAACTTAAACTATGAATTATGTACAAATCTCTGGATGAGAGCTCTGTCCTAAAAATGGCATTTCAGTGTCTTTCTAGTCCAAGGTAAGCAAATGTGGGGAAATTGAATGTTGTAATTTACAAATGGGCTTACATTCGAGAGTAAGCTTTTTAAAGAATGATTTATCTATGCCAAGTATTTTAAAAATCATTTGAAGATATATAGTTACTTAACTCTTTCTATCAATTTTATTTGTTGCTGTCAGAGATGGAGATTTTGTTGTAGCTTTTAGTATGGAAGTCTAATGACGAATACAGTTTTTCATTCATTTATTCACTATGTCAATCTTTTATTCATCAAATACTTATAGAGGGAGGTGCAATTCAGGATAAACTGAGTGAGGCATTGAATTTAAACAGTAAATGCAAGGTACTCAGTGCCAATTCTTAGGGAGCTTATAATTTAGTAAGAGATAAAGACACTTAGACAACTACAGTATGGTTTATATAGCCCAATAAGTGCAATGGTAAAGGGAAATAAGGCAATGCAGAAAACAGAGATAGACATCCAAACAGATTAGAGGGAGGCAGGGAAAGTGGCCCAGATAATTTGATGTTAAATTTGAGGTTGAGAGTAACCTGTAGAAACCAGATAGGCAAAGGTAGGGGCAAGGTATTTGTTTCTGTGTATTTGTAAGTTGGAAAGAGTGGGTAGAATTGAAATGAGCAGAAAGCAAACAAACATGTATACAGGTGAAGAGGTCAGATGCAGCATGGCCTATTCAGGGCTTGGAAAAGAAAAATAATCATCATGGTTAAACTTAGAGAATGAGGAGATGCATGAAATGGAGCCATGAAATAAGGAATCAATAGCCACATGTTTACATTGCTTACATTTATTTTCCGGTATATATAAAAATTCAACTTGTCTTTCCAGAGGCAATATTTTAAAAGATCTCTATACTGAAAGCTAGAATCTAAAATTAGTAATTTTTAGAATTATCTGGTGGCATACATAATCAGACAGAATCCCAGCAACTAAAAACTTGAAAAATCTCCTCTAAATCTTGTTATCTGTGTCTTCTATGAAATTATGTGGCTTCTCTGAGCTCTAGTTTCTTCATTTGTCTAAGAGCAAAGGTAATGGTACTAGTAATTCATGGATAGTCAGTTGACAAAACTATTAAATTTTGTTATTAAAGTTCAAATATGGGACATTTGACTACTCAAATACCTGTTCATTACCATCTTCACCACCTTCTTCTAACAATCTCCTCCTAAAGTGGAGGAAAGTAAAGAATAGAAAAAACAATGAGTATTCTCACTTTGCTCCAGGCACTGTTCTAAATTTTTAATACCTATTCGATTACTTAAACTTTGCAACAAACTATGAAGCTGGCACTATTATTCTCCCCATTTTAAACATGAGTCATAGAAGCATAGAGTTTTAAGTAATTTTTTTCTAAAATTAGCTAGTGGTGTATCTGTGATTTGAATCCAGGCCATCTGAGTCTGCAGCACCTTTGCTTAATCACCACATAATAACCACTCATTAGAGCTGGAATAAATATGCAAAAGACAGCACATTATGATCTATGCTGAATTAATGGTGATTGAAATTTCACATGACTTGTCATGATTTCAAGCAAGAGAGCCCATTCTGATCTCAATGGGGCAGGAACCTAGCGTATGACACAGAGTAAAATCTTCTTGATATTTGTGAAGAAGAAGGATGCATGAATGAAGAAAGAAAAGCTAGAGAGGAGGATGCCAGTGAAATAGAAAAGAGGCTCAGCCAAAGTCATGTGACCTGTATCTTAATTTGAACTACTCAGTGATCTGCCCTGTGTTACCTTTGGAAAGCACTTTCTCTGTCTAGAAAGTTAGTTTGCACCATTGAAAAACAAATACGCTATTAAAACTAACCACTCAGGTAATTTTCACATTGGATATTTTATTCTAAAATATCAAAATGAGTAGTTCAACTTCTTAAAGTGTTATTCTTGAGATATAACTTGATGTTGAAGAAAACATTTTTTGGCAACTTGCCTAATATCATTGAAAGCAATTAAAACTAAAGTATTTTTTCTTGAAATCACATTTTATTGCACCAGCTGTGGAGTTTATTTGTTTGCTCAAGTTCGCCCAGTTGGAGATAATATCTTTCCTTTATATCCCTATTGCACTTCCTCAGTCCCTTTGTTATGACATTTATAACAGTCTGGCTAATATTAAGATTGTTTGCGTACATTCCTGTCTCTTCCATTGAATCAGAGCCCCCTAAAGGCAGAGACTACTCTTATAATCTTTTTACCTCCCACTGTGCCTAGCATTGTGCCCAGCATGTCATAAGAACTCAGTGAATATTCATTGACTTGAATGAACTCACATTTCTGAAACTTGACTCAATTTAAATTTTAAAAATCATTTCAATAGCTTTTATGTTGACATTTTCTTTATAATGGCAGAAATCAGCTTGCATTTTACAAAAGCTTTGCAACTGAATTTATTTTTCCTTATCTGTCAAAATCTATATAAAAAGAGAAAAAATTTCAAAATGAAATCAAAAGATAACAGCTATAATAAGATTAACCTACAGCAGCTGCAGCACCAGCAATAACACTAAAAGAATTCTTCCTATTCCAGAATGCCTAAGAAATACATATACTAATCTCTTAAGAAACTTAATTTTAACCATGGCTAAATTAAATGGTATTGTAATATCTTCAAATAGATCTCAATGATTGCACACTGATTAGTGCCTACAGTGGGACAGGTTATACTAGTTACATATTATAATCTGGAGAGAAATGTGTATGTCAAATCAGAAGACAGGATTTCTAGTCTCTTCTTCACTATTTACTTTCTAAGTGATCGTGAGCAAGCAAACCAACTGATTCCACCAGTTTCCTGATCTATAAATATGAATGGTAACATTTATCTTGTATGATTACATAGTAGTTAAGGGTGCATATTCCATAATTAGAATTTGAGGATACCAATTTCTAGTTCCACCACTAATTAGAGACATAATTTTGGGCAACTTCCTTAATACTCCTATATTTTATTTTTCTCATCTATAAGATGTGGGTAATAATAGTACATTCTCCAAAGAGTTGGTGATAATTGTTGGTATAATATATACTAAGTAATAAATATTTCATTATTTACAACTGTTGTTATTATTATGCCCTTATATTACTGAATCATGATGGGAATCAAATAAGATAATTTATGTCAGGAATCTTGAAAGTGGCTTTAAAGCATGCAGATAAGAGATTATTATTAATAAAATGTTTACATGCAGCAAATAATTCAACATATTTTTTCTTTTAAAAGAAAAGGAGTCTCTCTCATTCTCTGTCTCATGAGAGAAAAATGTTCATAAAGGTATGCATAACTATGGAAATGGTGCTTCTAAATTTGAAAAATAATAATATAATAATAATATTGAGTAATATGTGACACAAAAGTAATACATTTCATTAATGTCTCATGAATTGGCAAAGGTGGGAAAACATGTACACTGTTTCCAGACATGGCCTGATTTCTAATACATTTTATTGCCTCCAAAACTAAGCCTTAAAAAGATTCTGCAAAATGGTGCCTTGAATATGCTACTGTGATGAGCAGAACTAGGACAAGCAGATATGTAGCATCTAGAGAGTGTTGTCAAGCCTCAGCTTTTCTCACAATCCTAGTGGAAACAAATAGGAGGAATGGATTCCCCTTCAAGTCAAAAGAAAGCCTAGAGACTAGTGGGCGATCATTGTTAATTGTTGACCCACTATATCTTTTGAACCTCCAGAGGTGTAGGTTTATATGGATTGTGCTTAGTGTGTTGTATCTTCTGGCATACTTGGGAGAGGAATATTTGAAGTGAGACGAGAAGAGAAGACCAGGGAACACAAGAGTCTGGGCCCTGCTTTCTATCAGGGCATGGACTATCAGCTGCAACTATGCATTGTTCTTCAGGCCAAATATTTACGCACTTCTCATCTCGTGAGACTCCCCTACTTAAGGTTTCATGGGAGCTCCAGGGAGCAGTTAAAAGAACATAACAAGACATCCAGTAGGGTCTGCAACTAGATAGAGAGGAAGCACAGAAAACAAAACAGAGTTGGAGGGGAAAAGAAGTCAGCCTAAACAACTAAAATATTATTAAAGAAAAAAATATGTATAATCATATACAATCTTATTGCAATATATACCCTTGGATAAGATTATTTAATATTATAAAACATCACTTTTCCAGTAACTAATATGTGAAAGTAATAGAGAACACAGGAAAAAATCTCAAAGTAAAATATATAAGGTAATAAAAATCAAGAATGCAGCTATAAGTGACTTTGATTAAAAATACAAGATCTTTAGTACACCGTTAGTAGAAGTCTCAAAATAAGAAAAAGAAATAAAGATAGAAGAAAAAAATTAAACAAATAATAGAAAATATTTGGAAAATCATTTTGAAGCTGGATTTATTCTTTGAATGTAAGGTTCATTCTAATATATCAACATAATTCTCTATATTATCATACTAAGGAAGAAAACTAGCTGAATATAGTGAAAGATTCTAAAAAGATATTTAATAAATTCATGAGCCATTCTTAAGAAATTGTAGTTAAATAACAATTAAGATTACGTAATATGATAAATATCAGGAAAATGAAAAAAAATGACTGCTACCTACATTAGCACTCAAAGATGTTTTGTATTCTACCAAATATCAAAAGCAGAAAAATTAAATAATTTTAATTAAATATTTGAGGACAATATATTTAAAATTCTTTTCCTTTAACAAAGTTATATACATAGAGAACCTCAAGTTTCAGTTAAAAAAATAACTAAGAAATAATAAGAGAATTTGGTAAGGTAGCTGGATATAAAATAAATGTACAAAATAAGCATATTCTTTCTAACCTTGCAATAAGCAATGGAAAAGGGCAATCAAAAAATAATTAAAATAGCCACCAATTTATAAAATGATTAGAAATAAATTTAACATAAAGGAACAGGATCCCTATATAATTTTAGTGAAAGATACAAATGAAACAAAACAAAATAAAACAAAAACCTGTTAAAAAGAATGGCACACCTTTGTATGTGAAGACGCATTACAATAATGGACCAATATTAAAGCAGTTAATGTAAAATATGAGATTAAAGTATAATATAAAAATTAAGTCAATTCCAATTGGAATGACCCCATGTAAATTTTATCTTTCTATCTAAGTATATATTCATTGCTTATTTATTAGGCAAAGAAGACCATTTGAAAATGATGCTAAAGTTTATATAAAGTCTTAAATACTATACAAGAAAAGTGTCAAGAGAAGAATAGCAAATGTTGCCTTGCCTCACTGATATTAGAACGTATTATAATAGCCCTGTGTTTAACTCAGAGTATTGGAATAAGAATAGAAAATGAATTAGTTTGTTTAGGCTGATAATTGACTATGTATTCTGACACATTATGCAGTCATATTAGCCTTGCCATTTTTTAGATAAAGCATGCCAGGTATACTCCGGTTTAAGGACACTTACGTGTGCTGTTCCCTCTACTTCAAATGCTTTGCTATTAGACATACACATAAATTGCTCTTCAACGCCATTCAGATGTCTGTTCAAATGTCATTTTATGAAAAAGGATATCACTGGGCCCCCTTTCTAAAAGAACACTCTTGAATCTTTATCTCCTACTTTACTCTATTACAATCAAACCTTTATTTATATATTTAGCTAGCCAGTTGTTATTTTCTGATTCTTCCATCTAGAATATAAACTCAATGAGAATGGGAAATTTAGTTCTTTTGTTATGTATTATAACTTTAGGACTTAGAAAATTTCATGACACAAGATATACATTCAAAATCCTAAAATAAGTCAAAATATTTATGTGAGAATTTAAAATGGAACAAAGGCAGCATATTAACGTTGGAGAAAAGGATGGTTAAACTAAATGATGCTGGCACAACTGGCTACCCATCTGGAAGAAAATTAACTTTGAGTCTGTTACACATCATAGACAAAATAAATTCCAGATGGTTTAGAAGCTTAAATACAAAAATAAATGATTAACTAAATAAAACAAAAGTATCACAAGACATTCTAAGCATAGGGAAAACCTTCAAAATCAAGAAAGTAAAGAGAGGAAATAAAAACAAACGTATTTGTTTAATAAAAAATTAGAATATTACATATGCATATATAGTGTGTGTTGTTAATTATAGAGTATTATATATATACACACACATGCACACACACAGTAAGTAGCTAACATTAGACTGGGAGAAATATTAAAATATTTACTAACCTTATGACAGAAGAAATGGCTTGAGATCATTTTTGAAATTTATGACAAATTTAAAGAAAAAGGACTAAATAAAAGTAAGCAGTTGTCATTATCAAGTCTAAATAGTAAGTGAAAATATGAAGTAATATTTATATTTTTTGTAGTCCAGGAAATAAAACTTACAAGTATATTGAGAAATACCTTTATGGTCCACCACATTAGCAACATTTAATAAGAGATCATTTTTTCTTTCTAGTAGAGTAGTAGAGTTTCAGAAGAAAAAATACTCTCATACATTGTATGAATTTGCATTGTTATAGGACTTGGAGAACAATTTGGTAACATCTACTAAAACTAATTATATTCATATTCTATGTGTTAGTCAGCTTTTGTTGTGACAGCAAAGAATCTCTCAAATCACTGTGACTCACAGCAAACACTTATTTTCTAGGTCTGAGGATCACCATGACTCTGCTATTTTTGGTTGTTTTTCTTTCTGGAAACGAGGCTCCAAAAGTAGTCACTATCGAGGCCCTGTTGTTCTCACGAGGTAGGGCAAAACTCAAGAGGGTGCTCAGAATTTACGCTTTAAAGTCAAATTCCTTTGATTATAGCAAGTCCAAATTCACTGAGATGGGAAAATGCACTCAAACCTTAGGTATGGAGAGGAACAGAGTTAATATTTGCTGAATAATAAAGGAATCCACCATAATATTCAACTCAGAATTTCCAGTCCAGTTAATCTATCTTTTGGAAGTGAAACATAAACATGTATTTGTGTGAAAAGCTGAATAATGACCCCCAAGCATATTCATGACTTGATGTCCAGACCTGTGAATA
Organism: Hylobates moloch; assembly: GCF_009828535.3. Taxonomy (NCBI): domain Eukaryota; kingdom Metazoa; phylum Chordata; class Mammalia; order Primates; family Hylobatidae; genus Hylobates; species Hylobates moloch. The sequence goes on along the minus strand of NW_026652285.1, from coordinate 90,773,089 downwards.
GGTTACCTTACATAATAAAAAGGGCCCTGTATACGTGATTAAATTAAGGATCTTGAGATGGGGAGGTTATCCTAATTTATCTGTGTGCACACAATGGAATCACAAGGGTCTTTAGAAGAGAGCAAAGAGGACCAGAGTTAAAAAATAGGATATGTGTTTATGAAAGCAAGAGTTTGGAGTGACGTAAGGAAGGGACTACCAGCTAAGGAATGAGGCAATTTCTAGAAGATGAAAAAGACAAGGGAATAATTTCTCTTCTACAGCTTCCAGAAGGAACTGCCAACCCATTTTAGGACTTCTGATCTCCAGAATTATAAGAGAATAAGCTTTTAAGCCACTAAATTTGTGCTAAATTGTTACAGTGACAATAGAAAATAATTATCTCTCTCTCTCTAAATATATAGATATATATATGTGTGTGTGTTATATACACAGAAAGTATATGTAACTGCATACACACACTCACAGACACACACATTCATATAAGGACGCTTATTATAACATTGTTGCAAGTGTCAAAAACTGGAAAAAAGGCAAATTCCATTCAGTATTAGAGGAGTTGAACATCGCACTACACTACAGAATACGTCCAAACTGCAGAATTCTTTCAAGCAAGTAAAATATCAGTTATAGCTACAACAATTTACTTGGAGAGTATCCTGAATGTATTGTTGAAAAACGCAAGATGTTAAAAGTGTATGTAATGCAACCCTATTTTTTTAATGAACCAAGATGGTAGTATTCATTTTTAACAAACGGAATCATAGTATTTACATTACTGCTCATCTTTGCATTCTTTCTTTATATACACATACTATATATATAATCATACGTATTCTTTCTGATATATATGTATGTACATATATAGGTTGAATATGGCAAAAATGCATAAAATTATATCAAGGTGTTGCCATGATTACTTAGTTGTGAGTGGGGTAGGGGGAAATACTGGTATCAAATAGGTTGGAGGGAAAATAAGAGAGGAGGAGCACATAGAAAGCCAAGCTTAAAAAGAAAGGCTGTAAAATATAATTATGATAATATAAATTATATATATGTAATTACATGTGTATTAAAAATTAGTGGGTTACGTATTATAACTATGTGCATTGCCCTGTGGGGTTGCCTGTAGCTTATTTTTAAATGGAGAAAAAAAAAATGCAGAGATGCAGTATAATGTAAATAATGTAATTATATATGGTAAAAAATTAACAAACATATGTATTGTATGATTCAATTTGTATAATATTCTTAAAATGACAAGATTTTATTTATTTATTTATTTATTTTTGAGACAAGAGTCTCACATTGTCTTCCAGGCTGGAGTGTGGTGGCATGATCTTGACTCACTGCAGCCTGTGCCTCCTGGGTTCAAGTGAATCTCCTGCCTCAACCTCCCTAGTAGCTGGGATTACAGGCATGCCCCACCATGTCCAGCTAATTTTTGTATTTTTAGTAGAGACAGGGTTTCACCATGTTGACCAGTCTGGTCTTGAGCTCTTAACCTCAAGTGATCCACCTACCTCGACCTCCCAAAGTGCTGGGATTACAGGCGTGAGCCGCCACACCCGGACAAATGACAAGATTTTAGAGATGGGTAACAGATTTATGGTTGGCAGGAGTTAAAGAAGGGGAGAAGGAAAGGAGGAGGTGATGGATGTAACTATAAAATGGTAGCATGAGGGAACGTTGTGGTAATGAGACATCTATATTTCAATTATTGTTGTAATTACATGAATATGCATGCTGTAAAATTACATAGAGCAACCCAAATTTACACACTCACACACATGAGTGCCTGTAAAGCTGGTGAAAACTGAATAAGTTTTCTGGACTGCATGACTGTTTGATATTATACTATAATTACGTGAGATGTTATTGAGAGAAACCAGGTGAAGGGTACACTGAGCCCCTCTGTACTATTCTCATGAATAAGCTTCTGTGGATCTATAATTATTTCGCAATAAAAGTTTTTTAAATGAACAAACAAAACTCTTAAATATTTGCAAATGCTTGCATAGGTCAGTATCAGCAAAGAGAAATATGAAGAAAGATGTATAGTACATGGTTACCTTTGGTTACTTTAGTAAGGAAGAATTGAATAGAGAAATCTTACGTAACTTGTTATACTTTTTTTGCACTTATTACAATAATTTTTGTATCACAAAATAGAGCAAACAAATATGTTTAAAAAATGAATTAAGCTTTTGATTAAAATTTTAAATAATGAAGTAGACATGAAATATTTTCTGGTTTTATTTTCTTTTGTTTTAACTATCAAGTAACTATTTTTTATCAAAAATTGATGACTCATCAGTATATTCTCAGGCTCACTATGTGTTAATTAATGCAAAATATTTATTAAGAACCTATTATAAACCAACTATAATAACAGGCCATTGTTGTACAGAGAAAATGTGAGGATTTTTTCTTCCTGCATTTGAAGAATTTATAATTCAGTGAGAAGCAAGACTAGAGAGATGGGAAAGCTACTACCAACAGGCTTCCTACCTTACCCCACTATAGTTTAGCTTTAGAGGGATCCCTGAGCTAATATTTCAAAATAGCTAGAAGAGAGAGTTTGAAATATTTCCAGCACATGGAAATGATAAATGTTGGAGGTGATGGATATCCTAAACGCTCTGACTTGATCATTATACACTCTATGTGTGTAGCAAAATATCACATGTACTCCATATATTTATGTCTAAATATTGTATATTAATTTAAAAAGAGGAACAGAAATAGTTTAAGATAATCTGTATTTTTTGTTCATCGTACAACTAATAAGGGCTAATTGCTTTTAAGACACTGGAAAGATACAGAAAAAATATGCAGAGACAGTCGTAAACATTTTGGGTTCTTTCCTTTTGCTCTTACATATAATATAACAGAATTATACTTACATAGTAGACTACAATGTGGTCTTATAATACATTATACTTTGGGGGCAGTTTAACATTTAAATTAAATTAAAACAAATTATCAGTAATTTCCATTTTTTTCTAATACTCTTAGAAACATCTTTTATTTCTGTTTTTAATAGCTTTATTGAGGGCCAATTGATACATAAAATACTGCACATGTTTGATATCTACAATTTGACGTGCTTGAACATATATATATATACACACATGAAACCATCCCCACTATCAAGGTAATAAACATACACATCACCCCCAAAAGTTTCATTCCACTCCCTTTTTTTGAGTCTGTAGTAAAAACGCTTAACTTGAGATCTACTCACTCAAACATTTTCCATGTATAGTATAGTTTTGTTTTGTTTTGTTTTTTGAGACGGAGTCACACTCTGTCACCAGGCTGGAGTGCAGTGGTATGATCTCAGCTCACTGCAACCTCCGCTTCCCGGGTTCAAGTGATTCTCCTGCCTCAGTCCCCAAGTAGCTGGGATCACAGGCACGCACCACCATGCCCAGCTAATTTTTGTATTATTAGTACAGACAGGGTTGGTCAGGATGCTCTCCATCTCTTGACCTTGTGATCTGCCCATCTTGGCCTCCCAAAGTGCTGGGATTACAGGCGTGAGCCACTGCGCCCAGCCATAGTATTGTTAACTATAGGAGCCGTGTAGTACAGCAGATCTTACTCATGTTGCATAACTTAAACTTACTCATCTTGTATAACTTAAACTTCACATCCATTCAGCCATTTCCCATTGTCCACTCTTCCAGCCCCTGGTAACCACCATTCTACTCTTCGCTTTTATGAATTTGACTATTTTAGACACCTCATTTAAGTGGAATGATGCAGTACTTGTTTTTCTGTGACTGACTAGTTTCATATAGCATAATTTCACGATTGTTAACATTGTAAAATTATTCAGTTTCACAAATACATATTGAATCTGCAACCAGCATTGTACTGGGGACTGGTTCTGCACAGTTAGTTGAGCCAGCATAGCTGCTACTGGCCTTCAGCTTGAGTTAATCATTCCCCTATTGTTGTTTTTTTTTTTTTTTTTTTTGAGATGGAGTCTCGCTCTGTCGCCCAGGCTGGAGAGCAGTGACGCAATCTCGGCTCACTGCAAGCTCCGCCTCCCGGGTTCACACCGTTCTCCTTCCTCAGCCTCCGCAGTAGCTGGGACTACAGGAGCCTGCCTCTACGCCCGGCTAATTTTTTGTATTTTTAGTAGAGACGAGGTTTCACCGTGGTCTCGATCTCCTGACCTCGTGATCCGCCCACCTCGGCCTCCCAAAGTGCTGGGATTACAGGCGCGAGCCACCGTGCCCGGCCTCCCCTATTGTTATAAATGAAATTTGTTTACACATTTTTATTGTGCATATAAGGTCGTGGTAAACATTTCAGTACATAAAAGTTTTTCTGGATGTAGGATTATTGCCTCATGATATATTCCAAGAAGTAAAATTATTGCATCAAAAGGAAAATAAATTTTTTTAAGAAATTTGATATCTCTTGCCACACAAATGAGATGAAGAAGTTCACAAGTTCATTCCAAAAGGCGGCCAACACCCAGGACACACAATCACTGTGACTTTGATGTAAAATATATTAAGTAAAAAAGGCTGGCAACGATGTATAGACACATTTTTCTCTAATACGTGCTTGCTCTATGGATGAGACCCAAGTGAAGCTATCTTGTCCTCAAAAGAGGAAGAAATGTAAAATTTATTTACTTGGGGTTAACTATGTGTCACATACTACTTTACATTTGCTATTTTATTTATCACAACATAAAAGCATCAACAAATCAATTGATAAACTTTTGCATGTATAAAAGGTTGTAGTTTATATAGCGCTTTCATTTGCATAATTTTATGACTAACACAGTTTGTCCATCTAAAAGTGTGTTTTAATTTATCTGTATTTCCCTCAAGTTCTTTCATTGAATAAACTTGTAGGTGATTTTTTAGAATAATATAAAAAAAATTCAAAATGTGATTTTTATTTGAAAAAGGAGGGAAGAAAAGAAAGTCAGTGAAAATGTTTTAAGGAAACTTTATAAAAGCATTTGAAGATTTGAAAGGCGATTTGCCCTCCTCCTCAACAATTTCCAACAAAGGCTCAATTTGGCACTTCTCCTTCTTGCATGTGTCCCTTTAATTTTATGGGACTTTAGCTTGCCTTCTTTTCTGATATCCAGTGAAAGGGAAAGTCAGACAATGGGACTATACAGATCTGAAATGCTTCCTTCTCTTATTCCTCTCCCACCTCCTCCTCACAACTAGATATCCATCCCAGAAACACTTTTCTTTCTGGTAATGAAATTCTATTATTGCAGTTAATACTGTCAGCTATTCTATAGGGGGATGTGTAAAACAAAATAATTTTTTTGATGTAAAAGACCCATTCACAGAACATAGATTTAAAAGAAAGAGAAGAAAGAAAATTGCATCTTAAAGATAAATAACAGTCAACTTCCGTCCAGAGTAGTAGCAGCCAAATCTAAATAAAGATTATTTAGTGAAGTTCTTGAAATGCTTCTCCAGGAGGTACAAATAATGTCAGTGAGTGGTTTAGGCTGTGAGGTTGTTGAACAGAAGATAATAGAAATCTGGTTAGTAGTCAGATGTTTGATGCTATGAAGATAAAAGCTATATAGTGATAATAGCAATAATTATAGCACTCTACCTTCTATGAAATAGACCTATTTGCTGGCTTTAAGTGCATTCATAAATAAAGCTTCATTTAGGTGTCACAGAAATCCGGTATGGTAGACAAATCAGTTATTGTGAAGTCATCTTGCAGACAACCAAACTCGGGAAAGTTAATATTTGCTCAAATGATCCAGTTAGTTAGTGTGGAAGCCTGAATTAAGTCCAGGTTTTATAAATCCAATTCTATTTATTCCCTCCTTTTTATAGCATGATGGGGGGTAGGGGGGCAACTTTGTGAAGGAGGAGACTGTTTGTATATGCTTCCGTTATCCCTGAACTATTCACTGTAATCTTTGCTGAATCAGGGAATGTGTACCAGAAGATAAAGACAGAAGATGGAATATGAGAGACAAATGAATGTCCTTCTTACTTTCGAAATATGGAAATATGTTGAGTTTGACAAAATAGAGACTGGTGGTTTTGGCACCCATCTTAAGCATGATTCTAGAACAATGAGTTGTTAGAAAGATTGAGAGGTCCCTGAGAGAGCTGCGATGACGTATTCACCTTATCTCTCCTTATCTGGGGCTCAGCTTGACAGTCGTTAAAGGGAAACCAGTGATTCCTAGGGCTCAGCATAGTTGCATGTAGTAAAACTCCTGGGCGGTGGGCAGTGTTTTGAGGTGCCCTGAAGGGACCATAACTGCTTAAATTTCTTATAATCTCCACCAACCTCCTCCAGTTACTTATATGAATAAATATAGAATGCTCACTCTGCTCACTGCTTTAGGAAAAGTGTCTAGTATCCAGCCCCTCCAAATTAATTGCTATCTTCCACATAAGATTTTCGGAGCTGCCTCTGTGTTAAACTAGCCTCATTTTCTCCTATATTAAGTTTACTAGACCAGAGAAATTTGGTAGAGAAGATATATCTGCACTTGAGCAAGGCATTTGTCAAATAGCTCTCCTAATACTCATGTGAAAAAGGCTAGTATAATTAGAAGAACTAGTGACTGGTTGAATAATTTTATCCAAATGAATCCATATGTATCTAAAGTAAAATTTCTAATTGGGTGCCTTGGGAGGGGGTAGGAAGTAAATGTATCTTTCTGTTTTTAGCTTCAACCTTACAATTGTGACAAATTGTGACAAAAATTGAAGTTGGGTTTTTTGTTTGTTTGTTTTTGTTGTTGTTGTTTTTGTCTGAGTAGGAAAGACTCTTCCCTTCACCCTTTGGAGAAGTGCTCATCCCAGGTGATTCTAGGGGCACAGACAGTCATTTTATTCCCACTCCTCTGGCCACCAGTATAGGCATAGAATCCAGAGAACCCATCACCTCTGGATCCAGTAACTAATGAGATCCTTTACTATGTTTCAAAGCCTGTTCTACAGTACTTAGTGTCTTCATAATCTAGCAAAGTTGGGCATTATTCTCCTCTAGTTTGTAGTGAAAGAAAGTACAGAGGGGGACAGGGACTGTTTTTACATTTACTTAAAGATTAGTCATTTAAAACTTCTGAAAGCTGATGCATATCCTGTGACATTTTGTTTTCCAAGCTCTTCACCCAGGATTGAAGTTTCCATTAGGCACAGTAGGCACAGGCTCACAATACTTCTAGGGGTGCACAAAAATGTTTTGATTTTGATTGGTTTTTAAATAAAAAGAAGAAAATATATAATAATATTGAATGTATAACAATGAATTCAGCCTAGATTGTATCCTTGTTTATACCAAGGTGGCCAAAAAATGTATTTAAATATTTTTTTATGGGGAAGAGTTCCCCCATGCAAAGTAGCTAGGGCATACAAAAGGCATGATGCAACCCTGCCTCAATGCCAACCCTACTTCCTTGCAACATGCAAGGGAGAAGAGGAATTATATGGTTAGTGGAGAGTGGTTGGGTATGAGAGAGGAAGATTGGAACAATGGAAAACGTATTGGAATAGATCGATGAAGAAAAAAATGGGCCTTGTGCAGAGCAGAAGGAGGTGCCGTGGCTCACCCGTGCTTTGTGCTTACTTTGCTTGCATTGTCTCAATATCCTCAAGAATGCAATGGGGTGATTCCTATATTTCCTGGCTCCCACATAGATACCTGGGGGGCCTTCAAACAATTTTTTATTAACTGATCAAGAATGATTCATTTTTGTTTTTCTTGAAGACCTAGTCAATGAACTTTTTTAAAAACCCAAGCAGTCTGAATGTATCACCAATAGCTACAGCAACTGATATTTGTGTCATTTAACTACTTCATAGTTAAAAAGTGCAGGCTTGGCCGGGCGTGGTGGCTCACACCTGTAATCCCGGCACTTTGGGAGGCTAACGAGGGCAGATGATGAGGTCAGGAGATTGAGACCATCCTGGCTAACATGGTGGAACTCCGTTTCTACTAAAAATACAAACAAACAAACAAAAATTAGCAGGGCATGGTGGCACGTATCTGTAGTCCCAGCTACTCTACAGGGTGAGGCAGGAGAATTGCTTCAACCTGGGAGGCAGAGGTTGCAGTGAGCCGAGATCATGCCACTGCACTCCAGCCCGGGCGACAGAGCAAGACATTGTGTCAAAAAAACTAATTAAATAAATAAAAGTGTGCAGGCTTTGGATTCCAATAAACCTTTGTCCAAGTCCAAGTCCCACCCTTTCTCAGCAATTCACAGCCCAGATATTATCAGTATTTTTGCTAGTGCAGTCTTAAAATATAGTTTTCAATTATGTTTTTATAGAGGAAAGGGGCCAGAATGACAAAAGAAGTTATTTAAGTTCCCCGACAGTATCCTTGGCTGTTAGGGAGATACAGAGTAACCATCCCAGAGTTGAACTCCTTGCAGGTGTTCAGTAAATGCTGGCTATTGTCTTTATTTTTATGTACCCCCATCTTGCAGATGAGAAAACAGATTCAGAGAGCAAAAATGAATTGCTCAAAACCACCAACACAAAGACAGTGTTCAAATTTGGTAAAGAGTCACTGAAATGGGCAAGGCTTCTCTGAAGGTGAGACTGCTGGCAAATACATCAGAAGACTGTAGGTTGCTGTGAGAAGTCAAGGATTAATACAAGCTCAAGAGAAAACTCCTCCTACCTCTTATACCTTCCGGTCCAATTTTTTTTTCCAGAGAAAAATTTCACTTTGTCACCCATCTAGAATACAGCAGCATATCAACGCTCACTACAGCCTCCAACTCCTGGGCTCAAGCCATTCTCCCACTTCAGCTTCCTAAGTCGCTGAGACTACAGGCTAAAGCCGCCATACCTGAATACTTATTTTCTCTTTTTACTTATTTTTTTTTTGTAGAGATGGGATCTCACTATATTGCCCAGGCTGTTCTCAAACTCCTGGCCTCAAGTGATCATTTTGCCTTGGCCTCCAGTCCCATTCTTATCTGTTATTATTTCTGAGTGGCCAATAGGTCGCCTGGATTATACATGTGTATTGGTTCTGGCTCTGGTAGCATTCTAAAGATTTCAGATTTAAGTTCTTGTTTCATTAGAAAATTTCCAAGGAGACCAAAAGAACATGGCCATTTTTAATACAAATATCATTATTTACCATTTTTACTAAAAAACCCCACCAAATTAAGAATTACAGTTACTTAAACGACATGAGACTTTAGAGAGTTATGATGTAGTAATATAGTCATGCATCGCTTAACAATGAGGATAGTTTTTGAGAAATGCATTATTAGATGATTTTGTCATTTTGTAAACATCAAAGGTGTACTTACCCAAACCTACATGGCATAGCCTACTACACACTTAGGCTATGCAGTATAGTCTATTGCTGCCAGACAACAAACCTGTACAGCAGGGTACTGTACTGAATACTGCAGGCAGTTGTAAATTATGGTGAGTATTTTTGTATTTAAACACACCTAAATATAGAAAAGATACATTAAAATACGGTATTATAATCTTATGTGACCACCATTGTATATGTGCTCTGCTGTTGACTAAAACGTCATTATGCAACACATAACCTCAATTACAACAATAACAAAAATAATACTCAAGCTTGACCTGTCTATAGTGCCATATAGTTTGCAAAATGCCTTTAAATGTTATCTCATGCCATCCTTACAATAATAGTGGGAAGTAGTTAAGATGTGTACTATTATCCCCAATTTACAGATGAGAAAATTGAGGCCCAGTAAAGTGAACTGATTGCCTAAAGTTATGTATTTTGAGCAGTCTCATATCCAAGATTTCTGCTTCTGCCTCCATATCCTTTGTGATAATCTGGTAAATTTCCAAGTATTTCTGTAGCCATTTTCTCAAATAACTCACAATGGACACTCAGTTTTTAGACTTTATGTCTGGAAGAACACAGGTAGTGTCCATGGTTACAATTTAACATGACATAATCAATGGTGAATAAGAACTTTCTCTATGCAAAACAAATTGTGTAATTTTACTGGAAGAAAAAGGAATGGTGAAAACATAGATCTTGCCCAGAAGAACTTAACTATTTAGTAAAGGAGGTGGATATACTGATAGCAAATCGCTAGTAAAAGCATGCTGAATTAAGAATCATAGCAAATACGCATGCACACATCAGGATGAAGAGAGGGAAGAGAAATTACTTCTTATTAAGAGACTGGTGAAAGTTTATAAAATAACAACACTGTTAGGCCTTGAGGATATGAAAAATTATTGATAGAGAAAGAAGAGAGAGAACAGATTAAAAGAACCACCATCAGAAAATGTATGCATGCAAGTACCTAACATGCTTGCACATTGGCAAATATTATAATTCCCATTTTGTATAACACATCAGTCAGCATAGGCACAGGAGTGTTTATCAGCTTCTCTAAAGTTTTAGATCCTGAAAGCACTAGATGTAACTTGCTTCTCAATCTGATGTTCTTCCCACAACTTTAACCAGGTCCTGAGAGGCCTAACCTGTCTTGTTTTAGAGGGCTTAACCACTGAATTTCCAGATGCCTCTTCCACTCTTTCTCAAAGATTCACAGGGTGACAGTGGTTCACACATCTTTGCAGCCAGTATCCACTTCCCATTGTAAGCCATCTGTTCACATCAGTGAGGAAAAAGAATCTGTACCTTACCTCTGTTTGTTCCCACTTATCCCTATTACCAAGATCCCACAGAGCAAATGGCCTTGTTATGTGGTAGAAATAGGCAATAAAAATATGTTGCATTTGGCATTCAGAGTACTTTAGAACCAAGAAACTCCAAGTAGCTTTTAAAGTATTCATCATGTTTAACCATATTTAATCACCAAGTTAACCCATGGCTAAAGAACACTAGATGGGGAATAAAAAGAGCTGGGTTCTGGCCACTATTCTGCAAGGTCACCTTTGCCAAGCCTTTCCTCTGTGAGCCTCAGGTGCTCATCACTTAAAAAAAAAAAAAAATCATGAACCAAAGCTCTTGGGCTTTAAGATTCTGCACTAATTATCTAAATGAAGGAATCACAAGGGCATCAAATACAAAGATTTGGTTACACTTCAGATATCTTTGGCAGGCTTAGAATAAGCAACCAATCTTTTCACAAGAAAAGTTGTTTTACTCTTTTGTCCCAGTGACTCTTGGGGGAAAATTGCTAAAGAATAGAGACAAAGAATTCAGGTATTTTGTCCTTATCAAAGTCAGTCCAAAAATTCATTTTTGTGTCTGATCTGTGTTTGGAGTCAGTTCTCTCTCTCTCTCCTACTTGCTCCTCTGCCTTTCTTTCTTCTTCCTCATCGATTATAAGGCAATTGTAGCATAGTGAGCAACTCTGGATATTAAAGACAGACAAGCACAGAGCCATAGGATTTCACATAGCATTTGTTACTTCTTGCCATATGGCCTTGCCTGAATTACTTTGCTTCTTTCTGAGGCTTGGGTTTCTTATCAATTAAATGGGACTAATAATACTAATTTATAGAGTTGTTGTGTGGGTTAAGTAGGATGAAGTATTTAAAGAGCCAATATAATGCCTGGCAAAAAGAACCCAGTAAAAACTCCAATGAGAAAATCAGGTTAGATATCCTTCCCTTTCTATTTTTAGAGGCAATCAGTAAAGTGACTAAAAGTGAAGTCAGACAGACCAGCCTTCAAATTATGGCTGCACAGCATCTACTTACCACCTCTAAACCTGAGCTTCTTAAGCTAAAATGGAGATCACTCTTTCTAGTGGGACTTTTTGGGAATGTAAAATAAGGTAACGACTCTGTAATACTTTGTGTCTGGCTATATACACAGTAAAGTTTAATTATTTTCATTTCACTGATTATTCGTTTATTAACTCATTCACATTCGTTTATTAACTCATTCACATCCTCAATTAACAGTAGTTCCAGCCTACAAAATATTTCCTGGGCACTTAATAGGTGCTAAGTTCTGTGCTGTGCACTGGGCACACAATGACATATATGTTCTATTAATTCACTTACCCAGTATAAGCTTATAGTCTAGAGGTAAAAAATAGACATATAGATATTTCTGATACAATAGCCTAAATACGCACAAGAAACTATGGAATCCCAAAGAAAAATCTTTAACTTGGCTAGAGGAGTATGTTCAGAGTTGATTTCTTCAAGGAGATGATCAGTGAGTTGAGTCAAGAAGGATTAACAGCTATGGCTTGGCCAAAGGAGGATAAGAAAATGTGTGTTCTAGAAGGGAGAAAACCAAAGAATAGTGATTCTAAAGCTTTGTGTTCCATTAGAATCACCTGAGGTGCTTTGAAAGCTCACGATGCCTGAGCTTCTTTCCCTACCAGTAAAGCAGAAGTCCTGGGGATGGGACTCAGACATCAGTGCTTTCAAAAGCTCCACAGGTAGTTTCAGTGTGCAGCCAAGTGGGGAGCCCCTGGCTTAAACCAGTGTGTGGATGGAAACTGTTCTGTCCTGGAATAAGCGGGGGCCAATGAGGAAGCACATGAGTAAGAGGGCACAGTCTTTATACTTGACTTATATGTGGTGATTAGACATTGGGGAGTTTAAAAGGAGAGAGCAGAGGGTCAATCACATTTGTATTTTGGAGGGATTGCTTGGGATGTAACTCAGTACTGAATTCCAGGGGAAGCAAAAATTAAAAAAAAAAGTAATGTGATGTACAATCTTCAGAAAGCATAGAATCAGTCAATCACGACTGGAAGAATGTGCTTTAGAAATTCTTCAGTGACATGTGGGGTTTATAAATATACTGATGCCTAGGGCTTTCCTCAGACATCAGAAAAAGTTTTAGGGATGTGGTATTTTGGTATTTGCATTTTCACGACATTCACCTAAAGGGATTGAGAACACCTGCCAATGAACCTGAGTGACAGTCTCATGAAGGATATTTAGTCACCGAGGTAACAAAAGTTCATGGCCTATGTATGGGTCAGGCTGGGTTAGTAACAGGGTCAGTTTTTGGACAGAAGGTTACTAGAGCACTCAGCCGTCTCTAGTAAACTTTGATCTATCCACCTTTGATCTAGTAACCTTTGGCCCGTCTCTCCTTTGATCTATTGTTCTCCTTGCCCTTCAAAGTGCTGATGCCTACAATTTCACCTGTCTTTATTTCTATCAAAATCAGTCCTCCCATTAAAAAAAAAAAAAAAAAAAAAAAAAAACCTGAAATGTGCCACTGACCCTTGACTGAGACTGAAATCACAGTCTGAATCTGGAACAAACAGTGGAATGGAAGGGCTTATCTGCTCTGAAGAGAGCTGTAAGGTTCAGCAAGTCCTGGGTGTGAGGGGGAGACCTCTTTGACTAGGGTGGGGGTGTGATCACTTACTACATACATACATAAAAGCAGACCCCTATCAGCACCATCAGGCAGATCAAGGATGGATCAACTCATTAAACAGCAGCTAGGGCCCACACTGATGTGGGCACATCTGACTCAATACTTCTTAGGGAAAATCTGGGAGAGGGATGCTCTGTCTTGACCCTAGTGAAGAGACACAGACCAGGAGGAAACAGGCGGCCACCCCAAACCTCCTTCTAGCTTCTTTAAGGAGCCAGATTTCTATAAGCAAGCGGCCAGTGCATTTGTATGACTCAACAGTGACACCCAGTGACTCTCTCTGTCAATCCCAGGTGGCTGTTCCCGGAGGATCTTCTGAGGAATACATTTCAGCCTCCTTTACCTAGTACTGAATCAGCGGCAGCAATCACATCAAATTCAGTCTTGAAAGAGACAAACATAATAAAAAATCCCAGTTTGTATTAACACAATCATCTAACTGTTGAAGCATATTCTTCTCCCCTGTTGGGCCATGTCTGATGTCAAACATAATACTACCATGTAGTACTGTACCTTCTTGACGTTGGAATCACAAGGCAGTGATTATTTATAATGTAAGTAGGACCATAGAGACAGGCATGTAACAGGCCCACATCATTACATATTGAGCCAGCTGATTCTAGACATGGAGAGAAAGATTAACAATTTGTATTATAACCAGATAGAAGAGACCAGTGTAAACCGTGGGATTCCAAACTACGGCAGACACACAAAAGATAAGATAATCTGAGCACATTTAGCCTAGAAAACAAAAACTTCTTCATGGAATGGGGAGAAGAGTTGGGATGCTTTCTTTCGGATGTTGGATGGGCGGATAGAAAAAGAAGGGATTTTACTGGTTTTATTTGGTCCCAAAGAGCAGAAATAGAGTTGACGAGTGGAAAGTACAGGGAAACTGCTTTACGTTCAACATAAGGAAGCACTTTATAACAACTGGATCTACTGGGAAATGAAAGAAATTCAGAAAGCAGAGAATTTTATGTCATTGAAAACAGTGCAGGCATGCCTTTTAATAATTCCAGTTTTTTAAAAAGGGAGAATAGATCAGGTAAATAATTCAGTAACTTTAATAAGTCAAAGGACAGGGACGTGGGTGGTCAAGGGTGCAGGAAGATAATTGGGCATAGCATTTAGGGCTGATTGAAATCTTTCTCCACTTATCACTGTTTTTTAAATAATTAAAACGTGTTTCCTTCCTTATTCTCATTAGACCAGCATTCTTTGTTTATCCACTTACATAGTGGAAGATGCTTGCACCTTCCACCTACATTCACCCACCTGTCACATGAAAAACAGATAGCCCCTACTTGCCTCTTTCAGTTTCCCTTTCCCTCATTGTTTCTATACCAAGAACAGCTTAGCTAGAATCAGGATCTCATCCTTGGCGCAGTCAACAACAGCTAGGGAAGAGATCATTACATTATACAAGTGTAGATAAGCGATGATTGTCCAATGCACTGAATGATCTATTGTCAAGAAGCCTAGAAGGAAAAAAAGTACATTATGGGAGGGAATGAGTGCACAGAAAGGCTGTGCTGTGGTTTGAATGCGTCCTTCCAAAAGTCATCTAGAAACCTCATCCCCATTGTGGTAGGCTTAAGAGGTGAAGCCTTTAGAAGGTGATTAGATCATGAGGATTGTGCTTTCATGAACGGAATTAGTGCCCTTAAAAAAGATACTTGAGGGGGCTCTTTTATTCTTCTGTCACGTAAGGACACATAGAAAGCACCATCTATGCAGCACAAGCCCTCACTAGACACCAAATCTGTTGGCACCTTGATCTTGGACTTCTTAGCCTTCAGAATTGTGAGCAATAAATATCTATTGTTAATACATTCCACAGTCTATTTGTTACAGAGGCCCGCATAGACTAAGATGGGCTAGGAGACTAAGATGTGCTATTTTCTCTTTAAATAGTAACTTCCCCGAATCTCTGATTAATTTTAAATAATGTCAAATTTATCTCCCAGTTTAGCCATTCCTGTTATTCTCTGCTGTGCGTTACCCTAATCTGCTAATTGGAATGGATTATGGAAAGAAAAAAGCATAAAGGGAAAAATGAAACAACAGAAGGAAAGGTGCAAATCAAGAAACTGGAAGGTACAAGAGTTAGTTTGGGTTACTGACTTGGTTGTGGACTGGCCTCCAATGAGAAAAAATATAAGTAAAAAATTATGAGGCTTCCAGTTCAAAATTGGGTTAGTATTTGGTATAAAATATATCTGGACTAGTGTTTGAGGTCCAAGCAGCTGGAGTCTCTGGTAAGTAACTAAGCAGGATATCAAGGCTATAGCCAAGCAAGTTGGAGTTCAAGATTAGTCATCAGATAAGGCAGAGATATCATCAACCTAGAACTGAGGCATACACCCTGTCTAAACCCAAGTGTCCATTGAGATAGTTTCAACTACTGGAAATAACCTGTGTTAAATATATATATATATATATTTAGATATATATATATATATATATATATATATATATATATATATGGATTTCAATATAGGTCTTCATGGGTAATGTAAATTGAGGAAAGTCACTTCCCTTTCCTGAGCCTTAGTTTCCTCATTTGTAAAATGGGAAAATGGGATTACAGGTACTAACCTGATGATAGGATCCTACTGATTTAGGGATTAGAAGAGACATTGTGCTTAAAGTGCCTAATACATTGCCTGGCACATTGATAATTGTGTTATCAATGTTATGATGAACCTAGGTGGGAACTGGGAAGAAGCTGGGCAATGGAGCCCATGCCCACAACAATTCTGTGCATTTGTAGAAATGTTGGATATCGAAATTTCCTGACATAGTCCCCATATGTTCAGTGCCCTGGTAAAGCTGTTTTGACAAAAATTCTTGATATCAGCACTCAGACAATATTGAGGAATGCAATGGCTTCTTTGTTGCTCATATATTTCCTTTCATATTCTCTTACTCCACCAATTTTTCTCTGGTCTTTGCTATAGCAACCAGCTGTACTCAGGTGTAGCCTAATAGCACCTGACCTTGGCTGCACTGCATATCTCTTGCTTTTTCTCCCAGGGCTTATCTGGCACAATCACATGGATCTACGGCAAGAGCTTGATCAGCCATTCTGATGCCTGCACACACTGGGAATGGATAGGGTGTTAACATTTCCTGGAATAATGCTTTACCAATGGGCAAGAACTAGTAGGTAAGTATTCTCTTTTTTCCAATCTCAGAGGCACATTCCACATGTGCCCAGACTAACCCTTGTACCTTCCAATTTCTTTGAAATATTACGAACAGGATTAAGCTCCAGTTTTTCTGTAGTTGTAATCAGCTCAATAACCTTGGATTGGCTGCTTGTCTTCTTTCCCCATTTACACTTCACTAATCCTCCAAACCTGTGGCTTGGAAAGAAACCTTCCCTGGTTTATTTCTCAGGCCATCCATCATGTATCATAGGAGCAAATGACCCCAAATAAACTACCTCCACAAAGGCCCGTGTCTCAGGCTCTGCTTTTTAGGAAGATTTCAAACCAGAGTTCTACAATGCTAGCATAGCACTAAGAGCTGGGTGAGACATCAGGGATAATTTAGTCAATTAACACATTTCATGGATGGGTATGCAGAAACAGAGAGAATTAGTGACTCCTTCAAAGTCACAAACATAGGCAATTTGTGCAAAGGTAACCCAAAATGTGAAAGGGGAGCAACTGGGGGATGGGAGAAAGGGACTGAAGAGAAAAGAAAGACAAAGTTGCCTGGGTGATTGAAAGAAGAAAGAGCAAGCCATTAAAACATCTTAGCACAGTGAGGATGACATGTATTGAATCTACCCTGTCAGCAGAGCAGAGCGCAGCACCCACCCTGATAAATGCCAGGTTCCCTTGCTGACATTTGATAAAGGTTCCATCTAACAGTAGAGCAGCACTGAGAATGGGGTGATGGTGGCACTTGCTATTTTAACCTCCACTGCTTTCCAGTGTGTAACATGGAGTAGGTGCTCAATGAATGTCTGTGAAATAATGGGTAAATTAGTGAGGCAAAACTCCTTCAGCATCTCCATCATGAATGCCCATATACCTGGCTTTTCTGTGTGCAGTTGGGTATTTAGCTATATATGAGTGCACACTTTTTTTCTTTTTTATTATTTTGTGCTGTACATTAAAAAAATACTTTTAGGGGTTTGTGTCACAGTGAGTGTAGCCGCCCTTAAGTTCCTTGAGTATATGTGTGTGTGTGTATACACACACAGTGTATTATATATATAATACTCTGTATATATATATATATATATACAATACCTGTATACATGCATATATGTGTGTGCATATATTTATAAATACATACACACACAGAGTCATGCATCACTTAATGTCAGGGATACTTTCCGAAAAATTTGTCAGGGGATTTTCCTGTTGTGCAAACATTATAGAGTATGTATAACACAAGCCTACAGAGTGTGTATAACACAAGCCTACCACACTCCTAGGCTCTATGGTATAGCCTATTGCTTCTAGGCCACAAACCTGTAGAGCCTGTTATTGTGCTGAATATTGTAGGCAATTATAACACAATGGTAAGCATGTGTTTATCTAAACATAGAAAAGGTACAGTAGAAATACAGAATAAAAGTCAAAAAGTGGTATACCTGTATAGGGCACTCACCATGAATGGAGCTTTTAGGACTGGAATTTGCTCTGGGTGAGTCTGTGAGTGAGTGATGAGTGAATGTGAAATCATAGAACATTGCTGCACACTGCGATAGACTTTATAAACGTTGCACACTTAGGATACACTAAACTTATAAAACATATTTCTTCAATAATAAATTAACTTTAGCCTACTGTAATATTTTTACTTCATAAACTCTTTATATTTTTACTTTTTGAGTCTTCTGTGATAACATTTAGTTTGAAACACAAGCACACTGTACAGCTATATAATTTTTTCTTTATATCCTTCTGTACGCTTTTTTTGATTTTTAATTTTTTTTATATGTTGTAAACTTTTTTGTTAAAATCTAAGACACAGATTGGGTGTGGTGGCTCATGCCTGTAATCCTAGCACTTTGGGAGGCCAAGGCAGGTGGATCATCTGAGGTCAGGAGATGGAGATCAGCCTGACCAACATGGAGAAATCATGTCACTACTGAAATTACAAAAAAAAAAAAAAAAAATAGCTGGGCATTGTGGTGCATGCCTGTAATCCAATCTACTTTGGAGGCTGAGGCAGGAGAATCACTTGAACCTGGGAGGTGGAGGTTGCAATTCGCCGAGCTCGTGCCACTGCACTCCAGCCTGATAGAGACTCCACCTTAAAAACAAAAAGAAAAGCAAAAACAAAAACAAAACAAGCAAAAAAAAGCTAAGACATGGCCATACACATTAGTTTAGGCCTACACAGGGTCAGGATCATCAATATCACTCTCCCACCTCCACATCTTGTCGCACTGGAAGGTCTTCAGGTGCAACAGCATGGATGGAGCTGTCATCTCCTATATTTCCTATGATAACAACGCCTTCTTCTGGAATACCTCCTAAAGGACCTGACTGAGGGTGTTTACAGTTAACTTTTTATATATATGTGTGTCTCTGTGTGTGTGTGTGTGTGTGTGTGTGTGTGTATGTGTGTAGAAAGAGTATAATCTAAAATAACAATAAAATATAGTATAATAAGTACATAAACCAGTAACATAGTTGTTTATTATCATTATCAAGTATTATGTAGTGCACATAATTATATTTGCTATACCTTTATATGACAGACAGCATAGGATGTTTGTTTGCTCTGGCATATCCACAAACACATGAGTAATACATTATGCTACAACATTAAATGTCTACAAGGTCACTAAGTAACAGGAATTTTCAACTCCATTATAATCATATGAAGCCACTGTCATACACGCTGTCTGTTGACCAAAATGTCATTATGCCGCATGTGACCATATAAATATTTCTGGTTACTCAAATCTTTGATAATCCTATCACATCACATGACTGTATATTAGTAGCTCTTTACTCTTCTTACATCAAGGATTTGGAGATTCAGAGCTCTTCATATGCTCATTTGTGTAAACATGCTATCTTTACTTCCTTTTCCTAGTCTCATACAATTTTTTAATTGCATCAATACTAATTTTCACAAGTTGCAGTTTCTCAAAATATCTACTATTCATTTAAAGAAAACCAAAATCAGAAACAGACATAACCTATTAAGTACCATGTGTCAGGCACTGTGCTGTTTATTAGAGCTAAACTGGTAAAGACGGTGCTTAGCTTTGGAAAGATTATAATGATAGAAACTTGTCTTCTTACTTGACCCCTGAACACCTTGACTCATTATGGTAGGCATTAACCTGAACTGATTTTCACCCTGAATACTTCTAGAAATTCTGCTGGGCAATTGTTTTATAATGACAAAATGCTATGCTTTGTCTTATGGGGAAAAAAGGCTACTAGTGGTGAACTTAAAATTATTCTGCTTAAAATTGTACATATTTGTCTTTCATAGCCTATATTGGATAGAGTATGGTAAAGAGTATCCATGATAATTTTTAGCTCTTACGACACGTTGAATTACTTGGCCAATATTTTGTCTTTATGGTGAGCCGCAACAACATGAGAAGCGTGTCTGCCTCTTTCACAGCCGTACACTTACCCCTTGGCATAAGGCCTAAGACATTTGTTTTGAGCTTTACACAACATTATCTTGATTTCCTGATAAGATAAATAAATAAATAACATATTGTGGACATATTTCTCTCTGTCTTGCTTTTTTTTTTTTTTTTTAGACAGAGTCCTGTTCTGTCACCTAGACTGGAGTGCAGTGGCACCATCTCGGCTCACTGCAACCTCTGTCTTCTGAGTTCAAGTGATTCTCCTGCCTCAGCCTCCTGAGTAGCTGGGATTACAGGCACCTGCCACCATGCTTGGCTATATATATATTTTTTTATTTTTAGTACAGATAGGGTTTCAGCATGTTGGCCAGGATGGCCTCAAACTCTTGATCCTAAGTGATCCACCCACCTTGGCCTCCCAAAGTGTTGGGATAACAGGCATGAGACACTGTGCCTGTCTGTGGACATATTTCTCAATGGTGAGAAATATATATAAATATATATTATTTATCATCATTAATGAAGGAATTATGCATCATAAAGACCAATGCTATTGTAATTGAGAATCTTTGGATATAATGATGAGATTGTCACAATGTGTAAAAGAGGTGTAAGGACCCTATGTCCTCTTCAACTTGCATGCTCTATTTTTACCTTTGATAAATTATAATCTGGCTAATATTTTATTAGAGAAATAAGGGTGATAATTTACCAAAAAATATTGAAAATGGCTAACTCTTGGGGACTAAACTCTGATTTTTTTTTTAATCTTGCCCAAATTCCTATCTAAAGGGTCTGGGGAGTCATGACCTACAAACCATAAATTCTCATCAGATGGGTTTCTTTTAACCCTATACATTGTGACTTATTTTTCAACCTGACTCTGGCATAACATTATGAGACAAGGAAGAAAATCAAAATATCTTACCTCCAAAACATGTTTTTTGTCACATTTTGAAATGGCCCTGCAAGGTGTCCTTTGTGGGAGAAAACTCACATCTGTAAAGAATCCCTGTTAACATAGCTAGACCTTTTCCTTCCAGGCCCCTCCACTTCTGAATAGATTAACTAAGAGTCTAGCACCTTTTAAAGGATCTGAATAGGAAACATTTGTCATCTATTGTTTCTAAGGGCAGCATCTATGAGACTTCAAAAGAACCCTTGTCTCCACATCTTTTACCTTAACCTGAACATTTACTTTCTATTGATCCCAGGTCCTTAGACAAAAACTCAACCAATTGTCAACCAGAAAATGTTTTATAGCCTGGAAGCCTCCTCTTCCCCCTACCCCTGCTTCAAGTTGTCCTGCCTTTCTAGAACAAACCAATGTATTCCTCAAATGTATTTAATTGATATCTCATGCCTCCCTAAAATCTATAAAACCAAGCTGCACCCTAACGACCTTGGGCACATGTTCTTAGGACCCCCTAAAAGCTGTGTCATGGGCCATTGTCACTCATATTTGACTCAGAATAAATATCTCTTAAAATATTTTAGAGTTTAACTCTTTTCATCGATATGCCAATAACCTCATGACGTATGAAAAAATGAGGCTGGATGGGATACAGTGACTTACCCAATAGCTTACCCACTTTTTACCAATGGAAACCTAGGTCTCAAACAAAGATCCCCCAATAGTTTCGTTCTTTTAATAATAGCTTGCTATCCCATCTAGTCAATTCCTAGTTTTCCTGGTCACTGGATGTATTAGTTCGTTTTCATGCTGCTGTGAAGAAATACCGAAGACTGGGTTATTTATAAAGAAAAGAGGTCTAATTAACTCACAGTTCTACATGTCCGGGGAGGCCTCAGGAAACTTACAATCATGACAGAAGGGAAAGCAAATACATCCTTCTTCACATAGAGGTAGGAAAAAGAAGTGCAGAGCAAAGTGGAGAAAGGCCTTTTAAAACCATCAGATCTTGTGATAACTCACTCACTATCAGGAGAACAGCCTAGGGGAATAACCCCCATGATCTAATCCCCTCCCACAAGGTCCCTTCCTCAACACATGGGGACTACAATTCAAAATGAGATTTGGGTGGGGACACAGAGCCAGACCATACCATTCCGCCCCTGTCCCCTCCCAAATCTCATCTTTCTCACATTTCCAAATACAGTTATGACTTCCCAACTGTTCCCCAAAGTCTTAACTCATTTCAGTATCAACCCCAAAGTCCAAGTCCATAGTCTCATCTGAGACAAGGCAAGTTCCTTCTGTGTAGGAGCCTGTAAAATCGAAAGCAAGTTAGTTACTTTCAAGATAAAATGGAGCTGCAGGCATTGGATAAATGCACAAAATCCAGATGGAAAAATTGGCTGAAACAAAGGGGCTAGAGGCCCCATGCAAGCCTGAAATCCAATAGGGCAGTCATTAATTCTTAAAAGTTCCAAAATGATCTCCTTTGATTCCATGTTTCACATCCACGTCATGCTGATGCAAGAGAGGTGGCCTCCCATGGCCTTGGGCAGCTCTTTCCCTGTGGCTTTGCAGGGTACAGACCCCTCCTGCCTGCCTGCTTTCACAGGCTGGTGTTGAGTGTCTGTAGCTTTTTTCAGGCACACAGTGCAAGCTGTCAGTTGATCTCCCATTCTGGGGTCTGGAGGATGGTGGTCCTCTTCTCACACCTCTACAAAGCAGTGCCCCAGTGGGGACTCTGTGGGGAGGCTCTAACCCCACATTTCCTTTCTGCACTGCCCTAGCAGAGGTTATCTATGAGGGTTCCACCCCTCAAGCACAACTCTGCCTGGGGCTCCAGGTGTTTCCATACATCCTCTGAAATCTAGGCAAAGGTTCCCAAATCTCAATTCTTGTCTTCTGCACACCTGTGAGACCAACACCACATGGAACCTGCCAGGGCTTGCACCCTCTAAGGCCATGGCATGAGCTATACCTTGGCCCCTTTTATCCAAGGTTGGAACTGCTGGAACACAAGGAACCAAGTCCCTAGGATGCACACAGCAGAGGGGTCCTGCACCTGGCCAACAAAACCATTTTTTCCTCCAAGGCCTCAGACCTGTGGTGGGAGGGGCTGCCACAAAAGTCTCTGACATGGCCTGGAACATTTTCCCAATTGTCTTGGTGATT
Source organism: Hylobates moloch (assembly GCF_009828535.3). Taxonomy (NCBI): domain Eukaryota; kingdom Metazoa; phylum Chordata; class Mammalia; order Primates; family Hylobatidae; genus Hylobates; species Hylobates moloch. Next base: position 90,750,098 of record NW_026652285.1, on the reverse strand, counting down.
AACATTTGGCTCCTCATTACTTATGCAAATTTCTGTAGCCTGCTTGAATTTCTCCCCAGAAAATGGGTTTTTCTTTTCTACCGCATTGCCAGACTGCAAATTTTCCAAACTTTTATGTTCTGTCACCTGTTGAATGCTTTACTGCTTAGAAATTTCTTCTGCCAGATACCCTAAATCATCTCTCTCAAGTTCTAAGTTCCAAAGATCTCTAGGGCAGGGGCAAAATGCCACCAGTCTCTTCACTAAAGCATAGCAAGAGTGACCTTTATTCCAGTTCCCAAAAAGTTCTTCATGTCCATGTGAGACCACCTCAGCATGGACTTCATTGTCCATATCACTATCAGTATTTTTGTCAAAGCCATTCAACAAGTCTCTAGGAAGTTCCAAACTTTCCCACATTTTCCTGTCTTCATCTGAGCCTGCCAAAATGTTACAGTCTCTGCCTATAACCCAGTTCCAAAGTTGCCGCCACATTGTTGAATATCTCTATAGCAGTGCTCCACTACTTGGTACTAACTTACTACATTAGTTTGTTTTCATGTTGCTATGAAGAAATATCCCAAGACTGGGTAATTTATAAAGGAAACAGGTTTAATTGACTCACAATTCCACATGGCTGGGGAGGCCTCAGGAAACTTACAATCATGGCAGAAGGGGAATCAAACACGTGCTTCTTCACATAACAGCAGGAGAGAGAAATGCTGAGTGAAGTGGGGAAAGGCCCCTTATAAAACCAACTGATCTCATGAGAATTAACCATTGGAACAGCATGGGAGAACCGCCCCCGGGATCTAATCACCTTTCATGAGTATTCTCCCCCAACATGTGGGAATTACAATTTCAATTATGATTTGGATTACAATTCAAGATGAGGTTTGGGTGGGGACACAGAACCAGACCATATCACTGGATAACCAGTGCAAAAACTGTACAATAGTAATTATATTAGCCTAAGATTTCTCATATATTCATATGCTCTTCCTTTTGGATGCATTTTTTTCTATAATAAATTTTTTCCTATAATAAGTGTTTTCTATAATAAATGTTAACAATTTTATTCCACATGAGATTTTGATTATAAGCAACATTATTAAATCCTTAATGGACGTAGTCTGAGACACAGATAATAAGTAACTCAAAAATAAATTGTATCACTTAACTTTTTCATATACAAACTTTCCTTATTTTCCTCCATTTATGTATATAGTTTTGTCTCCCTTTTTTTTTTAACTTCTCAGTCTTCATTTTTTGAAAACTATTAAGAATCTCAAAGTACTATTGTAACTAACAATTGTCCTAGAAGCTGGTTGTCTTTGCCTCATTCTGCTCTCTTCAATACACTCACTTTGGTAAATGGTGATTACTAAGCATTAAACCAAAATTGGGCTGTTTTCTCACAGTCACATAGATGAAAACAAAGTAAATTTTACTCTAGAGTCTGTGTCAAAATAAAGGGGTAAAAGTGTAAACACAGGTAACAGTAAAATTCATGTAGATGAGGTTGATGATGGTGATAGTAGTGTTTATTAGGAGATAGACACTCCTCCAAGATTTAACATAGTTTATCTCATTAAATCCTTATTGCAGATCGTTGTCGATGCACCCATGCCATGTTGCTTTCTTTGGCTCAACTAAATTCATCTTCAGTTGAGGTGGACAATTTTTAGGATGCTGTTTCCTTCCTCAAATGCTGCATCTCTCTGGTTTCCTTACTGCCTTTATCCAGAGCCATGGGAGTTTTCCCAGCCTGCAGCCAGGGCATCATGGAAATGTCAGGACATTAATGCATCCAGTGGTAAACCTTAACCAATGAAGGATGACAGTTGTTTGATGAATACCATAGTTTCTCCACCCCTTGGTAAAACATCTCTGCAGCACATTCAGAAAAGTTACTCAGAAGAATTCAGTAGCCCGCAGGGGTAGTATTCATTGATGAATAGTTTATTTCTCTTTTTCTATCTCACATCCCCACCCCTCTTTTCAGTACTTTCAGGTATTGAAGAACTACCTGCTCCTAAGCCTGACTTGGCATTTGCTTTGGGGGACAGAGATGGGTCTAAACAGTAAGTCTCAGGATGATATTCTCGAATAGGAGCATTCACTAGTCAGATAAAAACAAGGGGCTGATGTCTGCTCTTTGGGGTGGTGATAACTCATGTCATGTTGAAGCATCACAATTACTGACTTTCACATGTGGTGAATTGAAGTGAAATACAGGTGGAAGGGAAATGACTGGTGCTTAAAAGATATGGGGACAATAGCAATTATAAGGTCCTAAAACTGGAGGAATTTTGATAAATACCCTACAGGCCAAAAAAAAAAAAAAAAGAAAAAAATCTCTACTGGCTTAGTTTAATCACGATCGAATCAGGGTGTCCTATGAAATACAGAAAGACCTCCATGACAGTATTTTTAATTCGGAAGAGACTGATTCATTATCAACAGAGAAGTTGGGTTGATGGTTTTCTCAAAAGTCAAAATACTCCTTAAAGAAAGTAATAAGGGAGGAAACTAACATGAAATTGCTTATCTCCAGCAGGCAGATGGCAGACCATGATGAAAATCAGGTCCAATATTAGATATACAGCTACTCTAGGTAACTACAGAAGAGATGGACTATTTAGCGCCATTAGGTTTCTTATGTTAATTAAGGGCCCCCATAAAGAGTAAAACTCAAAGACTTAGAAATCATATAGCTGGGTAAATGCCCCTAAGAAAGTGAAATTTCTCAATTTCTGAACCTTCCAGATTGGAAAACAGCCTCTTTGCCCTTGCCAAAGAAGAGTAGATTCTCATTGTCTAAGACCATGCATAGACATTACCTAAAACAGATCTCTGCCAAGATAGTACTTTTCTTCAAAAAGCTTGATCATCTCCTCTCATTATGTCTCTCCTAGTAACTTAAGATAGCCCATATGAGGAGATATTGGAGGAAATAGATTATTCAGCAAAAAAAGAACAATAGGACCTGGCTAGTATCTACTGAGAAGATGTAGGGAAAATGTGAAGGCAAATCTTGAATGTTGGCTAGAAGGCTGGATAAGGGAGAGTTGAGTTTATTGATATGAGTATTTTTTCCATGATGAGGAATTAATAACTTAGACAAGACAGAACCAGTCAATACAATGCAAAGGCATCGTATGATATTCTCGAATAGGAACATTCACTAGTCAGATAAAAACAAGGGGCTGATGTCTGCTCTTTGGGGTGGTGATAACTCATGTCATGTTGAAGCATCACAATTACTGACTTTCACATGTGGTGAATTGAAGTGAAATACAAGTGGAAGGGAAATGACTGGTGCATAGGCATGCTTAGGCATGCTGATAGCTTATGGAAAATAACATGGATATGTCGGAACTACATAGGCAAAGTATTGAGAAAGAAGTCAGAAAGCTCATGACAATGAACATATTAGCCAGAATATATTAGGTGAGAATAGAAAAGCCACTGAGTGACTGTGTTCCCAAAGAGAGCCCAAGGCACTCCCTTTAAGAAACAAATAAATAAAATGCTATAGGGGTGATACGATAACAGTATTGTTAAGCTCAATTCTATTTTATTTTTAATTTTTTGATTGGCATACTCTGTAAGCTATTTTTGATTAGGGATACTGCTATGGAAGTAGAATCCACTGTGTCAATAGGTGGTAGAATTTTAGAAAATATAAGACCAAGTTATAGCACCATCAGACAAAGATTATTGGAAGGTCAAGTTAACATTCAGAAGGCCTTGAACCTCCAGAGATTTGTGGTAATGGCCAGTAAATCCTGGTGTCTCTAGGACTGATATAAATGGGAAGCTCACAAACATATTTCTTGATTTTATAACAAAAAAAAAATGTTAAGAGCTGGTCATCACAAAGCTATGTCAGCTGCTGCAGTGAAAAAAATCATGATCACATTAAGTTTTCGGTCTGAGGCTGACAGTAGAAAGGAAGATAGAATGACCTTGATAAAGAAGCCTATGATACTCTGCAAATGTATGCAATAAATATAATTCCCCATTTCTTCTGCAAAGGAACATATAACCAGTGTTGTGCTGGAGCCAGCTTGTACCAGCATCAAGAGCAAATTGTGCATATCTCCTCCTAACTTTATGTTTAATGACTTGATGTTGGTAGATTTAATTAGAACTTTATAAAAGTCCCACAGGGGTGGAAGTTTTTATACCATGGAAATTAGCAAATGCTATAAATCAAAGTTTTATTTATTTTTGGTCAAAAATCTGACTGTTAAACATTTAACAGGCCATCACTGCCTGTTACACTAGAGTACACTAAAGTAACTGTATTTTGGAGCGAATGAAAATATCCAGATATTTCTAGATATTTTGAATCCGTGTTATGAATTGGTAGTGATACCAAGGGATTCAAAATGTCCTCTTTTAAAATCATGGTATACGGTAGGTATAGGGTAGGTAATAAGTGGAGTCATGGTCCCAGGCTATATCACAATGACTCCATTGGGTATACAAACTCACCTTATGGTAATTTCCCCATCCTTGAGTTTATAATTGGGATAGATATACTTAGCAGCCAAAGTAGAGAGCAAAAATTATTATGCTCTAAAAGGTGCAGTAGAAGCCCCTGAAATTATCTGCCACCCCTGGCCAAGAAAGCAAGTCAGAAGTAATTCAAGATCCCAGCTGGAATTTCAGAAATCGGTGCTACTCTGGAAGACTTAAAGAATATAAAGTGGGCCTATGCCATATTCATTTAATTTAATGAAATGGCCTTTGCAAAACCCAGATGAATAACGGCAGATGTTAGTATATTACTATAAACTTCACCAAATAGTAGCCCCAACAACAGGTCTCCTATGTGAGCCAGGTCCTACAAAGGACAGCCCACAAGTAATCAAGTTTCTCAACACAGCCAGTGAGCCACCATGAGTGCATTCTTTGTCAATTTAGTAAAAGCACTATACAGATCGGGGTAACTGTCCCAGTTATCATGAGGATGTGGTTTGGTCCTCTGAAATGGGGGCAGGGAGGAACATGTTTGAAACATGGATGATTTGCTAGGGTTTCTTTAGTGCTTTCATGCCTGTTGGCCCATTCCAGGAGTAAGGGGATAATAGCATGACTAGTGTAAACTAACCAGGGCTGTAACCCTCTACGGATAAGTTTTAGGATCACTGTATTGGTCAATATAAAGATAAAAGAGAAAATCATACTGAGTGACAGAAAAGGAAATTGATGAAGATCAATTTTGGTCTTGGGAAGGAAGCAGTTGAAACGGCAGTTTATTCCATTTATCCTCACATTTTAGGTCTTTTTAAGAAATTGTGGATGACCTTTATCTTGGAGCATCAAGTCAACAGAGTGGATCCAATATGTGGCATGAATAGATCAGTTTGGTGTAAGTTGTGAGATTTTTAAAAAAAATTCTACTCTCTGATCCAGAATATTTCCAGATTAAAGCCATCAGTCCAATCTGGCTTTAATCATTGCTTTGGTGGACATTTTCTGGGATTCTAACCGCTTTCCATCTTGAGTGACTGCATCTCACTGCCACTCTGAGGGTTTGCTCTACCCATAAGAAAAGGTCTAACCTTCAACCAAATGATAGATGAGACTCAGTGGATAAATGCCCAAGTTTTCTCACCTCTTGTTGCAATAATTGTCAGGCAAATTCTACATAGTTCTTTAAGGGATCCCCAACAAGACTGAATAGCAGTATTTCATCTATTGATGCAGAATCTGAGGCTTTTCTCTTTTCCTATCTGACATTTCCCACTCACTTCCTTGTGCTTTTGAGATCACTTCACATAAAAACTATCTGTACCCAAATTTCATCCCAGTGTATGTCTCGGATTAGAGTTGGGATAAGTGTCCTTCCTTCTCTTTAATGTATTTTTAGATCAATCCCTTGTCATCCACCTTCTTAAACTGCCACCCTCGGCTTTGAATCTTCTTTGTAATCTACACCTTTATTGATTCTAGATGATTTCAATACATAGTAAGTGATTCTTCTGGCAACTTGACATGTCAGGTCTCGAACTCCTTTCCTCTGGTATTGGCCACATTCTAATTGCAGTGGCACCACTAATTGTAAACCCTCCATAATCTCAAAATCACCCATTTTATTGCTACCATCTGCTAATTTTCTGTTCACTCTCTCTAGTACTCAGATTCTACCAATTCTTCAACCACAGTGCAACTTAAAATTTAATGATACAATGATTTAACTATATTTCCATCTTTCTGTACATTCTCAAAATCTTCTCTAGGAGATTAAATTCCATGGATTACCATTAGTCTCACTTTCACACTCTTTTATCCTTTTATTGTATGGCTAAGCACTAAGTCTGATAAACTATAATTCCCTGTGTACATTTTTTCTATTCTGAAGCAGCTAAACATGGCTGAAACCAAACATTCATGGCAAAATGATGCATTTTAAGCCCATGTTAACATGTCTCAGATAAATTCCTGATGATGTCATGTAAACCTCCTATATTTTTCTATCCCATGCACAATTCTACACACTTAGATGCCTAACGATATGTTTTTTATTCTCTTTTCACTTCAGAACCTGCTTTTTCATCTTCACATGCAGCTTTCGATTTTGTATCCAGCACTGCAGATAAAATTATAAGTAATTAGATAAGAATTTCCACAGTACCTGTCATTATGTCTACCTACATACCTGCTTCTGTTCCATATTACCTCCCTTTATTTCTGTTGTTATGAAAGAAAAATCAGAACTTCTTTGTATGGCAAAAATGTTATTTGAGGAGCAGGCTTCATCTCTTCTTACCTATTCAAGGTAACTGATGTAGAAACAACATTCCTCCCCTTTCTTTCCCTCGTCATCATCATCCTCTCCTTACTAGATTATCTCATTTAGCATAGATTTATTCTCCAATTTATACATGTAAACATGTTTAAACATGAGAGTGGGTATATTTGTGTATGCAGACATGAATATAGATGGGAGGAGAAATGCTGTATAGATGTGGCTTTGATAAATTAACATTCTCTTAATCATACTTCCCCAGATTATTGTGTCATTAATATTCTCCTAATTAGACAAAGCAACCCTATAAAGATCTATATGTATTCACTATCTCTAATTTTTCTCTTTTCTCTTAAACATACCCAACAAAGACTTCTTTTTATCCATCATGTTACAAAAAATGTTTCCGACTGAGGTCATTAGTGACCTCCACATTGCTAAATCCAATTGCCACTTCTCACTCGTTGACTTTTATTAAACTATAAGCACTGTTTGACACAGTGTGGCACTTCATCTTTCTTTCTTTATTTGGTCTCCAGGATACCCTGTTTTATGGATATTCATTTTCCCTCATTGCCTACTTCACATTCTCTTCAATCTCTTAACAGTAGTTCCCCAGTTTGTAGTCTTTGGTCTTCTCTATCTACATTAATTCTCTTGATGGGCTTATTCCACCCAAAAACTTTGCATTCCACCTATACACTGACAGTTACCATGTTAATATCTCAAGTTAAAACATTCCTCTGAAAGCTATATATGTTTATGCAAATGTCTACTCCTCTACATTTAGAAGTCTAGTAGACATCCCAAATGGAACATGTACAAAACTAAAGCTCTCTCTCTTATCTTAGGCCTCCATATCCAATCTATCTGTTATAAATCTTTTAACAACTACCTTCAAAATATGTCTAGAATCTAACTTTCACCATTCCCACCACTCTGTGCTAGTCTACAGTTTTCAGATATGTTTCCAGAACATAGACCAAAGCCTGGAACATAGTCATTTCTTTAAAAATATTTTCTAAAAATAAAATAACTATTTATGACTTCCTGTAATATTGAGTAGCTTGGATTTTCCAATCTCCCTGCTGATAGTAATTGCAAACTCCAGGAGAAATACATTTTTAAAAACTACTTACAGACATGGAAAATAAATAAAAATAGGCAAACCTGGAAGATATTTGACCCATGAAGAAAAAGTCAAATGCACTGAGTGCTAACCAAAATGACATTCTTTTACTACTGAGGACACTGACTAGTCTACATAATATGTAGCAACCAGAGCTCAAACAGCAAGCTGCAGTCTTATTGGCTAATGAGTCATAAGTTGGAGTTTGAGAATGCTACAGTGACTAGACATCCAGGAGGAAATCCAAGAAATGAGCCCCAAACCAAGTTAAAGAGGAAAAAGTTCTTCAAATTTTAACTTACACCTGAACTATGCACGTATGGGTGAGAATCCAAGAAGCCCAGAGTGGAAGCAACCGGTACAGTGCCATAATGGTAGAGCAGAGATTTCAGTGGCTGCCCATTGCAGGAGACAGAAATTACAGTGCAGTCCCACATATGTAGAGTGCCTTCCTTGGCAAATGCATTGGGTTTTTCATTGACGCCTAGAAAGACCACATATTAGAAGTACAATCTACATCCAAGACTAAATGGTTTACCCTAGGACTGAGACCAAAATGGAACTAGACCTGCTCTAAAATAAATAAACAAATCAATAAAAGCCTCCACAAATGTAAGGTAATATGTTAGCAATTTAAATGCCCCAGAACATAAAATCAACATTCTTCCAAAGGAAATAGCAGAATTCAGAATTTCTTTGTGTCATTCACAGTATCACAATGTTTAAAGAAATTTACTAGACATCTGAAGAAATAGGAAAATATGGGTCATAATCATGAAAAATGAATAAAATCATAATTACATGTTATCAAGAATTGGCAGAAAAAATTGAAAAAAATTACAAATTTGTTTAACAATCCACAAAAAAATGAGTATAATAAATTTTTTAAAAGAGCATATTAGGAGATACATATTAAGTCAAATACACAATCTATAAGAAAGATGAGTATAAGTGAATCAGGGTAGAGAAAAAAATTAGCAAAGCCTCAATAAACTATGTGTCATTATCAGACCATAACATATTTGTAATTGGAGACCCATAAAGAGAAGAGAGAGAAAATGGAATAAAAAATTATATATTAACAGAGATATTAGCCAATTACTTTTCAGAGTTCATCAAAAAACAGTAATTTACATATCCAAGAATCTCAGTGAATTCCAAAAGCGATAAATGTGAGAAAACTAGACCTAACCACATCATGTTGAAACTGCTTAAAACTAGAGAAATTTAAAAATAGTAAAGGAGGCACAAAAAGAAGAAAATTTACATAAAGAGAAACAATGATTAAGAAAGAGACAGACATAATAGTCATAAAAAATGTTTTAAATTACTGAAACAAAGTAAAACAGAACAAAACCAGCAAACAAAATGTCCCACAACTTTCAACCAAATATTTTCTCTCTAGTAAAAATGTTGAGTTAAAGAAAATATAATTTCAGATAAACAAAATCTGAGAAAATGTATCATCAAGCAATCCATACGACAAGTAAAGCTAAAGAAATTTCTTATGCTGAAAAGGAAATAATACAATCTTGGAATCTGAATCATCAAGAAGGAATGAGAACACTGGTCATGTGAAACATGTGGGTAAATATAGAGAATGTTTTATCTTTCATTTTTTAAAAATCTCTAAAAGTCACTTGAATGTTTAAAGAAAAAAGAAAAAAATCATATAGCAGGACATATATGTAGAAGTAAAATATATGGCAATAACAGTACAAAGGCTGAGAGAAAATTAGGTCCAATTATTCTGTTATAGGGTCCTTACATTATATATAAAATATCCTGATATTGATTAAAATAAAACTGAGAACTAAAGGGTGAATATCTTAATCCCTAAAGCACCTATTTGGGAAAATAAAAAACAAGGAAGCATAGCAAAATAGCTAATACTCAATCCAAATGAAAAAGGAAAAAGAAAGAAAGAAGGAAAAGATAATGAAGAATAGGAGCACAGTAATTGGAAGAAAATAAAAAGAAAGATAAAGGATAAAAAACTAAACACAAATATGAGCAATATCAAGAATTACACTAAATGTAAATGGAGTAAACACTCCTATTAACTCTGTAAACAGGCAGAGATTCAGAGATTATCAGACTAGATTTTCAGACTAGATAATAAAGTCAAGAAGCAACTATAAATCCATGTGTCTGTTTTTGTACTAGTATTATTCTGTTTTTGTTACTGTAGCCTTATAGCTTACTTTGGAGTGGAGAAATATGATGCCTCTGGCTTAGCTCTTTTTGCTTAAGATTATTTTGTCTATTCAGGCTCTTTTTTGATTCCATATGAATTTAAAAATAGTTTTTTTTTCAAATTCTGTAAAAAAATATTGGTAGTTTGATAGGAATAGCTTTGAATGTGTAGACTGCTCTGAGCAGTATGGCCATTTTAACAATATTGATGCTTCCAATCCATGAGCATGGAATGTTTTTCTATTTCTTTGTGTCATCTATGATTTCTTTCAGCAGCGTTTTGTAGTTTTCCTTGTAGAGATCTTTCACCTCCTTTGTTAGATGTATTCCTAGGTATTTTCTTTTTTTGTGTGTGGCCATTGTAAATGGAATTGCATTCTCAATTTGGCTCTCAGCTTGAATGTTACTGGTATATAGAAGTGCCACCGATTTTTACACAAAACAGATATGTATACCAATGAAACAGAATAGAGATCCTAAAAATAAAGCCTCACATCTACAACCATCTGATCTTTGACAAAAAGTTGGCAAAAATAAGCAATGGGGAAAGGACACCCCATTCAGTAAATAGCACTAGGATAGCAGGCTAGCCATATGGAGAAAAATGGAACTGGACCCTTACCTTCAACCATACCCCAAAATTAACTCTAGATGAATTAAAGATTTAAATGTAAGACCTTAAACTATAAGAATTCTAGAAGAATACCTAGGAAATACCACTCTGGATATTGGCCTTGGAAAATAACTTATGACTAAGTCTACAATAGCAATTGCAACAAAATCAAATCTGCCAAGTGAGACCTACTTAAAATAAAGAGGTTCTGGAAAGCAGAAGAAACTACCAACAGAGTAAACAGACCACCTACAGAATGGGAGAAAATATTCACAAATTATTATGGATACAACAAAGGTCTAATATCCAAAATCTATAAGGAATTTGATCAATTCAACAAGCTAAAAACAAATAACCCCATTAAAAAGTGGACAAAAGACATGAGCAAATATTTCTCAAAAGAAGACATACAAGCAGCCAACAAACATGAAAAAATGTTCAACATCACTCATCATCAAAGAACTGCAAATCCAAACCACAATGAGATGTCATCTAACACCAGTCAGAATAACTATTATTAAAAGTCAAAAGATGACATGATTATGAGGCTGCAGAGAAAAGGGAATGCTTGTACATTGTTGGTGTCAGTGTAAATTAGTTGAGCCATTGGGGAAAGCAGTTTGGAGATTTCTGGGAGAACTTAAAACAGAAACCATTCAACGCAGCAATCCCATTGCTGGGTAGCCAAATGAAAATAAAACCTTCTACTAAAAAGCCACATGCACTCATATGCTCTTCACAGCACTATTCATGATAGAAAAGGCATAGAATCAACTGAGGAGCTGATCAGCAGTAGATTGGATAAGTAAAATGTGGTACATATGCACCATGGAATACTAAACAGCAATACAAAGAACAAAAACATGGCCCTTGCAGCAAGATGTATGCAACTAAAGGGCATTAGCCTATGTGAATTAACACAGAAACAGAGAGCTAAATACCACATATTCTCACTTATAAGCGGAACCTAAACATTGTGCACACGTGGACATCAAAATGGAAACAACAGACACTCGGACTACTAGAGGGGCACAGAGAAAGGGGGGCAAGGGCTGAAAAACTACCTATTGGGTATTATGCTCACTACCTGGTTGAAAAGATCATTTGTACCCCAATCCTCAGCATCACACAAGATATCCATGTAACAAACCTGCACATGTACTCCCTGAATCTAAAATAAAAGTTGAAATTACTTTTTTTAACAAAGAACCAGCTATAAGCTGATTATAAGAGGAAATTTTAAATGCAAAGAAACAGACAAGGTGAAAGTGAAGGATGAAAAAACAATATGCTATGAAACCACTAAATCTGTGAAAGCACTTATAGCTATGTAATATATAAAATAGACCTCAAGACAGAGTATTATCATAAATAGTCCTTTTATAATGATGAAAGATCAATTCATCAAGAAGATGAAAGAATCCTGAATGCATAGGCACCTAGTAACAGAAATTCAAAATACATGAAGACAAAATTAACAAAATAAAATCCTAATTTTAGTTTAAGATTTTAATAATCCTTCCTCATAAGTTAATAAATAAGAAAAATTATCTCTCAGTAAAGATACAGTAGACATCTATCAGCCTACTTTAATAGGTGTTTCCAGAATATTAATTCAACATCTGCACAATACTAATTTGTTTCAAGTGCATACGAAACATTCGCTAAGATATGCCACATGCTGGACCATAAAGTATGTATCAATAGATTAAAATAACTGAAATCACAAAAAGGCTATATCTTGACAATGAGAAATTAAATTAGAAATCAATAACAATAATATCTCAAAAAATTTTCAAATATTTGAAAATCTTTAAAGATGCTTCTAAATTACATGTAGGTCAAAGAAGAAATTATAATGGAAATTTAAAAAATTTGACAATAGATAATACTGGAAGTACAATATATCCAAATTTGTAGAATGTAGCTAAAGCAATTTTCAAAGGGAAATGAATAGCTTTAATTTCTTATATTATGGAACAAGAAAACCTTAATATTTATTACATAAGTTTCCAACACGAGTAGCTAGAATAAGAAAATTAATTCTAAATAAGTAGAAAAAGGAAATTAAAAAATGAATTTAATTTAATATAACACAGATTATCAATAGAGAAAAATCAAAAATGTCAAAATTAGCTCTTTTCAAATATTATTAAAATTAACTGATAAATTTTTAAAATAAAGAGAGAAAAGATAAATTACCAATTTCAGGAATGAAAGATTTTATATAAATTAAAAAGAATAATAAAGAAGTATTATGAGGAAATGTGTGCTAATAACAGCGTCTAAAAGAGACAAATTATTTGAGAAACACAACTTTATGAAAGTTGAATTAAAAAAAAATAAATATAAAAACCTCCCTATACTGAAAAATCCAGGCTTAAATCACTTCACCGATAAATTCCATCAAATATTTAAGTGTACATAACACCAATATTATTCAACCTCTTTCAGAAAAGGCAAAAGGAAAGAGTATTCTGTAATTCATTTTCTGAGTCCAGCATAATCCTGTCACTAAAATGGAACAAGGACATTACAAAGAAAATTGCAGTCTAATATTTATCATGAACAGACATGCAAACATCTTCAATAAAATATTAGCAAATAGAATTCAGCAATATTCATAATAAACAAGTATGTTTTATCGCAGTAATGTAAGATTGGATTAATGTTCAAAATTCAACAATGCAATTTGCTGCATTCACAGAATAAAAGAGATAAAACAAACAAACAAACATAGTAAAGGCAGGAAAATCATTTGAAAAGCTCAACGCTTGTAAAAACTATCAGCAAAATTGAATAAAAACATTGTCTTAAATTTATAAAGACAATCTGTGAAAAATTAAAACATCATAATTGATGTATTATAATACATTGACTATTTTTCTCTTAAGATTTTGAGAAAAGTAAAATAAATATGCTTTCATCACTTCTATTGAATATTGTACTACTGGTATGATAAGGCAAGTAAAAGAAATGAAAATAAGGATTGGAAAGAAGGAAGTAAAATAAACTGTGTTTACTGAAAGTATAATTACATAGAAAACTATAAAGAATGTACAATGCTCAAACACACCCCAACATATAAACTAGCACAAATAAGTAATCTTAGCATAGTCATTAGATACAAGACCAATATAAAAGATCAACTGTATCATAAAATTTCAAGACGTGGAAAACAGTTACCACAAAATAATGTTATTAATTATGATCGAAAGTCATATTACTTAGGTAAAAAATTTAATGAAAAAATGTAGAAAATCTCTACACTGAATACTACACATAACAAATACTTCAGAGAGAAATCTAGACCTGAGTGAATGAGAGATATACCTGGTTCAAGAGCTGACTGTATATTAAGATATTAGTTTCCCCCAAATTGATGTTTTTTTCAATTCTATTCCAATCAAAATCCCAGCAGTGTTTTTTTTGTAGAAATTAACAAGCAGATTCTAGTATCTATAAGTGATTACAAATAGCTCAGAATAACCTAAACAATGTTTCAAAAACAGACATAGATGGAGACTCATATTTCTTAATGTAAAGACTATGAACTACAGTAGTGAAGACGATGTAGTACTGGTGTAAGGACAGGCAAGTAGAATAATGGACCAGAGAGATTCCTAAAATAAACCTACATATATATTGTCTACTGATTTCAAGAAATGGTGCCAAGGTAATTTAGTAAGTAAGAATAATTTTTTCTCAACAAATGATATGTTATAAAATTGGATCTGATTTAAACACACACACACACACACACACACACACACACGCACTTACTTCTACCTCACACCATATATAAAAGTTATTTTAATATTTATCATAAACCTAATTGAAAAAATCTAAAACTATAAAATTTTCTTTAAGGAAAGAAAAAAATCTTGAAAACTTGTGGTAAACAAGTATTTCTTTTAGAAAGGATAAAAGAAAAGCCCACCACAAAAGAGGGAAAAAAGGTAAACCGAACTTCATCAAAGATAAGTATTTCTGTTCTTCAAACGATACTGTTAAGGAAATAAAAAGACAAATCAAAGACCTGAAGAAGATACTCACTATATATATGTGTGTGTATATATGGGTAAAGGATTATATTCAGAAAACATGGTAATCAGCCATAAAATGTAATAAAAATATAAATAATCTAATTTTCAATGGTACTGTTGCCCAATCATACCTCAAAAGAAAATATATAGATAGCCAATAAGCACAATTAATGTTCCTCCATTTATCATCATAAAATTAAATTAAATCCACAATTATACTTTACAGTCACTAGAATGGTTGATATTAAAAAGTCTTTAAATACCAAACATTGATGAGGATGTGGAACAGCTGGAATTTTCGCACATTGCTAGTAGAAGTACAAAACACAATGACTACTTTTGAAAACTACTTAGAAGTTTCTTATAAGGGTAAATTTACACCTACCCTAAAACCCAGTAACTCCACGCCAATGTGATTACATGAAAACACACATCCACAAAAACATCTTGAATAAGAATATTCATATTAGCATTATTCATAATAGTAGAAAGCTGGAGGCTGGGCGCGGTGGCTCACGCTTGTAATCCCAGCACTTTGGGAGGCCGAGTCGGGCGGATCACGAGGTCAGGAGATGGAGACCACGGTGAAACCCCGTCTCCACTAAAAATACAAAAAAAAAAAAAAAATAAGCCGGGCACGGTGGCGGGCGCCTGTAGTCCCAGCTACTCAGAGAGGCTGAGGCAGGAGAATGGCGTGAACTCAGGAGGCAGAGCTTGCAGTGAGCCGAGATTGCGCCACTGCACTCCAGCCTGGGCGACAGAGCAAGACTTCGTCTCAAAAAAAAAAAAAAAAAAAAGAAAGCTGGAAACAACCCAAATTCCACCAACAGAGGATTGGATAAAGTAACTGCAAACTATTAATACAATGGAATATTTTTCAGAAATATAAATAATTTTTCATACATATAATAACACTATTGATTTTCAAAAACATATTGAGTAAAAGAAGACAGATATGAAAAGTAGCATTTGGCTACACTGAAATGAATTTCTAGAACTGGCAAAACCAGGCTATGCTAAAAGAACTCAGTTAAGTCATTGTCTGAAGGGAAGGGTAGATGTACAGCAAAGGTGCCTGAGACAACTTCCTCAAGATACGAAAATATCTCGATTTGAGTGTTGGTTATTTTGGGTATAGATTCTCAAAACTCAACAAACTCTAAACTCAAAATATGTGCAGTTCAGTTACATTTATCTCAATTATTATTATTTTTTTTGATAGGGTCTTGCTCTGTTGCCCAGGTGGTAATGTAGTGGCATGATTACAGCACACTGTAGCCTTGACCCCTAGGCTTAAGGGATCCTCCTACACTGCCTTCTGAGTAGGTGGTATTATAGGCACACATCACTGTGCCCAGCTAATTTTTGTATATTTTTGCAGAGATGGAGCCTGGCTGTGTTGCCCAGGTTGGTCTTGAACTCCTGGGATCAAATGATCCTCCCACCTTGGCCCCTCAAAGTGCTGAGATTACAGGCATGTGGCATGATGCTGGGCCTCAATTAAATTTTTTAGTTGAGGTAGCTAACATGTGTTTATTGAGTGCTTCCAACATGCCAGGTTATTATTTTAAGCACTTACATCAATCATGTTACTTATTTTGCAGAGCAATCTTATGGATGCTCTTTCTCATCGTACAGAAGAGGATACTGAGGTGCTGGTAAGTTTGTCACAGTCAGACAACAAAAACATTGCAGAGCTGAGAGTCTATTCCAGGCAGTTGTATAACAGAGCAAGGACTCTTAATGTCTATGCTGTAATCAAACCCTTCCAAACATCTACAACCTTTCACAATGATTGACACTCGGCTCTGAAGGGTCAAAGTTCATAATCATCCCCTGCCAGGACTGAAAAGTTGCCATCACATAGTGGTTGTTTGGAATGGAAATGAACTCTGAAGGATGTCTGCAATGAATGGTGAGGAAAGATATTACAAGTTAAATGGTGACTAGAGGCTCCAAACAGCATCTTTGAACCCCAGGCAGCAAGGCAGGCTGTCAAGAACCATCAAGGGGAGAGAGTCGTTCAGCATGAGGCTGATAAGATAGCACCTAGAATACTATAAACAATTCTGGGCATCTCAACACGAGAGAGCTGTCAAGGAATTGGAAGAGATTCAAAGAACATCAGGGAGTATGATGAAATGACCGGAGGGATTTATTTATGAGAAAAGATTAGAAGAATTAAGTACTATGTACATAGATGGGACATAACTAAGGAGGGACATACTAACAACATAAATATTTGAAGGACACACACACAGGAGAAGCAGAAAGATTGTTAATGTTGCCCCATGGAGGTTTAAATAGAAATTAGACGATGTAACATAGAAATTAAAATGTTGTCCAAGTATCAGGATACATGTCCTGACAACGAGGTCAATTAAACTTTGAAGGAGCTCCCCAGAGGACACGTAGCAATGCAGTTGTCAGAGCCATTGACCATTAGTCCTGACACAGAGTAACAACATTCTAAATACTCTTGGCTCTAGAAGGAGAAAAATGTGATTCTGTAGAGAAATTGTCCCTACCTCTTTAGGTATATCAGGGATAATAACAGTGAAGCTATTTGCAGTGCTTCAAGTACCTTATTTTAAATACCAGCAGTGATTCTTTGTGAGAGATATTCCACTTTCTTTACAAATCAGGGATGCTGAAGTTCAGAGAAGTTTTATAGATCTTGTAGATGTTAAGGTACAAAGCCAAGAGTCCATTCCAGTGTTTAGAACTTCAAAGCTTATATCTTTTCCACAAAGAGATAGATATGAGCAAGTCCTGTGTTGGACATCTTGAATATATGGCTGGTAATTCTTTGCAACAAAAAAACTAGTTGTCAATGCCTGAAGTGCCCAAGAGAATACTCATCTGACACAAGACAATCTTAGGCAACAGCTGGATTTCAGGACAACAAATATGTTTTAAAAGGTGTTATCAAGCTTCATAAACTTTTCCCTGGGAAATGTCTGTTTCATCACACATCCCTGCATTGTGAAATTGCAAAGTCTCACAAAACTTTATGTCTACTTTGGCTCATTAACTTATGCACTCATAATTTATTTACTTGTTGAGTTCTATATATGCATTGGGCATTGTAGTGAGAATACAGCTATGAATAAATCAAAGTTCAGGCCCTCAAGAAGCTTACATTCTAGTTGTGGAGAAACGTAATAAATAAATACAAATGTAAGAAAATAACAAGCCATGATAGGTGCAATTAAAAAATTATAAAACAGAATGAAGAGATGGACTAGGAGGGGGGCAGCAATTAGCAAGTTTAGACCTGGAGGTCCATTAATGCTGCATTACAGAGAAGTAGCATTTAAAAAGAGACATGACTGAAGCAAGGAAGTGAGCGTCATAAAAGTCTGGAAAAAGGAATGTCAGGCAGAGGAATGCACAATGGCAATTTCTGGGGTTGGATGAGTTGGTCTGTTTGAAAAACAATAGTCAAGAGATCACTGTGACTGAGTGAGAGGAGGGAGTAGAAAAGGTTGAGATACGAGATGAAGACAGGGGCAGGACTCTAAAGGATCAGCTCTTCTTATTCTGACTGCAATCAGAAATTATTGGAAGGTTTTGAGCAGAGAAGTAATATGATTTCTATTATGTTTTTAAAATAATATTTCTAGGGGCTGGGTGCAGTGGCTCACGCCTGCAATCCCAGCACTTTGGGAGGCTGAGACAGGTGGATCACCTGAGGTTGGGAGTTCGAGACCAGCCTGACCAACAAGGAGAAACTCCGTCTTTACTAAAAATACAAAATTAGCCGGGCGTGGTGGCGCATGCCTGTAATCCCAGCTACTCAGGAGGCTGAGGCAGGAGAATTGCTTGAGCCTGGGAGGCAGAGGTTGCGGTGAGCTGAGATTGTGCCATTGCACTCCAGCCTGGGCAATAAGAGCAAAACTCTGTCTCAAACAAAAACAAACAAACAAACAAACAAACAAAAAATCCTTCTAGGTATTGTGTTGAACAAGGACTGTAGGTAAGTAAGGATGAAATCAGAGAGACCGGTTAATGGACTACTGCTCTAATTCAGATGAGAGATAATGGTAGCTTGGACCAGGGTGGCAGCAGGAGAGAGAAGGAGAAATGGTCAGATTTTTATAGTATATCCAAAAGAATTGTCCAATGAGTTGGGATGAGAGATAAAAACATATACCGTTGTATAATACATCATGTTCCATTGCAGGTACCTTTTCTCTGTCTTCACTTCCAGATCACAAATCCCTGAAAAACAAGTATGACTCATTATGCTTACAGCACTTAGCAAAGCCTGGAACATATTACCAGGTTGATAAATGTAAATGTGTTGAATCAAAAGTTCATCTTCTATGACTATGTAGCACCAAATGCAAAAACTGAGAGATCTTGTTTATGTCACTTCACAAACATATATCAGTTTCTTCATTTTTATTTTGAAGAAGTCTGCTTAGATCATTGGCTTTGCCAACTATTTGCAATTTAAGGTTATAAACTTTTCAAAAGGCTTGATTACAGCAGAGTCAGTAAGAGTCATTGTTCAAGATTAAGGCAGCCTATAATCAAATCTCAGCTCTGCAATTTCTTTGCTATCTGACCATGACTAATGTAATAGTCCCTCTGCTTCTTCATCTGCATAACAAGAAATTCCCCAGGGGTTCACACAGGTTTTACGAGTGGGAGCAAATGTACATGAACAAGCTTCTGGGCTTAGCCCCACTCCAGTTTCATTCAGGACAGTTATACTCTTATAAGTTTATATATTGATTTTTTAGGTAAGATTTCATTATAGAAGATGATTTTGTGTGTAGAAGATGAATAAGAAAGCCATGGATGAAATAGAACCTGCATTTTCTTCTAATGGAACATCCATTGGGTCAATCAAAAGCTTATGGAATACTATAATGAGGCAAGTGCAGTTCTAGGTGCTTCAGACAAATCACTGAACCCAATAAGCAGAGCTCTTACTCTCAAAGGGCAGTGGGGACTGTGTTCTTACATAGGAGGTCCCTGGAGCCCTCAAGGATGATATGCTTCAGAGAGCCGTTGACTGTCTAATGCTGTACACAATATTTTGTAAGCCTATATGTATGTTTGGTTTGCCTAGAAAGACCATGTGTTGTTTTCATTAGATTTTGTTTTTTGTAAATGAAAGAGCACATTTTATTGAAATACAATTAATCGAATTCTTTGAAAGGTTTTAGTCTCCAAAAATTAACAACCACTACACATTATGATTAAAATATCTTCTAGCTTTCTTATCCTGTGTTTCTATTTTTTTTCTCTGCAATATTGCTAAGATAGAGGATCTACTGGCAAAATAAAATATGCACTGTTGTTTCCTTTATACCTATAAACCTTAATTGCCACAAAAGTATTTTTTAAAATGCAGGCAAACTGCATTCCAGATGAGTCCAAATGTAAAAAGGCATCCCACACTTTCCCCATCTATACAAGTGAATGGATAAAAAATAAAGTAGAATGTGACTTATATCAGAAAACGTTCATTCAATTAAGCGTGTGAGTGTTTGTGTGTATGATTTCAACATTGATTTCTTTTTAACAATTAAGTTTGCTTAAAGATCATCTACTAGAAAGGTAAGGAAACCGGCGAAGATGAGGGTGTGTTCAAAACAAGAAACAGTTAAAAATGTTGAAGGCCACCGCCTGTTCAAAATCAATCAGAAGTGAACGTAAAGCGTTTCTACCGTAATAATGGAAGCTGGCAGGAAATGGGATTCCATTTATGCAATTTTGATTTGTAGGCAAGGCTTTCATTTTTTTTATTATCAGAGAGCTGAGGTCTATTCCCAGCTTTACTACAAATTAGTTTTGTGATTAAAAGGTAGCAACTTGGTTATTCTAAGTTTTCATTTCCTCATCTGTAAAACCAGAGCTAAAACTCCAAGATCACTGGAAATGTGTCTATGGTTTTCAAAACCACACTTCTAAAACCTAGCACATAATAGGAACACAATACAGTAATTTTTGAATGAATGAATGAAGGGTTTGGAAGCCACGTGGTAGTGTAGAAAGAGCTCAAGTAATTAAAGAAATTAAAAGTGATGACTTCCTCATCCTGATTTCTGCAACCACCATATGCACAACCTTGTGAAATACAATTTCTGATTCTCAGTTTCCTCCCATGTAAAATTAGCCTCAATGAGATATGTAAAAATATATGAAAGGCATTTTGCCAACAAGAAAATACTTACACAATCTACCCATTAACAGTGATTTCTGAAGCAGATTTTGAGCTCTACTATTCTCTGACTGCACCCTTCACCCATCTTCAGAGTCTAAAGACAAGCCTAGTAATTTCCTGCATTCACAGTTAGCCACCTGCTAGGGAGTAAATTTCAGCTAATAAAATTCAGAGCAAACACCAGAAAGGTACAGCTGCTGCTGAAGCCAAAGTTTTCTTCTTCATTTTTCCCTTTTCTGTTCATTCAATTCTCAGATCACGTAAAAAAAAAAATACTAAAAACAACAACAACAACAAAAAAAACTTCTCTGAACAGTGAATGTGTCTGAATTATGTTAAAAGATATTAAATGTAATAAATATGTATTGCTTTTCTCATGAAAGTTGCCAGAGCTATTTTGGGGCTTGATTCAACTGCAACCTCCCTCTGAGACATAAAGATTTTTAAAATGTGGTTTTACCAGATAAGAGAATTTGGTTTTATATAGTATAATTCTTACTCCAGATTTCCAAAGGAGCATCATAAAACGGCATGTTAGATCCTTGCCTTCCTTGTGGGGAGTGCAGCTGGATTCCAGATCCTTTGTGGATCCAGTAACGCATCATGTTGAACTTGGATCAGTTGACTTTATTTAATCATGTAGCAATGTCATGTTTTGCTGACCTGAGTTGGGGCTCAACAAAGACAGTCAATTTACAGGAGGTGTGCGTTTCGAGAAGTGGACGTTAGATTAAAGCCAGCAACTTAGAAGAAAAATTTATGGACAATGAAAAATAGAAAATATGCTAAAAGTAGCAAAGTGAACTGACTCTCTCTGAGGTGTCTGCTATTGCTTCAGTCTAAGCAACATGGATAGGTGAGAATCCATCAACTCTTCAGATCTAGTGCTATTGTGAGGTGATTCTGTTTCTCTCCATGGCAGAACTAAATGTGTAATGCAGTTAATTCGCCATAAGCTCTTGCTGAGCTCTTTCCTTGCTCCCAAACATATAGCCAAGACCATTTCTTACACACATTTGCTATCTTTTTCCTCTCACTGGGCACCCCTCACAAGTTCTACAGTTGATTCTCTTATTCCTAACTTCAGCATTTATTTTAATAGTCTCTTGCTGCCAAATTCACAAAACACAGACAACCAAATTAGGCTGCTCACGCCTCTTTTCGGCAAAGTCTATTCTATCTTCCAACAATCCTATGGAGAAAGTACTCTCATTCCCATTTTATGAATGAGAGACTAATACATTTTAAACTAAAGGGGAAAATTGATTCACCTTGTTGTGTGCTCTCAGATTCTCTTGTTTTCATATTATTGCCCTTATTACATTATTTTATAATTTATTCATCCAAATGCCCATTTTCTAACCAGACAGTATATTCCTTAGGGACTAAGATTCTATTCATTCATCTTTGTATCTCTAGTGCTCAGATCACAATGAATGCTAGTCAAAATTTTGAATGACTATATAAATATATGCATGAATGAATGAGTGAATATATTAATGAATTAAATATGAATAACACAGATGGTTATATAGTTCTTTCAGGAAGTGGGAGTGCATTATTTCCTGAAGTATTTTATAAAACTACATTGATGTGAGAATCTATGGAAAACAAAAGCTTTGGATAAGTTTGTAAAATTTAAAGCACCTTCTTCAGAATATTCTCAAAGAATATTTTTACTCTACAAAAAGTCACAAAGTACAGAAATTTGTTTATTTTCACTTAATCAAGAGCTTTCTAAATTTATTTGGCCACAGAGGCCTCTTCCTTATAATTCTTCTCCTCTTCTTTTTCATCTTTCTTTCTTCTTGTCCTTGGTTTTCTACTTTTTGCATGATAATAATTAAGATCCCCTCCTCCAAAATAATTATTAAACAAAGATAAACTAAGGATCACTTGGCTGGAGCGTTATTTGTTCTCAGTCTTTTGGATACTGTTTGTTGGCAGCTACCTCACCGAGAGATCTCTCAGAACTATGAGATTTTATGGAACTAGGAAGAAGACACCTCATAGGTTCAAGTTCAGTCCTGCGGCAGCTCTGCTCTGAATAACTTGTCATGTGCTTGGGAGTTTAATCTAAGCCTTTGATAGTATACTTTTCTCCAATGGATGAAAGATTCCTGGGAGTGTTAGAAACAACTGAGCTGAAGGATTAGGGATCCAGGTAAGATACAGTCTTGATGCCTGCATCAAACACTAGGAATGCTTTCTTGGGCAACAGAGACAGACACAAGCCTGTGCTTTTTCCAGCCTGAAGAAAGTTGATGAAATCAACGTCAGTTCTAAGCACTGACTCATAGTCCCTGAAATGGTGAGGATGGAAAATCATGGCTCTGAGTAACAACAAAATGAAATATTTCAGAATACCTTTTCCTGACAGGTTTAAAAAAGCAAAGGAAGCAAAGGAAGGGGGTTGCTGGCTGTGAAAAGTCTTGGATGAATGTATTGAGAGCAGTTATTTTAGTGGTGCTGGTGATAAAAATTAAATGGGGTTCTTACGGGAAATGTGCATTTCTTAGGAAAGTGTTGGGACAAATGTAGGTTTTTAGAGGCATTTTCAGAGGCTGGGCAAAGATAGGTGGCAAAGAATACAAAGCCACAACAGGGACTCAGTGAGGACCAAGGGAGATGAAAAAAGACACACTTTGTAAAAGCAGAGAAGATAACATTTAGGGACATTTGGGACAGCCTGTAATACTGTCAGTTGTAGCAAAGCAAGGGAGAGATAGAGGAAAGGATAAAGATAGGAAGAATCAAGGGAAGGAGAAAAAAGGAGGACAGAAAAAGGGAGGGAAAGGGATAGAGAGAAATGCATTAGGAAAGAACATAAGGTGGGGTGGAGGGCAATAGGAGAGAGGATGGCATGAGTGTATATCATGGCAAATTAATGAGACATAGCTTAGCAAAATTGCAAAGACCCTGGGGTCAGACAGGCCCGAGCAAGGAATCCACCTCTGCCAATTAGTAGCTTTAGGCCTTAAACAAATTATACAAATTCTCTGATTACTTGTTTCTCATTTTTGAAAGGGGGAGAAGACTCTATCTACCTCACTGAGTCATTTTATTGTTTAAATTATATAATGTTCATGAGGAGTCTAGCTCCATAGCTGGCATATTGCTGGCATTCAGGCATAGTCACTTTTTAAAACTTTAGCAACATAAATACTTATGTAAAAAGGGGAAAAAAGCAATGTCCTTGACGTGATTAGCTTCAAATATATACATTAACTTACATTATTATTATTAGTAGCAGCATCATCAGTTATTTCAGATAATCTTAAAACATATGCATGTGATTTCAACAGTGTGTTATGTAAAATATTAATCCTGTTGGTTGCTCATGAAAAGAGAGGAATGTGTTGATTGTGTGATCTTTATCTAAATCTGCTTAGTAGATTCTGAATAGCTCTGGTTGAGGAGATTTTGGGTATGATCGAAGGTTGGCAGAGTATACAAGTTCAAAAAGGGGTACTGGGTCTCACAATGGTCCAGATTTAAGTGTAAAAGGGGTCCCTAAATAAAGCAGGTTTCCATCTCTTTGAGTAGACACTGCCATTCAGGTCTGCTTTTCTTTATGCACGCCAAACTTCTTTGCCTTTAGATGCCAGTGGGTTGAATCCTGCTGCTCTGTGGTGAAAGTTGCCATTATTTCCAAGTGTTTACCAGCAAAATTGTAAAAAAAAAAAAAAAAGACTAAGTCTCAGTTTCCAACCTCCAACAAAGAGAATCTAGTCCTTCCAGCTTGAGGCAGGAAACATTCATGGTCTAATACACTGAGAGTGGAGGGCTTAGGGAAAAGTTATCAGGAATGGATCAGAATTCTGGAGGAAAAAAAAATTTTTCTTCCCCTGAGTTGTCGGTGAGTCATTACGGCTGTTTGCATTTTAAAGACACCAAAACATCCACACAGAAAATAAATCTGTTCAGCTTTGTTCAACACAGCCTTTTCAAAACACACTTTATCCCAGAACCTTTTCTTTTCTTTTTGAGATGGAGTTTCACTCTTTTTGCCCAGGCTGTAGTGCAATGGCATGATCTTGGCTCACTCCGCAAACTCGGACTCTCAGGTTCAAGTGATTCTCCTGCCTCAGCCTCCCAAATAGCTGGGATTACAGGCATGCACCACCATGCCCAGCTAATTTTGTATTTTTAGTAGAGATGAGGTTTCACCATGTTGGCCAGACTGGTTTGGAACTCCTGAACTCACGTGATCTGCTCACCTAGGCCTCCCAAATTGCTGGGATTAGAGGCGTAAGCCACTGCACCCGGCCCCCAGAATGTTTTAATCTAAGAACACATTATGGAGCTGTATGTGATCTATGGGGAAGGTGGGGTTTTAGAGCTAAAGGAAACGGCACAGAAATTTTAAATGCAGACAGACAATAATGATCAGTGGTTCTACACAGTCCCATTTCTAAAGTGAGGACAGCTGAGACTCAAAGGAACAAAAATCTCCAGGGTCACATAACTAGGTGGTGGCAAGGCTAGTACAGACCCGATTCTCTGAATTTCCAGTTTAGTATTGGTTTGTCTCATCCTGGTAATTTCCAAGGGTTACTGTTATTGATGTGTTACCAGATAATCTATGAAGCCGGCTATAACTTGAACTCCTAGCCTATTAAGCCTTCAAAGGTTGGCATGTTGGGATTGTATTTCTAAAAGGAGCCAATGGAAAAATCACATTTAAGTCACTTGGCTGGGATGCAGTAAACCTATAAAGTGAAGGAGGCCTGGAGAAAGAACCAGTAGGATACTCCTTCTGACTACGATGTTCTTCAGCTACTCTATTTGTTCAAAGGTTTCTAGTTTCTGTGATAGAGGTTGGTAGTAATTATCAGTCACCAGTGACCTTTTCTGGGATGAATTCAGTAGTAGAATGAAGTAATAGAGAGAATGTGGCTGAATTTGCTATCCAAACCACCCCCTTCTCCCAGTCAGCCTCTATATTCCACACCCCCCACGTGTAAACAATTCTATAGTCTAGCTTCTTAACTTTGTTGTGAGTTTTCATCATAAATCTTTAAATCTTTAAATGAATGAGCTCCAAGATCATCCCATAAAAGTTAATTAGATGTTTTTGCAGCCAAAGTGCAGCTGTTTTGCAGGATTGGGCCATTTGGCAACAAACATTTTGAAATAGAAGATTAAGATAACAATAAAATAATTGTATGTATTTATGTATGTATTTATTTATTCATTTTGAGACAGAGTCTTGCTCTGTTGCCCAGGCTGGAGCACAGTGGTGTGGTCTCAGCTCACTGCCACCTCCACCTCCCAGGCTCAAGTGATTCTTGTGCTTCAGCCTCCGGAGAAGCTGGAACTACAGGCATGTACCACCATGCCTGGCTAATTTTTTTTTTCTTTGTATTTTTAGTGGAGATGGGGTTTTGCCACATTGGCCAGGCTGGTCTCGAACTCCTGACTTCAAGTGATCTGCCCGCCTCGCCTCCTAAAGTGTTAGGATTACAGGTGTGAGCCACTGCGCCTGGCCGACATCATCTTTACATGTTTAATTTCTTCATTTGATGCCTTGCTGGGCTCCTGCTACCCTCACCTTTTCTTTACTTTGATAACTGTCTTAGTTTCCAAAGATACATGCTTAGCCTCATACAGAGAACTGGGACCAATTCTCCCTAATGTAGAAGGGCTCAAGAATGTTCATTCAGTCATGAGCAAGACTGAACATAAAGCTGGTTTTACGGAGGTTTAGTTCCAACATGTCTTACTTTTAGTAATGGTGTTCTGCTCTATTCTTCTGATTAGGTATCTCTCATATATTAAGGTTTCAAGAGCTTGGTCACTTTTTTTTCTCTTATGTGACTGAGTTCCAGTTTGGACAACATGCCAGGTAGTGATGTGATTATGACTTTGAAATCAGACACTTGGATTTGAATTTCCTACTACCACTTACTAGCGTTGTGACTTGCCTAAATTCAATTTTTTGTTTTTGAAAAGTGGGGCTGATTATAGCTATCCTAGAGAAACTCAAAATAGATATTGCATATAAAACACCTGCTGTTCTATATGTATTTAGAAATGATAACTCATTTTAGTATTTTCCTAGGTCTTTCAGAATCAAATATTTGTTAATTATTTTATTCCTCTTGTTCTTCATTACCGTATTCCACTTAATCTTTGGCACACATGTCTGCCACCTCCACCTAGATCTCCTGAATGCCAAAAGGTCACAGACTCTCTGGAGATAGGTTTATTTATTCTCCATAGTCACGGAGATTCGTCTTCAGCCTTTTTTTCCAGTGCGATGAGTGTGTGTCTGCTGACGCCACTGAGTATGTCTAGTTTTCTAATCTTAAACTCTTCCAAACTGGTCTCTTTATCAAGCACTTGGCATCAATTCTTAGTCTTTCTGTTGGATATGCACAACACAAACCATATGCCATTATCTGTGTTCTTGAGAAATTAGAAATTGCTTGTCTTATAAAACACATACTAAGATTTTTAAAAATAGAATTGATAAATGATATTTATATAATTTATAATTTTCAGTTCCATCTTTAAATCAGTACACTTTATAGATTCTATCAAAATTCCTCAGCAATTTAGTATAGTTTGACAATTCTCTTGTAATGAGAATCAGGGACCAGACGTCACACAAGTCATTTAAGCAAGCTTTGAAATAAACATCCAACAGGCAAAATACATGAACTTTGCTTAGAATGGGTTTGTGAATTAGGCATCATACTATTTGTTTGCTTTTAACTTATTTTATAAGCATTTAAGCACCTGATTTGAACAAGGCTCCATGATGATTGCTAAAGGGGAGACAGAAGATTGGACCTTGTACTTACAGGTGAGAGAGACAAAGTTTATATAGATCAATAATCCAATCACTAAACAAGATGAGATGATGAAAATTCAGTATGAAAGCAATTAATCTCAGGATTGCAAATTAAAGCGTTGGCACTTTGACGAAAAGACGCTCTTTCAAATACAATCTGAATGGTGTGGTCGAGAGTAAAAAAGAGAGATGATGAGGACTTCTCTTCAATTTCATGCCAATGGGCTTTGAGGCATTCTCATATCAATGTAAAAGATAATTATTAATTGATGATAGGATAAAAAAAGGAGACTGACTCAAGATTTTAACCAAGAAGCTTATGATAAGGAGACCTAGTATGCATATGTGATTGAAGGCAGTATTATACTAGGAAGGTATCAATTTCTAAAACAAAAATGATATACAACTGATTATGTACTGAATATTATAAATTTGAAGAGGAATCTGTCAGCCTCCAGAAAACATGCAGTCTAATGAAGAAGACAAAAAGTCTGCTGAAATATGAATGACGTTAGAAGAGTCAGGGAGGTAAGAGAAATATACATGAGTAGCAAAATGAATAAAATATACCTAGGCACATGAGGTAATATTTGGGAAAGGACAAGTGTCACTGGAAAGATATTAAAGAATCAAAGTAGTCTTTGTAGACAGAGAGAGGATACTCCAAGAACAGGGAACAATTTTAAGAATAAAAAGACATTTATCAAAGATAATAGGAAAAAGTATGTCTAATTTACAAAAGGCTCTATTGTTACCAGAACTTTATTCAAACTCTCTGAAACCAACTTTTAGATTAATGTCATGAAAACCATCTAAGATGTGTTGTAGGTGAAAGTAAAAATTGCCTCATAAATTTTAGGAGGAAATTATCCTATGCATTGTTAAGAGAAACCAGGTACATCTTTGAGGGCAAATTAATCTTAGAAAATATAGATCAAAAGGGACAGACATACAATTTTATAAAGTATTTCTCAGTGTACCTTGTGGACAACAGACCCTTGAAGATTGGATGAGGTTGTCACATTATGGAGATTGGGCTCATTGTATTCTTGGAAGGGCCAGTCACTCATGACTCCTAATGTGAGTCCTTAATCACTGAGCTGAGACTGTGACCTTTGAGCCACTGAATATTATTGCTCATTTACTCACATACTTTAAGTCACATTAAGCAATGCTTGGATGCAACTCTGAAGTCTGTGAAAATCTATTCCAAGAACAGAAGTCCATAAAGAATAATTGGCTTTCATTTTTACCACTCCCTTTTAACTGGTCTTTTAATGTCACTCTGATCTTCACATTGATAAATCAAATGATTGAAACTTGAGCAAAACTGGTCACTCTGCCATGCTTGAAATATCTACAAGGTTTTATACAGGTGAGCACTTTTCCCTCCTTGATCCATTCTCTTCACTTCTCTTGTGGAACATCATACTCTCCTGGTTTCTTCCACATTCACTGACTATTCCTTCTCAGCCTCCTTTGCTAACTCCTCTTCTTCTCACTGACTATTGAACATCAATATACTTCTAAGCTTAAGATTGAATTTCTCTTCTTGATATGTAACTCCTGTGATAATATTACCCCATGATTTTAAATATCATCTATATTCTGTGACTTGCAAAGTTTCACATTTTCTTCTAATATCAAGTTAATATATACTAGTGCCTATTCAACATTTCCCCTTAACTTTCTAATAGTCACCACAAACATTAAAAGTCTGAAATTGAATTCTTTTTTTAAAATTATACTTTAAGTTCTGGGATACATGTGCAGAATGTGCAGGTTTGTTACATAGGTATACATGTGCCATGGTGGTTTGCAGCACGTATCAACTCGTCATCTAGGTTTTAAGCCCTGGATGCATCAGGTATTTGTCCTAATGCTCTCCCTCCCCCTTGCTCCCCACCCCCTAACATGCCCAGGTGCGTGATGTTCCCCTCCCTGTGTCCATGTGTTCTCACTGTTCACTCCCACTTATGACTGAGAACATGCAGTGTTTGGTTTTCTGTTCCTGTTTTAGTTTGCTGAGAATAATGGTTTCCTGCTTCATCCATGTCCCTGTAAAGGACAAGAACTCATTCTTTTTTATGGCTGCATAGTATTCCATGGTGTATATGTGCCACATTTTCTTTATCCAATCTATCATTGATGGGAATTTGGATTGGTTCCAAACCTTTGCTATTGCAAATAGTGCTGCAATAAACATACGTGTGCATGTGTCTTTACAGTAGAATGATTTATAATCCTTTGGATATATACTTAATAATGGGATTGCTGGGTCAAATGATATTTCTAGTTCTGGATCCTTGAGGAATCACCACACTGTCTTCCACAATGGTTGAACTAATTTGCACTCCCACCAACAGTGTAAAAGCGTTCCTGTTTCTCCACATCCTCTCCAGCATCTCTTGTTTCCTGACTTTTTAATGATCACCATTCTAACTGGTGTGAGATGGTATCTCATTGTGGTTTTGATTGCATGAAATTGAATTCTTATTCTGCTCTTTCTGTACTTCCAAATCTACTCTATTCAGAAATTTTCTTATATCAATTAATGATAACTCTATCTCTGCTTTCTCAGACCAAAAGTATTAGAGCCATTTTTTGACTTTCATATTTCTTTAAAACCCCATTTCCAATATTTTAGCTCATTCTGTTTGTCTTACATTCTAAATATATCAAGAGCTACATCATTTGTCACCACCTCCACTGCTACTGCCATGGTGCACGTCACCACTATCTTTCATCTGGACTATAAATAATAACCTCGTAACCACTCTCCCCACTTTCATCCTTACCACTCCCTCCACATCATTTGTAAACAAAGATTCAGATTCATTATGTTAAAATGCAATTAAAATAACGCCAATGGTCTGTTTTAGTTCTCCCAACAATTAGGTCCCTATATCACAGAGAGTGCAATGGTTTCTACGGCCCCACGTGACCGTGGATTCATCCCTCTCTGATCTAAGCTTACTCTCCTCAGTGCTAGATTCATTGCTTCCCTTGTTCATTAAACATTAAGGCACACGTGTATCTTGATCTTTGAACTTGCTGTCTTTGCCTGAAGCACTCTTCTCCACATATGCAATATTTACTTCCTTGATGTATTTGCCTAAGTCTCACGGTCTTTTTGGTGCCTACCTTCACCACTATATTTTAAATTGTATTCCTTACTCCCTGAGGTCCTTTACTCTTCTTCTCTACTCTATTTTTTATTGGATCTATTACCTTCTAACATATTATATATTTGCATTTGTTCTCTTTATTGTGTGCCTCCCCAAGAAAATGTAATTCCATGAGGGCAAGAATTATATTTTTTCTATTGATTTACTTCCAGTGCTCAAAACTGCATCTAAAACATTTGTAGCAGAAACTTAATTAATGTTTGCCGAATTAATGAGTGAGGAAATAATAGATAGAAAGTTGAGGATATACAGTATCCTAAGGCCAGGAGTAATCTTAGAAACCATCTACAGTAATTCATTTACTTTTCTACAAATAAAGAATCTGAACCTTTGAGAAATAAATGAATCGATTTGTAATTAAGAACATAGGTCTCCTAATTGTTCAGTTTAACTTTTTTTTTCTTATTATGTCTATAGAGCTAAATTCAATGCCTGACTTTTAGCAAGTGTCCAATGAGTTCTTATTTATTTGTTTATTCATTTATTTTAAGAGACAGGGTCTTTCTCTGTTGCCCAGGCTGCTGAACAGTGGTGCAACAATAGCCTACTGTAATCTCAAACTCTTGGGCCCAAGCAATCCTCCTGCCTCAGCCTACTGAGTACCCAGTAGCTAGAACTACAGGTGCACACCACCATATCTGGCTATTTATTTATTTATTTTAATTTTGAGACAGGGTCTTGCTCTATCACCCAAGTGGAAGTGCAGTGGTACCATCATGGTTTACTGCAACCTCAACCTCTCGCCTGCACTCAAGCGATCCTCCCACCTCAGTCTCTCGAGTAGCTCGAACTACTGTGCACACCACCATGCCTGACTAATGTTTGTATATTTTTTAGGGACAGTTTTTGCCATGTTGCCCAGGCGCTAGTCTCAGACTCCTGAGTTCAAGTGATGCACCTGCCTCAGCCTGCCAAAGTGCTGGGATTCAGGTGTGAGCCACTGCACCTGGTCCTGGCTTTTTAATTTTAATTTGCATAGAGACAGAGTCTCATTATGCTGCCAAGGCTAATCTAGAACTCTTGGCCTCAAGCCATCCTCCCACCTTGGCCTTCCAAAGTGTGGGAATTACAGGCATGAGCCACCATTTCGTGGCATCCATGTTCTTTTGAAAGAACATATCTAGTGTTCTTTCCAGCACACCATATTGTCCATGTTATTTTGTCATTTCATGAAGCTATGAGAAGTGATTAGATGGAATATATTATTTCCAAAGTTTATTTTAACTGTAGATTTTATGGAAAAGGCATTCTAAATATCCTAGCTAATAGTTAAATAATAATTTCTTTTTTCTATTTGTACATTACCTCACGCCATTTCTAATGTCTATGATAAACTCTCTCCCCTCCCAAAATAAAGGATATAAAAATGATCTTTCTTTGGAATGTGAAATAAGTAACTTTTGAATAAAATCGGAGGGTAGCACTTCTAGTTACCTGGACTAGATTCTTGACCATAGTTGGCATAATTTGGGAGAGATGGCAGGACTGATTTAAGTACAGTCAGTGTTGTTGATGGGAATGGAGATGAGTGTCAAGGAGATTTATGTTGGTTCATGTTTACAAGGAATATTTCAGTTTCTGAATTCCTATTTTTAACCAATCATCACACTTCCTTCTTCCTTCTCTAGTTGTTTTAATGCAAAGTATAAGCAATGCATAGTTTTTGTTCAATATATATATTTAATACCTAATCATCTTTGTGCAATAATGTCAAGCATAACAGATAGAGCAGCATCTTCATTAAGTTTACAGCCCACGAAATGACAGTGAGGGGCAGACATTAATAAAATAATTACACAAGCATATAATTAATTATGAGTTGTGATAAGGGCAATGAATGAAAATTGCAGATTTCCGTGAGAATAAATAACTGGTCTGGGGATGGAGTGGGCCATAAAAAAAGCCACCATTGGGCTAAGACAGAAAAGATAACATTATCTTACAGGTCTCTGGGGACAAAGGATGAAGAAGAGGTGAAAACCCATGAAAAGATTCTGTAGTTGGGTTGCAGGGAGGTGACAGCTTGGCTCATTGAGTTACTGAATAAAGGCCAGTTTTGCAGGAGTAGAGAATAAAGAGAAGACACAGCTACCCATGTAATTAGGTCCAAGTTTTAGTCCTTAAGGGTATTGGGGAAATTTTGAGATGGAAAAGAATGAGTTCCCCAAATTCAATTGTGTACATGAATTAACACATTTAGGTTTTCAGATAGAAAGTGTCATAAACAGTAGTTAAAATGAGAAATTGTTTTGGAACATTTTTTTCTAATTCGAACTTTTCCCAGATGCCAATAGAAGTCTAAGTGCCTTGGTATTTGTTAGTATTGCCATGACATATGTACATATCCTAACTTATGTCTTCTTTGCTTTCTACAGAATCTCAGCTTAAATAGATTTCCCTGTCATTGTTTTTCAGAAAGCTCTCCTAGTGTCTGAGTTTTTAAAAAATGAGTTCAATCTTGGTTCAGTTTGAGGTTTCAGTTATAGTTCAAGCAGGTCTTGATTTGCCTGAACCAGTTTCCCTTCCCTGGGCAATATCAGTCTTGCCTAGATCCGCTCTTTAGATGAAATAGAGTTGATAGTTTCAATTTCACAAGAACTTATATTAGAAGCTATTTCTCTTTTAAATAATAACAGAATTCCAGGCAAAGATGGTCAGGCGGCAAAGTTTCATAAACCTGTGAATGAAAGGCTAGTACTGGAATTGATTCAAATGTTTAATTATTCGTTGAGAGAAGGTTGGCTAGAGGCTTCACACAGGAAGAGACTTTATTGATTTTATTATTCAGGGAAGGTAATAATTTTGATATATATATATATTTAAAAAAACAAGGACCAATTCCTCCGTTAGGCAATAATGACAAAATGTTTGTCAAAATACTGCTAGCAACTGAGAAAATGAAGGGGCCAAAGAGGCTTTCTTCTTTATTTTATGTCATTAATGTTGTGGTCTCTAAACCTGCAGGGGAATGTCACAATAATATAGGTTTCGTTCAAGATATTTTTGAAGTTGAGAAAAGATACACCAATTTGTTTTGAATTTATGTTAGTATCAGACTAATGTCTTTGACTGAGTGCACTGTAACCACAAACCCAGTAACCGAAGACATCAGGCTATATTTTTAAGGAGTCTTACAGTCATTTAGCATAGGTAGATAATGGCCATCTGAGATTCAAGGTAACTAGGTCAGGCAGTACAAAAAGATTAATATATTTCATATATTGTGAGTGAACAAAAGCAGATCAAATTTACAGAGGGCTTAAGAATAGCTAAGAGATGAAACAACAATATAACAAATAAACTGTAATGCTCAGAAGCAGCACAAGTAGGGAAAAAAGCACTCACTAAATTGTATTTAGAACACCTAAGTTTTAGGCCTATTTCTACATCTAACTAACAGCCTATTTTGGGGAAAAGAATTTTGTCTTTTTGGCTCTCAGTTCTTGCATCTCTAAAAGAGGGCTAATAAAAAAATCTCTAAAACCCTTTCCCAGATCTATGACATTATAAAGGATTATTGTGAAAATGACAGTAGGGTTTGGAAGTTACTAGTAAAGCTGGCTAAAGGAAAGTTAGATGAAGAAATGAAATAGGAAACGTTAAGTGTATTTCCAAGGAATGAGTATGGAGGATGTAGTATGAGGGACTATGTGGATGGGTGGAGTTTATAGAAGAAGAATAAACTGGAAAGGGTGAAGTTCTTTCTTAAGTAACTCATTCCAAGACTGCAGCTATCCATGCTAGAATTTGGAATTCCAGGATTAATTCAGTAAGTACAATTTCAAAACACTAAATTTTATTTTATTTTATCTATTTCTTTATTATTATTATACTTTAAGTTTTAGGGTACATGTGCACAATGTGCAGGTTTGTTACATATGTATCCATGTGCCATGTTGGTGTGCTGCACCCATTAACTCGTCATTTAGCATTAGGTGTATCTCCCAATGCTGTCCCTCCTCCCTCCCCCCACCCCACAACAGTCCCCGGTGTGTGATGTTCCCCTTCCTGTGTCCATGTGTTCTCATTGTTCAATTCCCATCTATGAGTGAGAACATGCGGTGTTTGGTTTTTTGTCCTTGTGATAGTTTACTGAGAATGATGGTTTCCAGTTTCATCCATGTCCCTACAAAGGACATGAACTCATCATTTTTTATGGCTGCATAGTATTCCATGGTGTATATGTGCCACATTTTCTTAATCCAGTCTATTGTTGTTGGACATTTGGTTTGGTTCCAAGTCTTTGCTATTGTGAATAGTGCCACAATAAACATACGTGTGCATGTGTCTTTATAGCAGCATGATTTATAGTCCTTTGGGTATATACCCAGTAATGGGATGGCTGGGTCAAATGGTATTTCTAGTTCTAGATCCCTGAGGAATCGCCACACTGACTTCCACAATGGTTCAACTAGTTTACAGTCTCACCAACAGTGTAAAAATGTTCCTATTTCTCCACATCCTCTCCAGCACCTGTTGTTTCCTGATTTTTTAATGATGGCCATTCTAACTGGTGTGAGATGGTATCTCATTGTAGTTTTGATTTGCATTTCTCTATGGCCAGTGATGATGAGTATTTTTTCATATATTTTTTGGCTTCATAAATGTTTTCTTTTGAGAAGTATCTGTTCATGTCCTTCACCAACTTTTTCATGGGGTTGTTTGTTTTTTTCTTGTAAATTTATTTAAGTTCATTGTAGATTCTTGACATTAGCCCTTTGTCAGATGAATAGGTTGCGACAATTTTCTCCCATTTTGTAGGTTGCCTGTTCACTCTGATGGTAGTTTCTTTTGCTGTGCAGAAGCTCTTTAGTTTAAGTAGATCCCAGTTGTCAATTTTGGCTTTTGTTGCCATTGCTTTTGGTATGTTAGACATGAAGTCCTTGCCCACGTCTATGTCCTGAATAGTATTGCCTAGGTTTTCTTCTAGAGTTTTTATGGTTTTAGGTCTAACATGTAAGTCTTTAATCCATCTTGAATTAATTTTTGTATAAGGTGTAAGGAAGGGATCCCGTTTCAGCTTTCTACATATGGCTAGCCAGTTTTCCCAGCACCATTTATTAAATAGGGAATCCTTTCCCCATTTCTTGTTTTTGTCAGGTTTGTCAAAGATCAGATAGTTGTAGATATGCGGCATTATTTCTGAGGGCTCTGTTCTGTTCCATTGATCTATGTCTCTGTTGTCGTACCAGTACCATGCTGTTTTGGTTACTGTAGCCTTGTAGTATAGTTTGAAGTCAGGTAGCGTGATGCCTCCAGCTTTGTTCTTTTGGCTTAGGATTGACTTGGCAATGCGGGCTCCTTTTTGGTTCCATATAAACTTTAAAGTAGTTTTTTCCAATTCTGTGAAGAAAGTCATTGGTAGCTTGATGGGGATGGCATTGAATGTATAAATTACCTTGGGCAGTATGGCCATTTTCACGATATTGATTCTTCCAACCCATGAGCATGGAATGTTCTTCCATTTGTTTGTATCCTCTTTTATTTCATTGAGCAGTGGTTTGTAGTTCTCCTTGAAGAGGTCCTTCACATCCCTTGTAAGTTGGATTCCTAGGTATTTTATTCTCTTTGAAGCAATTGTGAATGGGAGTTCACTCATAATTTGGCTCTCTGTTTGTCTGCGATTGGTGTACAAGAATGCTTGTGATTTTTGTACATTGATTTTGTATCCTGAGACTTTGCTGAAGTTGCTTATCAGCTTAAGGAGATTTTGGGCTGAGACAATGGGGTTTTCTAGATATACAATCATGTCATCTGCAAACAGGGACAATTTGACTTCCTCTGTTCCTAATTGAATACCCTTTATTTCCTTCTCCTGCCTGATTGCTCTGGCCAGAACTTCCAGCACTATGTTGAATAGGAGTGGTGAGAGAGGGCATCCCTGTCTTGTGCCAGTTTTCAAAGGGAATGCTTCCAGTTTTTGCCCATTCAGTATGATATTGGCTGTGGGTTTGTCATAGATAGCTCTTATTATTTTGAGATATATCCCATCAATACCTAATTTATTGAGAGTTTTTAGCATGAAGGGTTGCTGAATTTTGTCAAAGGCCTTTTCTGCATCTATTGAGATAATCATGTGGTTTTTGTCTTTGGTTCTGTTTATATGCTGGATTACATTTATTGATTTGCGTATGTTGAACCAGCCTTGCATCCCAGGGATGAAGCCCACTTGATCATGGTGGATAAGCTTTTTGATGTGCTGCTAGATTCAGTTTGCCAGTATTTTATTGAGGATTTTTGCATCAATGTTCATCCAGGATATTGGTCTGAAATTCTCTTTTTTGGTTGTGTCTCTGTCAGGCTTTGGTATCAGGATGATGCTGGCCTCATAAAATGTGTTAGGGAGGATTCCCTCTTTTTCTATTGATTGGAATAGTTTCAGAAGAAATGGTACCAGTTCTTCCTTGTACCTCTGATAGAATTCAGCTGTGAATCCATCAGGTCCTGGACTCTTTTTGGTTGGTAAGCTACCGATTGTTGCCACAATTTCAGAACCTGTTATTGGTCTATTCAGAGATTCAACTTCTTCCTGATTTAGTCTTGGGAGGGTGTATGTGTCGAGGAATTTTTTCATTTCTTCTAGATTTTCTGGTTTATTTGCGTAGAGGTGTTTGTAGTATTCTCTGATGGTAGATTGTATTTCTGTGGGATTGGTGGTGATATCCCCTTTATCATTTTTTATTGCGTCTATTTGATTCTTCTCTCTTTTCTTCTTTATTAGTCTTGCTAGTGGTCTATCAATTTTGTTGATCTTTTCAAAAAACCAGCTCCTGGATTCATTAATTTTTTGAAGTGTTTTTTCTGTCTCTATTTCCTTCAGTTCTGCTCTGATTTTAGTTATTTCTTGCCTTCTGCTAGCTTTTGAATGTGTTTGTTCTTGCTTTTCTAGTTCTTTTAATTGTGATGTTAGGGTGTCAATTTTGGATCTTTCCTGCTTTCTCTTGTGGGCATTTAGTGCTATAGATTTCCCTCTACACAATGCTTTGAATGTGTCCCAGAGATTCTGGTATGTTGTGTCTTTGTTCTTGTTGGTTTCAAAGAACATCTT
Source organism: Hylobates moloch (assembly GCF_009828535.3). Classification (NCBI taxonomy): domain Eukaryota; kingdom Metazoa; phylum Chordata; class Mammalia; order Primates; family Hylobatidae; genus Hylobates; species Hylobates moloch. The sequence continues at coordinate 90,712,156 of NW_026652285.1, read as the reverse complement.
TATTTCTGCCTTCATTTTGTTATGTACCCAGTAGTCATTCAGGAGCAGGTTGTTCAGTTTCCATGTAGTTGAGCGGTTCTGAGTGAGTTTCTTAATCCTGAGTTCTAGTTTGATTGCACCGTGGTCTGAGAGACAGTTCGTTATAATTTCTGTTCTTTTACATTTGCTGAGGAGAGCTTTACTTCCAACTATGTGGTCAATTTTGGAATAGATGTGGTGTGGTGCTGAAAAAAATGTATATTCTGTTGATTTGGGGTGGAGAGTTCTGTAGATGTCTATTAGGTCCACTTTGTGCAGAGCTGAGTTCAATTCCTGAGTATCCTTGTTAACTTTCTGTCTCGTTGATCTGTCTAATGTTGACAGTGGGGTGTTAAAATCTCCCATTATTATTGTGTGGGAGTTTAAGTCTCTTTATAGGTCACTCAGGACTTGCTTTATGAATCTGGGTGCTCCTGTGTTGGGTGCATATATATTTAGGATAGTTAGCTCTTCTTGTTGAATTTATCCCTTTACCATTATGTAATGGCCTTCTTTGCCTCTTTTGATCTTTGTTGGTTTAAAGTCTGCTTTATCAGAGACTAGGATTGCAACCCCTGCCTTTGTTTGTTTTCCATTTGCTTGGTAGATCTTCCTCCATCCCTTTATTTTGAGTCTATGTGTGTCTCTGCACGTGAGATGGGTTTCCTGAATACAGCACACTGATGGGTCCTGACTCCTTATCCAGTTTGCCAGTCTGTGTCTTTTAATTGGAGCATTTAGCCCATTTACATTTAAAGTTAATATTGTTATGTGTGAATTTGATCCTGTCATTATGATGTTAGTTGGTTATTTTGCCCATTAGTTGATGCAGTTTCTTCCTAGCCTTGATGGTCATTACAATTTGGCATGTTTTTGCAGTGGTTGGTACTGGTTGTTCCTTTCCAGGTTTAGTGCTTCCTTCAGGAGCTCTTTTAGGGCAGGCCTCGTGGTGACAAAATCACTCAGCATTTGCTTGTCTGTAAAGTATTTTATTTCTCCTTCACTTATGAAGCTTAATTTGGCTGGATATGAAATTCTGGGTTGCAAATTCTTTTCTTTAAGAATGTTGAATATCGGCCCCCACTCTCTTCTGGCTTGTAGAGTTTCTGCCAAGAGATCAGCTGTTAGTCTGATGGGCTTCCCTTTGTGAGTAACCCGACCTTTCTCTCTCTCCACCCTTAACATTTTTTCCTTCATTTCAACTTTGGTGAATCTAACAATTATGTGTCTTGGAATTGCTCTTCTCGAGGAGTATCTTTGTGGCATTCTCTGTATTTCTTGAATCTGAATGTTGGCCTGCCTTGCTAGATTGGGGAAGTTCTCCTGGATAATATCTTGCAGAGTGTTTTCCAACTTGGTTCCATTCTCCCCGTCCCTTTCAGGTACACCAATCAGACATAGGTTTGGTCTTTTCACATAGTCCCATATTTCTTGGAGGTTTTGTTCATTTCTTTTTATTCTTTTTTCTCTAAACTTCCCTTCTTGTTTCATTTCGTTCATTTCATCTTCCATCAGCAATACCCTTTCTTCCAGTTGATCGCATCAGCTATGAGGCTTCTGCAATCTTCACGTAGTTCTCGAAACTTGGCTTTCAGCTCCATCAGCTCCTTTAAGCCCTTCCCTGCATTGGTTATCTTAGTTATACATTCTTCTATTTGTTTTTCAAAGTTTTTAACTTATTTGCCATTGGTTTGAATTTCCTCCCGTAGCTCGGATTAGTTTGATCATCTGATGCCTTCTTCTCTCAACTCATCAAAGTCATTCTTCATCTAGCTTTGTTCCATTGCTGGTGAGGAACTGCGTTCCTTTGGAGGAGGAGAGGTGCTCTGCTTTTTAGAGTTTCCAGTTTTTTTGCTCTGTTTTCTCCTCATCTTTGTAGGTTTTTCTACTTTTGGTCTTTGATAATGGTGATGTACAGATGGGTTTTTGGTGTGGGTGTCCTTTCTGTTTGTTAGTTTTCCTTCTACCATACAGGACCCTCAGCTGCAGGTCTGTTGAAATTTGCTAGAGGTCCACTCCAGACCCTGTTTGGCTGGGTGTCAGCAGCGGTGGCTGCAGAACAGCAGATTCTCGTGAGACCGCAAATTCAGCTGTCTGATCATTCCTCTGGAAGTTTTGTCTCAGAGGAGTACCTGGCCGAGTGAGGTGTCAGTCTGTCCCTACTGGGGGGTGCCTCCCAGTTGGGCTGCTTGGGGGTCAGGGACCCACTTTAGGAGGCAGTCTGCCCATTCTCAGATCGACAGCTGCGTGCTGGGAGAACCACTGCTCTGTTCAAAGCTGTCAGACAGGGACATTTAAGTCTGCAGAGGTTCCTGCTGTGTTTTTGTTTGTCTGTGCCCTGCCCCCAGAGGTAGAGCCTACAGAGGCAGGCAGGCCTCCTTGAGCTGTGGTGGGCTCCACCCAGTTCGAGTTTCCTGGCTGCTTTGTTTACAAGCCTTGGCAATGGCGGGCGCCGCTCTCCCAGCCTCGCTGCCGCCTTGCAGTTTGATCTCAGACTACTGTGCTAGCAATCAGCGAGACTCTGTGGGCGTAGGACCCTCCGAGCCAGATGCAGGACACAATCTCTTGGTGTGCCGTTTTCCAAGCCCATTGGAAAAGCGCAGTATTAGGGTGGGAGTGACCCAATTTTCCAGGTGCCATCTGTTACCCCTTTCTTTGACTAGGAAAGGGAACTCCCTGACCCCTTGCACTTCCCGAGTGAGGCAATGCCTCGCCCTGCTTCGGCTTGCGCACAGTGTGCTGTACCGACTGTCCTGCACCCACTGTTTGGCACTCCCTAGTGAGATGAACCTGGTAGCTCAGATGGAAATGCAGAAATCACCCGTCTTCTGTGTCGCTCAGGCTGGGAGCTGTAGACCAGAGCTGTTCCTATTCGGCCGTCTTGGCTCCACCCCTCAAAACACTAAGTTTTAAAAGTAAAAAAGTAATCTTAGTCAATTACACAAATATTCAGTTTGGTTTACACGTATGGCTAGGATTATAAAGATACAACAACAGAACAGTAACCGCCAATGCCAGAAATTTTGTTTATCCTTCTCAGAAGGGAATCAGATTTGGAAACTATGTATACAATCTCTTTCCTCATATCTATTGAGCACCCAATAAACGACAATATGCCAAGATCTCACATCTCATGTAATCTTGAAATATAAGTATTACTATTCTCACTTTATATATGAATAGGTGAAATGCTAAGAAATTAAGCTGGTGATAGAGCTGAAATGCAAATGCATATGTCAAGAACTAATTCACAGCTCTTTCCAGAACTGTGCAAGAACTACCTCCAAAGTGCTCTACCTCTTCTTATTGGTTTGAACCCATTGGATCTTCTAGACTACTAATCATTTCGGGTGTGGAATCAGCAGGTCTTCAGTGAAAGATACATAAACCAAAAAGATGCATCCAAAAATAGCTGAGGTGATAAGCATTTAGGGAACAATATTTTATACTGTATAGATTGGTTTTTAAAACAGTTTTTCCTGAGCTTATTTTCCTGTGAAGTTTATAGGAAATTAATGTTGGAGATACCACAAAGATGCTTTTAATAATAAAGGAAGGGCCTGAGTTAATGATCTTCATTGCAGATATGGTGTTGGCACTAGAAGAGAGGTGAGATATATGGCAGACAGTTTAAAGATGATTTAACTAAAACTGATGGTTTATTGGATGTGGGCAAATGAGGGAAAGGAAAACAGGGTTTTTTCGATTTGGAAACCAGGATGAACAGCACTTGTAAACAGGAGGAATTCAGTGGTGTAGGGGGAGACCCTTTCCTTTTCCAGCCAATCTGCTTTAATAAGGTGTTGATGCTTATGTGCTAGTTTGAGCCACCTGGTGATGCATACATCATTGTTATTCTCCTCTCTAGATGTATATATAGTACAGCCTCACTCTAAGCTACAATTCCTGGCTTGGCCTCTCTCACAATCTCACTGAAATCAGGAGAGTTATCCTGAAGTCCTACCTTCCTTTACCTTTTTAACAAAAGTAAAGAAGGTTGTCCATTGACAACTGAGTCAGGTATATACCTTTCGGTGTGAAATATAGAGTCGTCAATTGTCCCAGAACTGTCTTTGTAATCAATCAGCCTAAAAACGTAGATCCTTAACTTTCATTTAAGTAATTTCAATAAAACAAAACTTTGGCTCAAATAATTCAGGTCTTTCTGGCTGATTTAGAAATATTTCTTTCTCCATTCTTTAGTTTTCTGTATATTGTTTGAGATAGTGTCTTCTGTGAGGGCTCGTTCCAACTACTTCTCGAGACTGCAAGTCTTCAATCACTTGAGACTAGGCAAGTGTGGACAAGTTTAGTAATTTCTCTAGGGTTTCAGAAGATTTCCCTGGACTCCAGGAATGAGAATGCATCTGTTTTAGGTCCTCACCTCCCTACAAATTGCCTAGAGTTCACTGTAGTTAGTACTGATACATTTCATGAGAAAAGCATGTGGCCCTGTTCACTCCTTATTATTCTGAGGAGTGACAATGCCCATGAATTGAAAGAAAGAAAAAACTTCCTATTACCATTGCACATTGATATGACATCAAGGCTTATAGTAGGTAACAGCTTAAAGGAAGAAGGCATCGAAATAAAAAAAAGCATAATAATATGGGTTCATGTGCTTTGGGAAAACGTAAACAGTTTGAATTATTAAACTGTCAACTTGTCGGGACAGAGACAAACTTTAGTCTGGAGCTAAATCCCTCTGTGGCCCAAGCCAAGACAGTGCAGAGCACAGAAGGAAGGGAGTGGAAAAAAGATTTTAAAATTCAAATGTCTCCTGTTCTGATTGTGAGTTTCTTTTGTAATTCCCCAAGAGCCAGATAGCTAGTCTGTCTCTTTCAGTCATAGGTGTATTTACTTATTCTGAGAGCTGTCCATAGGGAGAAAAAGAACTAAACAAGAATAGAAGCATGTTCTGGAAGAGAAAAAGAAAGGAAGGCATCATCACGGCAATGTAGAACGTTTTTAAAAAAAGTGTTGTGGTAGGCTGCTTCTACAGAATCAAAAAAAGAAGAGTTTATTTAAATGCACATGGATTTATGACATACAGTCTCTTTGTTATATTCCCTCATTACAGGTTATAAAATATATTTGGAAACCTTTGGAAATTAAGACCTATTCATAGAACATGGCTTGTTTAAGGCTGCATGGCATCTGTTCTATACACAGTATAAACACACTCACACACACACACACGTATAAGAAAAACAAACAAATGGATACATACATATCCATATGCTGATGTATACAATATAACTTTGGCTTATAGGTCAGAGCACTTACCATCTACTTTCTCCCATGACAGACTCCCCACCAGAAAGTGACTAATTCTGAAGACATATCTCTGTGTTTCAGAGGTTAGGATATCTGTATATCTGCATACCTTGAGAATTTCTGGAAAATTTTCTTCTCCCAAACAAAGAGTAATTGTGTGGGTGAGAGGGGCAGATTTGGGGGAGAGAAGTCATTTGATTATTTTATTTTTTACTTATGTACTTTTTAACTTTGTTTTAGGTTCAATGGTATATGTGCATTTGTTATATAGGTAAATTGTGTATTACGGAGGGTTGATGTATAGATTATTTCATCACCCATGTAATAAGCATAGGACTAGATATGTACTTTTTCAGTACTCATCCTCCTCCCATACTCTACTTTCAAGTAGGCCCCACTTTCTGCTGTTCTCTTCTTTGTGTTTACAATTTACTAAATTTCTAGCTTCCACTTATGAGAACATACAGTACTTGATTTTCTGTTCCTGTGTTAGTTCACTTAGGATAAAGGCCTCCAGCTCCATCCATTTTACTGCAAAGAACATGATCTCATTTTTTATGGCTGCATAGTATTCCATGATGTATATGTACCATATTTCCTTAATTTAGTGTACCATTGATGGGCATTTAGGTTGATTCTGTGTTTTTGCTATTGTGAATAGTGTTGCAATGAATATACCCATGCATGTGTCTTTATGGTAGAACGATTTATTTTCCTTTGGGCATATACCCAGTAGTGGAACTGCTGGGTCAAACGACAATTCCATTTTAAGTACTTTGAGAAATTGCCAAACTTCTTTCCACAATAGCGGAACTAATTTACATTCCCACCAGCAGTGTATAAGTGTTCTCTTTTCCCTATAACCTCACCAGCATCTATTACTTTTTGGCTTTTTAATAATAGCCATTCTGACTGGCGTGAGATGGTATCTCATTGTGGTTTTAATCTGGATTTCTCTAATGATTAGTGATACTGAATATTTTTTATATGCTTGTTGGCCACATATATGTCTCCTTTTGAAGACTGTCCATTCATGTCCTTTGCCAACTTTTTAATGGGGTTGTTTGTTTTTTTCTTTTTCATTTAAGTTTCCCATAGATTCTGGATATTAGACCTTTGTTGGGTGCATAATTTGCAAATATTTTGTCCCATACTGTAGGTTGTCTGTTCACACTGTTGCTAGTTTATTTTGCTGTGCAGAAACTCTTTAGTTTAATCAGGTCCTGATTGTCAACTTTTGGTTTTGTTGCAATTGCTTTGGCATTTTCAAAATGAAATCTTGGCCAGGTCCTATGTCCAGAGTGATTATCTTCCAGGGTTTTTATAGTTTTAGATTTTACATGTAAGTCTTTAATCCATCTTTAGTTGATTTTTGTTTATGATGTAGGAAAGGGGTTCAGTTTCAATCTTCTGTATATGGCTAGCCAATTATCCCAACACCGTTTATTGAATAGAGTCCTTTCCACATTGCTTATTTTTGTTGACTTTGTCAAAGATCAGATAGTCGTAGGTGTGTGGCATTATTTTGGGGTTCTCTATTCTGTTCCATTAGTCTCTGTGTCTGTTCGCTACCAGTACCATGCTGTAGTCTTGCTTACTATATAGCCTTATAGTATACTTTGAAGTCAGGTAATGTGATACCTTAAGCTTTGTTATTTTTGCTTAGGATTGTCATGGCTATTCAGGCTCCTTTTTAATTCTATATGAATTTTAAAATAGTTTTTGTCTAATTTTGAGAAGAATGTCATCAGTAGTTTGATAGGAATAGCAATGAATCTGTTAATTGCTTTCGGCACTATGGCCATTTTAACAATATTGATTCTGCCTATCCATGAGCATGGAATGTTTTTCTCTGTGCCTGTGTCACCTCTGATTTCTTTGAGTAGTGTTTTGTAATTCTTATTGTGGAGATTTTTACCTCCTTAGTTGGCTGTATTCCTAGATATTTTACTCTTTTTTTGACGGTTATGAATGTTAGATTTTTCTCCATCTCTTTACTTTGAACTTAAGGTTGTCATTGCATGTAAGATGGGTTTCTTAAAGATAGCATACCATTGGGTCTTGCTTGTTTATCCAATTTGACACTCTGTACTTTTTAAATGGGAGGTGTTAGCCCATTTACATTCAAGATTAATATTGTTATGTGCAAGTTTGAAACTATCATCGTGTTGTTAGCTGGTTATTATGCAGACTTAATTGTGTGGTTGCTTTATAGTGTCAGTGGTCTATGTATTAAGTGTGTTCTTGTAATGGCCAGTAAGAGTCTTTCCTTTCCATATTTAGCACTCTCTTCAGCACCTCTTTAAGGCAGGTCTGGTGGTAATGAATTCCCTTGCATTCGCTTGTGTGAAAAATATCTTATCTCTCTTTTACTTAGGAAGCTTAATTTGGCCAATTTGAAATTATTGGTTGGAATTTCTTTTCTTTAAGAATGCTGAATATAAGCTCTTAATCTACTCTGGTTTGTACGGTTTCTGCCGAAAGGTCTACTGTTAGCCTGATGAGGTTCCCTTTGTAGACGACCTGCCTCTTCTCTCTAGCTGCCTTTAACATATTTTTATTTCACGTTGATCTTGGAAAATCTGATAACTATGTCTCCGGGATTTTCATCTTGTGTAGGGGTTCTTTGCATTTCCTGAATTTGAATGTTGGCCTCTAGTGAGGTTGGAAAAATTTTCATGGATGATGACTTGCAATATGTTTTCCAAGTTGGTTACTTTCTCTACTTCTCTTTCAGGGATATCAATTAGTTGTAGACTTGGTCTCTTTACATCATCCCGTATTTCTTAGAGGTTGTGTTCATTCTTCTTTAGTCTCTTTTCTTTATTTTTGTCTGACTGAGTTATTTTGGAGAACTGGTCTTTGAGCTCTGAGATTCTTTCCTTAACTTCGTTAGTTTGGCTGTTAATTATGAGTTTTTCAGCTCTATCAGAATAGTTTATTTCTTAAAATGTTGATTTCATCTTTCATCTCCTGTATTATTTTATAGTATGCCTTAGAATCCTTGCACTGAGTTTTGACTTCCTCTTAAATCTTGATGATTTTTGTTTCTATCCATATTCTGAATTCTATTTCTGTCATTTCAGCCATTTCAGCTTGGTTAAGGACTGTTGCTGGGAACTACTGTGATCATTTGGAGGTAAGAAGAAACTCTGGTTTTTTGAGTTGCTAGAGTTCTTGTGCTGTTTTTTTTCTCACCTGTGTGGGCTGATGTTTTTTCAATATTTGAAGCTGCTATCCTTTGGATTTAAAAAAAAAATTTGCTTGTATCTTCTTTGATGCCCTTGGAGATTTTATTATAAGGTGGGTTCAGTCAACTGGCTTCATTTCTGGAAAATTTTAGGGGGCCAAGTCTCAGCTCAACACTCTTGGGCTGTGTGCTTTAACTTTAGGGGGCTTGTATTGGACCCCCAGCTTTGTTCTCTGGTCCCTTAAGGTTAGGAACCTGAGGCACTGGAGAGGCTGAGGTGTTGTTCCTAAACAGCTGACCTCAACACTCTAAGCCAGCCAAAATGCTTAATCAGGGTGGTGGCACATGAATCTGCGCTTATTCACACATGCCAGCAGCAGTGGCAGGGCAGTGATAGTGCAGCAGGGTGCATGAGTTGGTATGGGGCACCAGCAGGCATAGGGCTACCGATTTCCATAGGTGCATTTGCAGCAGTGGCAATGGCAATGCAGGGTTGGAGATGGAGCTGCTAGTGTCCACTTGCACATTAACACCAGTGGCAGTGCAAAGTGGATTTGTTGGTGGATGCAGGACTGCCAGACCCCATGCATGTGTTTATGGTGGCAGCAAGGGTGACTCAGGGCAGTGGGTAGTTCCACTGGTCTCCATGTTCACATTTGCACCAGCAGTGGTGGTGTGGGGGGAGGTGTACTCAAGTAAGCAGCAGTGGTGTGGTAGGGTGCATGTGCATGTGCATACTTGCCTGCAGAGTAGGGAGGTGAGGTCCTGATATGGTCTGGCTGTGTCCCTACCCAAATCTCATCTTGAATTGTAGTTCCCATAATCCCCACGTGTCATGGGAGGGACCTGGTGGGAGGTAATTGAATCATGGGATCTTGTTATCCCCATGCTGCTATTCTCGTCATAGTGAGTGAGTTCTCACAATATATGATGGTTTTATAAGGAGCTTTTCCCCTTTTGCTCGGCACTTCTCCTTGCTGCTGCCATGTGAAGGACGTGTTTGCTTCCCCTTCTGTCATGATTGTAAGTTTCCTGAGGCTTCCCCAGCCATGATGAACTGCGAGTCAATTAACCCTTTTTTAAAAAAGGAAATTGCCCAGTCTCAGGTATGTCTTTATTGGCAGTATGAAAATGGACTAATACAGGTCCACCCTGGACTAGTCCATGCACACACCAGCAAAGCAGTGGGGTTGGTTGTGGGTGTGTGTGTACAGGTAAAATGGCTCAGAAGAGACTGTGATGGGGTGTGGGGTGAGCTAGTGTGTGCCAGTGGGGGCTGCCCTGATGGAGCTCTCTGATGGTCAGGCACAGTCTTCTGGTGATACAGCTATTAAGTGGGGCTCCAGGAGGGACCACAGTTGGGCATCTTAGGCTGTACTGCAAAGGATGCAGCCAGCCTGAGGTCCTGGGAAAAGAGTGCAGACAGGGAGGCAATCAGATCAGACTGGCCATGTCTCATGGGCAAGACTGCCCTGCCCTGTCCAGGTCTGACAGTTCTCTGAGGCCAAATCTCCTAAGGGAGCATAATGAGACTGGGGGAATGGGCATTCCTGGCCATGCTCCACTAGGGATGTTTCTGCACCAAATCCTCTGGGGCTCTGCACAGGCTGGAGTCCTGCCCCTACCATATCTCTAAGCAGCTCTCTCTTCCAGCTCAAGTGTCTATGGTGGTCATGGGGTCTCCTACTGCCAGGGTTCTAAAGGTCCATGGTAAGAGCTAATTGCTCCTTGCCTGTTCAACTCATCTCATCCCCAGGAATCACTGGGGGCCAGGAACAAGTCCCAGTGCATGGTAGCCCTATGCTGTGTTCCCAGTTTCCTCCCCATTCAGGCCAGTGTCTGTGTTCTCCCTCCATTCACCTTCAATGCCTTCCTTCTGAAGATCTGCTCCAAGTGTATCAGTCTTGCCAACGTCCTTGTCCTTTGACAGCAGATGTTCCTTCTGGATGCATCCAGTAGGCAATCTTCTTGTGAGCTAGTTAAGTTGATTCTTTTAAAGTGACACCAAGATCTTGGCAATGTGGTCTTCACATCTCGTTTAAAGTCTACTGTGAATAATCATTTCTCTGAACCTTGTCCTATTTCACATTTTGGAATGACCTCTCTTGTCCTCTTTATGTGACCAATGGCTACACCCAAAATAAACGAATAAATGAATGAATGAATTAGTTGATTCAAAATTATTTGCCACTGGGTGCAGTGGCTCATGCCTGTAACCCCAGCACTTTGAGAGGCCAAGACAGGCAGATCACCTGAGGTCAGGAGTTTGAGACCAGCCTGACCAATATGGAGAAACCTTGTCTCTACTAAAAATATAAAATTAGCCGGGCGTGGTGGCACATGCCTGTAACCACAGCTACTTGGGAGGCTGAGGCAGGAGAATCGCTCCAACCCAGGAGGTGGAGATTGCAGTCAACTGAGATAGCACCATTGCACTCCAGCCTGGACAACAAGAGTGAAATTCTGTCTCAAAAAAAAAAACTATTTGCCACATTTGAAGATAAATGTCTCATGTGAGTAACGAAAACAACATATGAATTAATTATTAGGCAGTGTGTGTGTGTGTGTGTGTGTGTGTGTGTGTGTGTGTTCTCTGTGTGTATTTTTTATTTCACAAAGCTGTCTTTAAAATACAGGTATATTACCTGTTTGTTTGTTTTGTTTCCACAGCATTCCCCATGTTAACACAGAAATGTGGGCACATTTCATATTTTATGTGAACATCTATTCGCCCAACACATGAATCTTGAGTCTTGTAGTTGGAATATGAATTAATGACTTTTTGCTCATGGGTCTGATTTTCTATATTTCTCTTCACGGTTCTCATAGAAACAGATTTTTTGCCAGGATAATAGGATCATCTCCCTTTTTATTCTTTGATTGTTTGCTGTCTGTGGCTTTTCATCCTTGTGTCATCATTCTTTGGTAGAAATGTAATTACCTATCTTATATTATTGTCAAAATGTAATCAAGAAAGTTTGATCGAGAAAAAGGGAGAATTCTGCCTCAGCCAATTCAGTGTTACCATGAGGAAAATATTTTCTACTAACGTTGTTTGGCTTTCTTTTTTAAAAAAATAATACATTCCCTCCTTCTTTCTCTTCCTTTCTTTGTCACTTTGGTTTATCTTTTCTTTTTTCTCTTTATTTCTCATTCCTTCTCTGATCTTTTCTGCTTTTCTAAGATTATCTTGTTAGATATTTTATTTCATTATTTTCATGATAAGAATTATAATCTGTTTGTTATGTATTTGTCTCCTTCTACTAAGTTATAGACATTTAGAAAGCCAAAATTTTGCATACCTCTAAAAACCAAGCCCATATCTTCCAATTATTAGTTTCTAGTAAGTATCAATTAATTAAATGACATCCCTGAGAGCTTCTGAAGATCAAATTTAATATCTGCATCTGATAGTATACGAGCATTTATGGGATGTGGTTCAGTTATGCTGAATTATTTTCAGCCACTTGTGTAAACTGTATGCTTATTTATTTATGTTTAACTATTGCACATGCTTCTCCCTATCTCTGGAATACCTTACTTTTGCTCTCCACCCTAATCCAAAGAGTGTAGCTATCCAATTCCCATTCTTTTCTCAATTCTCAAAATACATAGTATCACTTGTAAAAAGACTTCTTCATTCACCTAAATCCTTATTAAGGTTAGAAACCTGCTTGATGCTGACATAGCATTGCGAGCCTTCATCACCACAGTCTGATTATATTCATTACTATGCTTTTTTTCTTTTTTTAAACTTGTCATTATCTTGCACAAGGAAGTAAACATTCTGTGAGTTTAGGTGTCAAAGGAGGTAGTAGTGGTTGTGTTTGTCTGCTCACAGAAATCACCCAAAAATCTGTCATTATGTTTGGCCTATAGAATTTGCATATAAAATAAATTAATGTTTGCTACATCATTAGTGTTTGTGAACAGATTGCTTACCTCTGTGTCCACAATTACATCAAACTAGATTTGCTTGCTCTATTTGTATGCATTTGCTTTCAGATGAGACTTATTTTGTTAATGAAAAAAAGAGTGTTATTTAGTCAGTCTCTAGGGATTGTGCCTACATCTGGATACATCTATGGAAGTGGGTCATCCATGTGTGTGTTACCTGTCAGGTACCTCTTTTTGAAAAAACATTAAGAATTATTGGATTAGACAACGTAAGTGGAAACGTTTTATGAACAGTCAATTCTCTATAAATAAGCAGGGATGTGACTAGTATTACTTATTGTGAGGCCAAGTGATTTAGATTTTCCAAAATTTAACTGGGATGTACAGATAATTCGACTGGAGTTTCTGAGACGATACACAGAACACTCTCCATCAAAAGTTTTCTATAATTTATAAAGCTCTGCCTTCCGTTATTCAGATTTGAATGTTTTACCCTGCAGAGGACTGCCACAAAGATGCAATTAGGGGGAGCAACTCTTATGAGCATACAGTGATCATCCCTTGTTGTTCTAGATAATGACTGGCCACATCATTTTTGCTACTTAATCTCATTTAATATAGAGACTATGGCTGATTCAATTAAAATCACTGAAGACGCTAAAAGAAAGCACTACAGAGGAGTGAGCTGTCAATCGAGATAATAAAGTGACCCCGAGATGTAGAGGGGCAGAAAAAGTATGAGAGAATGGGAGACAAAGAGACAATATCATGCATTCGCATATGACTGGTTGAGTGAATGAATGGAATAATACAACCAAATATACATTTCCATTAGGTTGAGTAAAGAAGTGAATATTTAGCATTAGGATAATGCTAAATGACGAGCTAATGGGTGCAGGAAATCAACATGGCACATGGATACATATGTAACAAACCTGCACATTGTGCACATGTACCCTAAAACCTAAAGTATAAAAAAAAAAAAAGAAGTGAATATTGAAGAAACAAAGCTTAAGGTAAGTATCAAAGTGCATTTAACTTTTTCCTTGATGCTAAAAGTTTGCTCTATACAAGGTTGTCACATGGCTACCTTTACACTATTAGTGAGTCAAAGCATGGATAGTGTTTAGCAAGACTCAAATACACAATCAGAACATGATGAGTAATTGAGCAATTTACATTCTAAAATTGTTCATTGATAATTGAATAATTACACTTTGCTTTACCTCATCCAAACTCTTGATGGAGTGAGGCTCAGGGAAGAAAAAAATTGGAATGGGAGAAAGAAAAGAAAAATTAAGGAGGCAAAAGGTAAAGGGATTGATTCTTATTGGGGTTGTTATATAAATCATTATACTACAGGACGCTTTGAATACCTCCTCTTTATATTTTATCAATACAATAGCCATATGAAATTATTTCTTCCTGTTTTACAGAACAGAAGAACAAATAAAGAAGGAAGTTTCCTTTATGGTGTTGTAGGAACTGGTAAGGATAGCTGACTGCAGCATCGAATCTGATAAACAACATAAGAGGCTATGGAAGGGAAAATAACTTCAAAAAAGGAAGATGTCGAAAACAAAATTTCTCATGCAAATAGGCCCCAGCACTTGTATTGCAGTAAAATAGGAAGCAGCTATAGGAGAGGAATCCAATAATTAAAGTACCTAAAAATATTTCAAAAGCTCCATTCCTCGAGCATATAGATAACATGACAGGCCAAATCAATTTTGTACAAATTGTAGCATGGATTCAAATTGCCTGTCCACAAGCTGAATCCAGACCACTGTGACCTGCATACTACTCTGAAAATGGGAACATTCCAATTAAAAATTCAATTGCTGAATTTTCTTGAAGACCCAATTCTATTGGGCCTATGTTCCCAGATGGTAAAATTGCCTGGATAAATATATTTTTCCCTGTTAGATACAGTATGCAGCCTCTACTTGTCAATAACTCTACCAAACCTGGGTAATTATTTCTGTTACTTATGTGGTACACAGAAGATTCTAAGTTTGTGACCAGAGGCTTAGAAATAGACTTTCATGAATTAGAAGGATGGTTGAACAGCTATATATTACATCCTGTGATAGTTATTGAGTAGGGGGGAAGGTAAACATGATTAAGATGCACAATACTCTCCTGGAATTCAGAATCCATCACAATAACTTGAATGGTTGAAAATATGAAGAGGTTAGTGGAAAGTGCCATGGAGCTGCAGAGAAGGAAGAAATTAGTTTTTGAGGAAGAAAGGAAATATTCAAGAGTGGAAATGGCATCTCAGCTAGATCTTAAAGAAGAAATAGGGATTTACACATTTCTGATTGTAAAAGCATCCCATGGAGGAATCAACAAACACAAAGCATATAAAAATATATAACGAGTATATAAAAATATATAGCATATATAGCATGTATAAACATGAAAAAATATAGCATGTTGAGGAGGAAATGGAAATAGATTGTGACTATAATATTAAGTGAAAATTGAGGGAAATGACAAATGAGTCAACAAATGGAGATGGAACAAAGGTGGATTGTCTTTAAAATTCATGCTAAATTATTTAAGCATTATGCTATAAGCAATGATAGCCATTGGAAGGGTTTTGGGGTTTCAGTGGGGAATCACTTAACTTAAAAAATGTACTGAAAAGATTTTATGTTTGAAAGTGAGAGTGAAGGAGGTGAGAGGTAACCATGAATTTTGGTAGTGATAATGAAGTCAGAACACAAATTGAACAGTCCTTTCTCAATTAATTTGATATTTAATTAATTTAATTTAGCATTAATCAGTTCAATATAACATTTGTTAATCATACTATAGGTGTAAGGAATCATGGTGGATACTGGTGCTAGAATTCTGAGCAAGACTGGTGCAATATCCACCATCATATTGTTGAGATTCTATTTTAAAATGGGATTAAATTAATGGAAATAATTGAGACTGAGAAGGGAAAAGCTGAAATAAGCTTTTAAAAAATTTTTAAATACTTCTAGCTTCTTTTCACCACTCTGAAACCATGCGGCTTTCTATTTCAATTGTCCCTGCAATTGAGGCCTAAGATGAAACTACTGAAATATTGCATTTAATTGTCCCTAGGAATGGACTGGAAATACAATTGCAAATATATCCAATGATTGATCCCAGAACTTTTATTCAATTCAACATCTTCTGCTACAATTTTCCTTGCCTTGGACTTTAAGCTCCAATTGGAAATGTATGTGAATGTGATTATCAATATAAGTGTGTGTGTGTGTATATATATATTGATATAAGTGCGTGTGTGTGCGTGTATAAGTGACTTCATGGCAATTTTGCTTTTATGTTGTACTTCATTGCCTGATCTTACAATAATGCAATATTTTATAAAGACAGGTGTTTTAACTCTGAGAGCAGTGCCTGTGCCTTTAGAACTCTTGCTGTTTTAGGAAGGAAATGTAGAGAGGAGTAAAGAAAGAAGAGAAAATAAAGCTTTACTTTTTCATCAGTAATCACTCTTTGGCACATATTTTCTTATCTGTGTACCAGAGGTATTGCTCAGATTCCTAACTTTGCAGTATTTTCTTTGCTACTTCTTTGTTTTTGAAATAAATGCTTCAGGGAGATGAGAACAGGGTTTGTGATTTGAACACTATTGTTTTTTCAGCAAATTCCAATCCCTTCTTGCCTAGACCTCTGTGGTTGGATAATGACTAAAATGATAGTAACTTATCATCTGGTATGGAGTACAAGGGGTGTTAGAAGCCTGTATACTTTTAGCTCTAGGATACCAGTAAGCGACTTCCCTCTGTAGGTGGCAGTTTTCTCATCTGTAAGCTGAAGAAGAAAGCTGAATAATTTGTAAGGCAGCTCTGAGGTCATATATAAGAATAATCGAATATTTGGATAATTTGTGCATTATATGGCATGTGGTGAGGCCCTTTGCCAAACAGGAATGAGAACTTCCAAGGCATTGTTTAAACAGGGAGATTTTCCTGTCCAAATACACTGTCTAGAAATCATTGCCCAGTCACTTAGGTTGAAATTATTCTTATCTGTACTTTAGATTAATCAATTCTTGTTCATATATATGTGTGTGTGTGTGTGAATAGTCTCATTTTAATTATGTTTTCTTATGATCAATGCTGTAAAGTGCAAGGATTCCTGGCTCCATAGCTTTTGCCTCAGTTTCCTCATTTATAAAATAGAGTTAATAATAATAGTTGATGTGAAGATTGAATGGGTTAATTTACTTAAAAATGTCCAAAGCAGCACCTGTCACATAATTGGCACTATATAATTATTTGCTTTAATAATTATCATTTGAAAGCATAAAATTCCAACAGAATAAGGGATTTAAAGTGTCCCAGTGCCACTTAACCAGGTATGAGGTGCAGGTGGAAGGTGATGGTCAGTGATGTGCATGAATACTGGGAGATAATATTGTTGGTAGTAAAACTAAGGGCTTAAAGGGCAATTCTTGCAGGGGATGGAAATTTGATAAAATTAATAAAAGAATTTTAAAAGATAAGTGCGATAGTTAATATTGAGTGTGAACTTAATTAAATTGAAGGATGCAAAATATTGTTCCTGGGTGTGTCTGTGAGGATGCTGTCAAAGGAGATTAACATTTGAGTCAGTGGACTGGGAAAGGCAGACCCACCCTCAATCTGGGTGGGCACAATTAAATCAGCGGAGCTGCCAGCATGGCCAGAATAAAAATCAGGCAGAAGAATGTGAAAAGATTATACTGGCTTAGTCTCCCGGCCTGCATCTTTCTCCTGTGCTGGATGCTTCCTGCCCTCAAACATTGTACTCCTAGTTCTTCAGCTTCGAGACTCTTGGACCTTTGACCACAGACTAAAGGCTGCACTATCGGATTCCCTACTTTTATTGGGACTCGGACTGGCTTCCTGGCTCCTCAGATTGCAGACGGCCTATTGTGGGACCTCACCTTGTGATAGTATGAGTCAATACTCCTTCGTAAACTCCCCGTTATATATGCGTCTAACCTATTAGTTCTGTCCCTTTAGAGAACTCTAATACAATGAGGAATAAAATAGAATTAAATAAAAGCTTAGTTTCAAGTTCAGAAGAACATTGGCCACACCCTGTCTTCCAAAGTATTTCATCACTCCACACAGCAGTTACCAGTAGAACATGGCCTAAACCTGAAGATCAACAATGGGTGGATAACCTAAGCATTCTCCAAAGTTTAGATTGAAGAATGTCTTTCTTCTCTAACTTCTCAAACTTCTCTAATACTTTCTCACTTTCCTACTCAGAGTCTATATTTCTTCACTGGTCGATTTTATGTTATTCTCTTCTGTTATGCAAAGTTCTGATTACTTCTGCCAAAACAAATCTGTTTTTGCTTTAATTTCTTTTCTTTCTTTTTTTTTTTTTTTTTTTTTTTTTGAGACAAAGTCTCACTTTGTCTCCCAGGCTAGAGTTCAGTGGGCACGATCTCAGCTCACTGCAATCCCCACCTCCTGGGTTCAAGCAATTCTCCTGCCTCAGCCTCCCTAGTAGCTAGGTTTACAGGCACCTGCCACCACACTCAGCTAATTTTTGTATTTTTTAGTAGAGATGAGGTTTCACCATGTTGGTCAGGCTCATCTCAAACTCCTGACCTCAGGTGGTACACCCGCCTCGGCCTCCCAAAGTGCTGGGATTACAGGCGTGAGCCACTGCGTTCAGCCTGCTTTAATTTCAAAGCACATCCGGTAGACTAAAATTCAGTACATAATATCATGTGTTATCATTGTCTTCCTTGTATAAGTGAAGTAAAGAAAAGTAAAGATATAACCTGAGAACTGGATTTAGGTAGTTATATATTTATCAACTAATATACAGAAATCTTAATGAATTGGCTAATTCTGTGTAACTAGCAAACTCTAGAGCTTTAATTTAGATCCAGATGTATTACACAAAAACCCATCTGCTTTATAGAGTGTGTTAGTGGTGTTTTTTAAAGTTGCTTCATATTATAATAAACCTAGCATCATCAGTAGGAAGTATAAATTCTTGATTGAGACCTAGTTAGTTAGAATACTTACAGGAGAGACCTGGTAATCTCTTCAGTGAACAAGTGCTTTCAGATGATTGTTAAACTGTTAAGGAAGTTTGAAAATACTGGTTGTAGGGATGGAAAAGGAAAGCATGAAAAACATCTATGCCTAGAAAGAGAGGTGGACATGTTTGATGGATCTGCATCCGTTTCCAAATAAGCAAATTTTAGAAAACAAATATGTTTAAATAATGTTAGAAAATATAGTAAACCATTCTGGTGAGGGAAAAACAAAAAAATAAGTCAAATAGAGCTGATGGAGCTCACATATACCAGACAATCTTGGAAAGCTAAATGCCCAGCAGAGATTACAGGATACCCCAGTTTCTGTGATATGATCAGCCAGTTCCAAGAGTCACAATTCCTCTCTAGGGAAGGACGAGGCCTTAGGCATAAAGGATACAACTGAAATAATGCTTTCAGAGAAGAGAATGTAAAAAAATGCACCCAGAGATAATTTACCAAGCTGACAATGGGGGTTGAAGGGAGGAGAGAAAGCCATTTTCAGGTCAATAATCCCTATTGCACAGCCACTGTGAGCTGTGTGAAACACTGAGCATATTTCAAGGAATGGCTGTCATGTGTCACTAACTGATTCTCACTGCAGATGGACTCCAGGGTACTTGGGATCTATTTTGAGGAGACTGCAAGCAGTAGAAGCCTGCTGGTTCCACTGTAAGAAAACCTCAGCCACCCTTGAAAATGTGGGGAAATAAAAACCTTCAGTCCAAGCACATTTCCCCCTTGTTATGATACACATTTCTTATATTTCTTTTCCTTCATTACTGATCTCACCCTCCCTTCTCTGTGCTCCTTCTGTAGGCAACGCTATCATTTTACTTCCTCCTAAGTCTGTGGGCAAAACATGCAACTTGGAGTTTTCTACATACCCTGAAAGAAGAGAACAAAACAAGAGTTCGTGTATGTATTATATGTTTTTGTCAGTCCACAGTCATAAAATCCTCCCAGGGGCAATTATTTCTCTCTTTCTGCATTCCCCAGGTGAATGTTGATACTCAGGGCTACCTTAGAAACCTTCTATGGAAGTTGGAAAATCCTTCTTATCTGTGATCCTTGTGGTAGGCGGAATAATGGCACTTACTCACTAAAGGTGTCTGTGACCTAATCCCTGGACCTATGAATACACGATCCTCCATGGCAAAGGGATTTTGCAGATGTGACCAAATACAAATATTGAGATAGGGAGATGGTCCTGGATTATCTGAGTGAGTCAATATAATCACAAAGATCCTTAAAGGAGGAAGGGAAGATGGTCACGGCAGGAGAAGGAAATGTGACAACAGAAATAGAGGCTAGACTGAGAACAATGCAGCTCCACAAACAAAAAGCAAGAAAACAGATTCTTCTCCAGAAGGAGTACAGACTTGTCAGCCAATTTTAGACTTCTCACCTCAAGAACTATAAGATAAAAAATGTGTGCTGTTTTGAGACACTAGGTTTGGGGTAATTTGTTACAGCAGCAGTAGGAAACCAATACAGTCCAGAATGACTGAGAAAAAGATGGCATCCTCAATCCGACTGACCAAGAACACCCATGTTGGACAATTATGTGTGTAAGAAATTAAGCTTTATTGTGTTAATCCATGGAAATGTTCACATGTGCTTTTAAATTTGGGTAGTGCAATCCTAAATATTACAGACTTGACCCATTATGCTTTACAATATCCTGAGAAGTTCTATGGACACAAAGTTGAATGTTATTCAATCTGTCTCCATCATTGTGTACTCCAGTCTTCCATTCTCTTTTTACTTCCTCATAGCATCAAGTTCAATTTGCATTTTCGTCCTCTTCCTATGCCTTTTGCAACTATGTCAGCCTTACAATGATACGTTGTGCCAAATCCATTAAACACTTACGCATTTTTTCATGCAAAATAAATAAAGTGGATAAATATGCTAAAACAAATGGAACATCTCAATGAGGAATTACCAAAAACACAATTTTAAAATGCAATTATCTGCAGTGCATCTGTTCAAGCATCCGCACTACCATTTTTCTCTCTAAATTTTGACTTGTCCTTCTGGTGGCCCAATTTTATCAGGCTGGGAGTAGGCTTCATTGGCAATAGGTTTGGAGTTTCAGGCAAGACAATGGGAATTGTTCATATGCCAATATCATCTTTCTAAGGTTTTTCTGGGGTTTTTTTGTTTGTTTTGTTTGTTTGTTTGTTTGTTTGAATGTGGACATTGATAGGCTCACTGCAGAAGCCAGGATGTATTTTCAAAGGGCTTTACAACTACTCCTACCTGCCCTTTTGTGCTACTTTTATTCTGTCTTCTGTAGCTATCTGTGCTAGTCAAGGTAGCTTGGAAACAACACATGCCAAGGCTCTATGTAGCAGAAGAGTTGCAGGATGTAAGGAGCCTGGGCACCTGAGTCCCTGAGGAATTGCTTGGAGATGAGTTACTTGATGCAAAATCCACTTTTGAATGTTTCTGAGAGCGAGATCTAAACTTTCATTTTGTCCAGTAATCAAATTTTGGAGTTGCTTGTTACAACAGTTGTTTTGATCTTCTACACACAGATGGGAACGAAGGTATAGAGGACTGTTCAGGGAGATTTTTAAAAGAACAGACACGGCTATAGAACATATCACTGCTACCCAGACACCACTGCATAGAGTTTGATGAGCACAGAATAATCACAGCAAACTGTTATTACTTAATACAATTCTTGGTACACAGTATCATGAGGGATGTTGTGATTTTAGTGAGTACAGAGCACTGGGGAGAGGGAGAAAATAATGAAATGAAGAAATCTAGTGTAGCACTACCATGTCATGCCTCCCCCATCCCTTGGCACAGTTAGATGTAAGGTAAACACTACCAGATCAAATAATCATGATGAGTCATATAGGTTCCTGTCCAATCAGGAAGTGTTTTGTAGTTGAACGAGTCCAGGATAATAATTTAAAATCAAAAACAAGAAAGGAATATGGACCTGACAGCTTCACGGATGTCTGATGTTTGGCTAATTATTTGCTGCATTCTAGCCAATGTCTGGTGGCAAGGGCTAGGGCCAGATAGAAAAGAAGGCAGGAAAAAATATAATTCAAGCCCCAAGGCAAGAATCAGATAAAGAATTAATAGAAGTATCAATTACAATTTACAAGTTTCTTGTCTCATGGCTTAGAAGAAACTTGAGTAAGGAAAGAGAGGCAAAATAAGATGTGGACTGGTACAGAGACTAAAACTTACTGTGTACATGTAGTTGTCCCATGCTCCCTTATCAATGACATTTTAATGAAAAGAGCATGGCTAAATGCTAGATTAAATGACTTTTTCAGGATTGGATTAGAGACATGACAATCTGAGTTTAGAACTGCAAGGACCTGCTGCCTGCAACAAGAAGAGAAGGAATCATTATAAACACCAGTGTAAAATAAAAGTGCATACCAGATGACCTAGTGAACAGGCCAAGCCATAATACAAAATTCCTCTTTCCATTCCATTGACAATAACTGGGATAATGATATGGGTTTGTTCCAATATTCCAGACTGTCTGCTAGAAAAATAATAATTGCCATGACATGAGTGCCTATCATAGGCCAGGCACTGTATTGCCCCATAGAATATAAAGTATGTAATTCATCTACTTTGCAGAAGGGAATAACAAAGTTCAAAGAGGTTACTTAACTTTCTCATGTCTCTATAATGACTAAGAGGTAGAGAAGGAATGTAAATACTAGTCTGCCTATTTTCAAGTTTCTGCCTATTCTTTTCTTTTTCTTTTTCTTTTTTATCATGATATGCTGTCTTCAAAATTTTAGGATGACAAAGAAGACTGTCAAGCAACGAACTGTCCCGAATTTCCCAGAATCAGATTGAGACTCAGAAAAGACACTGGATTATGTGTGGTCTAAGTTCATCATTGTAACATATAAGATGATCAATGTTGAAATGATTTGCCCAAGGTCACATACGATGGTGTCCAAGCCAAGAGTTTCCAAGTCTCTTGACTCCCACCAGGCACCTTACCCACATGCCCAGCGTTTGAGTGTTTCATATAATCATTTTCCAATCCTTTTCATTCTTTATTTTTGGAATGGGTGCCAAGCTCCTAGCTCTAAAGCAGCCAGGGAAATGTCTTCAAGCCTAGCTCATAGCACTCTCTGTTGCATTGATTTTTAAAGAGATTTATGGTGTTGACCTGATCTCAATGAAGAAACTAAATCCAATTTGCTAAAGAATTACAAGCCTGCCTGATCAATAATCTATTTATCTCCTTCACTTTGCCATCTTTAGACACTCCAAACTTGTCATGGGAAATTGAAAGCAGTTTAAAAATATAATTATGTAGCCTCAGGAAAGGTCTCCAACATTTCTGAAGAGTTTCAATTGTCTTTAAGGAAATACTACCCTGGTTTTGGCAATTAAGATCACACTCTGGTCACTAGTCAAGCACCTAGCCTGAGCTCATTAATAGAGATACAGGGTCAGGATAACAAGAGCCCATAATTGCAGCATTTTCCATACTGTCAGTATTCTATCTGGAATATTGGGTTCAATTAAAGGAGCCTCTTCAGAGCAACCTAATTTTAGAGCTAATTTTTAGATTTAATTTTACCTAATTTTTAGAGCTACCTAATTGAACTAAGCCATATCCAAAGGAAAGCAACCAAAGTGGTAAAGAAAGTAGAATATTTTGAAAAATTAGAAATATTAAAGAAGGTGGATATTCTGAACTAAGCCATATCCAAAGGAAAGCAACCAAAGTGGTAAAGAAAGTAGAATATTTTGAAAAATTAGAAATATTAAAGAAGGTGGATATTCTGCTGATATAGAAAAAATTAAATAAACCCAAGGGAACGTTAAAGACAACCTTAAATAATCAAAGACAGATACATAAAAAAGAAGCTCCTTCCGTGTAGATGCAGATGGCGAATATAGAATACAAGCAGACATGATAGCTGGGAAATTTTAGTTTGATATAAGAACAACCTTTGTTATGAGTGTAACTTTTATAAAACGAAACAATCTTTCCTGGAGGTAGTCATCTCTAAAATGATATTCAACCCAAATAATGACCTTTCAGGAGTAGGATGGATTTGAAATGGGAAATAATGGGTTCAAGTTTAGGATGAACACAACAGATGCTCTTTTCCTGCACACTGAAGGAAGCATCTAGTGTGCAGGATCTATTGCTGCCTCCTCATTTACAATGGCCCACTTGTCCTTGCTCTCTTTTTCTTGAACCTTGGATTTCTGGCTGTATATTATTGCTTTAGGACTGACTTCTAACTCCTTCAGAGAAGTGATGCTTGAGACACCTCTTTAGGACTGCTTAATCAGTGATAGTTGGCTGTGGTTTCTATTGTAGCTGTATGTATATGACTATATGATCATATACTTGTGTGCCTTGCTTATATGAAAAATGTCACTCTTTCCTCAAGAAAGTTTTGTGAATCTTAGTACACTGGTTAATTCAAAGAAATGAGAATATTGAATATTATTACTACAATATTTATTCCATAAACATACCATTTCTTTTGCCCATCATTATCACACTGCCTTGATTTGTAAGAGTATCATCCTTGCTGCTAGATACATTATCCTAATACTAACTTGGATTGGCAAAGTCTTTGGCTTAGAATTTTTTACATGCATAACCTGTCTGACCCCAGTGTTTTTTTTCCATTGAATTTCCACTACTCCTCTTGATGTACACATTCCTTGAATTTAGAATGCCTTGAAAATCTCTCATAATTTATACCATCTTTTGCCTTTGTTCATGATATTTACTCCATCATCCCATTCCAATTAGGCAATATACTACCCATGTCTAAAGCTCTGCTCAAAAGCTGTTTTCTCTTTGAAACATCAATCACTCCTGGGCTCTCTACATTTCTTTTAGGTGTTTATCTCAACTAATTTTGGAGTAATTAATGTGTTTTCATGTCTCCCATCAGAGCCTAGAGCAGTGGTTCTCAAATTTGAGCACACATTAGAATCACATGGAGAGCTTATTAAAACACAGATTTGTGGGTCAGGTTCCAGAGTTCCTCATTCAGTAGGTCTGCAGTGGGGACTAAGAATTTGGACTTCTAATGAGTTCCAAGTGAAAGCCAAGATTGCTGTTTTTGGGAACACGCTTGCAGAATTTAAACTGGCATAGATTACACATGCTTGGTTAGTTGGGCCCATGACATCTGCTAGAGATATCATTGAGATTGCAATGTTAACTGATGACATTATGGGCATTTTGAACTATATGTTTCTCTATTTTGGGAGTATGTCCTATGAATCACAGGCAGTTTAGCAAGATCATGGCTGTCTACCCATTAGATGCCAGCAGCACTCCCTCTGCAGTTGTGACCACCAAAAATATCAGTACACATTGGCAAATGTCACTGCTGCCCCTCAAATTGAAAGCCTCTGGGTAAGAGAATACAGAAATACCTGACTTTTAAAAATTCAAATAGTTTTCATCCTGAGAATTATACAAACCAAAATTAATATCAAATGAGAATAAGATAATATTTTAAAGCAAATATTCATGCCATTTTCATTCCAACATGGGACTCCTATAGATTCCAGTTGAAATATACATAGTTCTATCTCATTGTAAGCTATTATTGGATCTTGAAATTTTACTGTGATTGGACTTACAATACAGAAACCCAAGTGGTGATCAGTTTGCTTATTCGGTTTTATTAAAAGTGGTTACAACTTGCCTGTATAGGTCTTCCCAAGATATATATTTTTTGTCCTTTTTATTAGACCAATAGCACAGAATTTGAGAGCAATGTAAGATATGAGTATGAAAAAGAGCACAGCAATTTAATACACAGTAACTCTGTCCAGCTGTAAATAGGGCCCTGTATGTTTCTTGCAATCTGAATGATTTCCATTTCCTTCCCTTGGAAAAGAATAAAAAAACAGCAGACGGAGAAACAGCAAATGCTTCTTTCTCTGGTTTTCCCTCCTCCTGTGCTTTAGGCATCCTGTGTTTGTTGAATAAATAATTGAATGAACACAGATAAATGAAAGCTATGGAGGAAGCTTAGATAACATTATCTTGAAAGTACTGCTCAAATTGAAAATTCTATTTTTCTATAAGCCTACTGTCTGATTTTCAGAAATGTGTTACAAGACCTACTAATTAGAGTGTAATATCTAGAGAACTTGATTGTGAAACCCAGACTGGTTTCACACTAAAGAGCAATCCCAGAGAAGTGCTGGCCAGGGTATTTCTAACCTTAGGGCTTCCTGACTTCCACCTTCCTTCTACCAGAGCAGCTCTGTGACAATTGTTTTATTTAGGGTAACAGTTCACTTGAAAGGGTATTCTGCTTAAATACAAGTAAAAGATTGAAAGCAGACTCCCAAGAAATATTTCCTAAGTTACCAAGATGTGCTATGTTCTGCATTAACTATCTTCTAATCTACCCTTACAGAAGTTCTATAAAATTAGTCTTGATGACTACATTTTACTCATAAAAGAACAGAGCTCAAAGAGGTAAAGTGGCTTTCCCAAGGCTGAGCAACTGATTAGCACCAGAAACAAAATCTGGGCCAAAGGTTTCTGATTCCATGTTATTGTTTCACTCACCATGAAGTCCTCTGTGATCAACACCATTAAGCCACACACATTTCCCCACATGGCTCAGCTTCCTCCACTCTAAAAATATGTTATGGAGCTAGTTCCATCTCCAATAAGGAGAG
Source organism: Hylobates moloch (assembly GCF_009828535.3). Taxonomy (NCBI): domain Eukaryota; kingdom Metazoa; phylum Chordata; class Mammalia; order Primates; family Hylobatidae; genus Hylobates; species Hylobates moloch. Next base: position 90,686,039 of record NW_026652285.1, on the reverse strand, counting down.
TATTTTTGTTTCTTTCCACAAGCTGAATTTATTCAGGCCTAGATGTGTTGCTCTCCTTTTCCTCTGCGAATCTCTAGATAACACAAATATTACCAACACATTGAAACACAGCAAAAGACATAAAACCCAATACTCCGCCGGTCTGTTATAGTCAGAGTGTGATTCAGAACAATAGTTGAGACTTATTTATTGAGCACTCCCCACCATCAGGCACACCACCAAGACTTCAATGATGTTATTTGATCCTCAGGATAAGCCTTTTAGGTAGGCACCATCACTATCCCTCTGTTATAGATCAGAATAGCAAAGCTCTGTGTGGTGGTACCATCAGCATTTTACAGGGGCTCAGTGTAGGTGAGTCATTTGTTTAAGGTCAGAACCAGAACTCAAACCCAAATCTTCTGATTCCAACTTTTACAACTATTTCCACTACTGCACAGTAGGACCAAGCTATGTATTGACCCGTGTGTCCTCCAGCTTTCCTCATGGGGTGACATGATCTACTACTAAAGGGTATCCATGAAAGATGCACATTGTGTGTCCCTCAGGGTTATAGATAGTGAACATAAGCTTAAAGAATTCTGGCTTTGGGCCAGGTGTGGTGGCTCACACCTGTAATCCTAGCACTTTGGGAGGCCATGGCGGGCAGATCACTTGAGGTCAGGAGTTGGAGACCAGCCTGGCCAACATGGCAAAACCCCATCTCTACTAAAAATACCAAAAAAAAAAAAATTAGCTGGGCATGGTGGTGCACACCTATAGTCCCAGCTACTTGGGAGGCTGAGGCATGATAACTGCTTGAACCCAGGTGGTGGAGGTTGCAATGAGCCAAGATCGTGCCACTGCACTCCAGCCTAGGTGACAGAGTGAGACTTCATCTCAACAAAAAAAATTAAAAAATAGAAAAAACGAGAATTCAGGCTTTGAAGTCAAAAAACAGTGTTGGACACGAATCCTAGCTCCAATTTATTATCTGTAAAATTTTGGAAAGTCACTTCTCATCTTCAAATCTCATTTTCCTCATTTGAAAATTGCAGATAATGACTGCGTCTCTTTCATCATATAATAAATAAGTCATTTTCCTAGTTGAACACACAATAACCATTCAAATTGGAAATAGTAACTACTGTAATAGCTGAAAAAAATTCAGATGTACAAAGAATACTGAAAATATAAAGAAAAGTTTGAACTATCACATACTTTTAATTCTAACAGCTAAGGAGAGGGGTGTTTTATGATGAGCTTGAATAAGATTAAACTATTTTTTGCCCTCAAAGTATGCTTTAGGGTTGCTATTTTGCCTCCTCTTTAGATAAGGAGCCTGGAGCTCAAGTATGCAAAATGGTTTTATTGAAAAATAGTGGCTATAGGGATTTGAATTGTGTTCCGTTTACTTCCAGTTTAGTGTGAGTGTGATCAGTGAAGGCTTTGTGGACTGCATATATCTTAAAAGATGAGAAGTCCCCTGAGCACAGGAATATGTGACATATGTGTGTGTGTGTGTGTGTGTGTGTGTATATATATATATATAGAGAGAGAGAGAGAGAGAGAGAGAGGCCATATATTGAAAGAATTGTATTTCACGTGTCCCTAATTTTCTTCTCTCTGCATCAATGAAAAGGATTCAATATTTTCTGAGCAAACAATCTTTGTCTAGAGAATCAGATATATTATGTCATTTAATTACTCTCTGTGAGGTGAGTATTCTCTCCATTTTAAAGATAGAGACAGTAAGGCCCAGATATTTTAAATCACTTGGCTAAGAGTATACAGTAAATAACTTCCAGATCCTGGATTCTGAAATTCAAGTCTTTTCTAATTCATGATCTCCTTCACACTACATATGTCTGCTAGAATTTTCCATAGTACTCACTTTCCTAGGCCATGTTTTATCTCATGTTTTATTCTCTCTCTACATGGGGTCCTCAGCTATGTCACATTTTTATCTTGTAAAGAGGAGAAAGAAATCCTGGAGAATTGATATCTAGCCCAAGAGAGAGGAAAAGGCCTCTTTCCTCCAATGACTTCATTTATTTTTTTCTTTTTCTCTTTTTAATATCTAATAATGTTTGTCACAGAGGGCTGTTCTGTAGGTTGCTTTTATATGAATTGGTACATATGGGAGAAACTAACTCTGCTTTGAAAGAAGCAATTGGAAAATATATAATACTCTATTTGGAGTTGCAAAGAAAGACTGCAATTCATAACGCTCCATATGTCCCCAAGTATGCTCCCTGGACATCTTTGTTGTTGGAATATTAGTGTATTATATGCTGCAGCTTAGCTCACATAGCTCATGCATTATAATTTTGTTGGGAAAGATAATCTATTCTTTTCAAGGTGTTGATTGGACTTCCTAAATGTAATTGCCTTTGTTCATTTGCACATATATTAAGTTCCTATTGTGATTCTCCGAGATAAAAGTTTTGATGGATCCCTAGTAATTAAAAGACAAACTCCACATTCTTTGGCACATGATTCAAAGTCTTCCAAATATTTGGTTTCTACCTAACCCAATGTTTCTATTTTTGTAGTCCTCAATACCATGTCTCCAGTCCTTCTCTTTTGTGTTTATAAAAACCTCACTCATCTTTCTTGTTTCAGATCATGTATCATTGAAGGTGAGAATGAGAGTGGTTTTAGATATGTGTTCTATGTTCATGGTTGCGCTTAACAGATTCCCAACCTCATAATTGTATATAAGGCTGTGAATGTATCGGACATGTGTACTTTCACAGGTAAAGAATTCATAGTTATTTGCAGATTCTAAAAATATTGATCACCATCTAAACATAAAGTAATTACTACAGGATTCACCAGTTACTAATATGTTGATCTAGACTGATGGTGATACTCATTGTCTTTTGATTATCAAACCATTTATATTAAATTCCCAGAGCTGCTCTAACAAATTACCACACACTTTATGGTTTACAAAAACAGAAACTTATTCTCCCATAGTTCTGGAGGGCAGAAGTCTGAAAGAAAGGTATCAGAAGCATTGGTTCCTTCTGGAAGCTCTGAGGGAGAATCTTTTCTAGCTACTGCTGGCTACTGGCAAACCCTGGCATTCCTTGGCACGTAGACATCACTCTCACATTTACTCTCATTTCTACATGGCTTTCTTCTCTTCCCTTGTCTGCATGTCTCACATCACCCTCTGCTTTTTCTCTTGTTATTTAATTTTAGGCTTGCATAGTCTCATCTCAAGTCCTTGAGCTGAATTTTATCTATGAAAACCCTTTTCTCTAAATAAGGCCATATTCACAGGTTCTAGGTGGATGACATAATATAATCATGACTGGAATCATATAATATTTGTCTTTTTCACTGGCTTATTTCACTTAGCATAATGTCATCAAGGCTATCTATGTTGTAGTATATGACAGGATTTTCTTCATTTTTAAGACTGCATAACATTCCATTGCATGTATATGCTACTTTTTTTAAATCTGTTCATCTGTCAATGGACATTTGGGTTGTTCCTACCTTTTGGCTATTTTGAATAATGCTGTAATGAACATCGGTATTCAAATATCTCTTGAAATATTGCTATGTTTTGGATACTTACCCAGAAGTAGATTGCTGGATCATATGGTAATTCTATTTTCAATGTTTTTAGTAACCTCCACACTGTTTTTTCCATAATGGCAGCATCATTTTACATTCTCACTAACAGAACACAAGGGTTCCAATTTCTATCTTCACCAACACTTGTGGATTTTGTTGTTGTTATTCTTTAATAGTGGTCATCCTGATGGGTGTGAAGTGATAGTTTATTCTGGTTGTGTTTATTTGTTTGTTTGTTTTCTTGTTTTAAGACAGTTTCTCACTCCATAACCTAGGCTGGAGTGTAGTGGTGTGATTATGACCCACTGCAAACTCAACTTCCTGGCCTAAACTGATCCTTCCACCTCAATCTCCTGAGTAACTGGGACTATAGGTGCACATCAGGCTAATTGACTGCTTGTTTGTTTGTTTATGTGGTGTAGAGGAAGGGTTTTGCTACATTGCTGTGTCTGGTCTTGAAATCCTGGCCTCAAATGACCCTCCCACTGTGGCCTCCCAAAGTGCTGAGATTACAGGCATGAGCCACCAAGAAATAATTGGCAAATCCAATGTCCTGAAGTTTTTCCAATACATCTTTTTCTAGAAGTTTTCTTGTTCTAAGTCTGAAGTTTATATATTTAATCCATTGTGAGTTAATTTTTGTAAACAGTGTAAGACACGGGTTCAGTTTCATTAATTTGTATGTGGATATCCAGTTTTCCCAACACTGTTTGTTGAAGAGACTCTTCTTTCTCCATTGTGTAATGTAGGTACCCTTGCAAAGTTCATTTGACAATATGTGCATGATTTTATTTCCGGTTTCTCTATTCCATTCCATTTATCTATATGTCTGTCTTTATGCCACACCATCTTGATTACTATTTCTTTGTGGTATGTTTTGAAATCAGGAATTGTTGTTTCTTCCTTAAGATTACTTGGACTATTCAGGGTCCCTTTAGATTTTATATGAATTTGGGGATGGACTTTCTATTTCTGCAAAAACTGCCACTGGACATTTGAAAAGGATTGCATTGAATCTGTAGATAACTTGGATATTATAGACATTTTAACAATATTATGTCTCCTAATCCATTAACAGAAGATGTCTTTCCATTTATTTGTATTTTTCTTTTTTTAGGAAAGTTTTGTGGTTTCCAGTGTACTAGTATTTTGCCTCTTCAGTTAAGTTTATTTTTGAATATTTTATTCCTTTGGTTGCCAATATAAATGGGATTATCTTCTTTTCTGTTGGTTAATGTTAGCATTTACAAGCACAACTGATTTTTGTGTTGCTTTTATATCTTGCAACTTTGGTGAAATTTATTATTTTTAACAGTTTTTTGGTGGATTTTTAGGGTTATATAAATATAAGAATGTATGAAAGTTTCTGCAAAATTATTTTAGGAGAAGAGATTGTACATGTCTTTAAGGAGTTCAATTATTGGGGAGTCAGGCTTTTGACATATAAAATATTTAAAACTTCAAATTGGTCACTTATTTTCCAAACTTTTCTAATTCATTCAAAAATGATTGCTTGATGTCAGAGACTCTATAATCATTTTCCAACTGATATTTCCAATCATCTACTTCTGTCTTTCCTATCACATCCTACATTCTAGTTAAATGGGATATTTTAAATACTCTAATTAGACTTGACATTTCCCAATACCTGTGCTTTTTCACAAACTAGTGTTTATGTGTACAATTACCTTCATTAAGTTCTATGTCCTGGCTAAATCCTATTTTTTTTAAATTGCAGAGATATTATTGGTTTCATATGTAACAGCCATTCCCTTACTTTAAGATTCTTAAATATGCTTCAGAAAATGCTATACTCATTGTCACCATGGGGATTGAATCACAATGAATCTAAGTCAATATGGTTCCATTTCTCTTGATAGTGATTGGTTTACATGTGGCTTTTTACTTAGTTTTAGCCAAGAAGACCATAGGAAAATAACTGTTGGAGGGGCTTCTGGAAAAATACAATATTGCTCTTAAAAAGAAATACATGAAAGAACATTTCTGCTTCTGCATGTACAGTCAGTCAACATGACATCTCATATTTTCTAAGGTTTAAAAGAAAGATGGGGCAAATGTGTATGGGGAATAGTGTCATGAGATGGAGTGGAAGAGTGGGCAGGTTACAAGTCAAGTAGGGCCTGGTAGGTCATGGTGAAAAGTTGAAAACTTATTTTAAATGCTACGGGAAACTACACAAAATTACAAAATTTCCAAGAGAGTTAGTAACACAAGCATGTTTTTCAAAAATCACCCTGGCTGCTTTTGTAGTGCATGGATTGAAAGAGGTAAGAATTGAAACAGAAAAATCAATTAGAAGGTTACCAATGTAGCCTTAGAGAGAGTGGTATGATGAGAGGAGAAGACGTTTAATACTCATCGCTAAAATAAACATAGGCTGTATTGCAAATAACTATATATAAGCATAATTATGTAATGTAGGCCGAATATATCACCACTAAAAGGGTGGGCAACAGGATCAAGATTAGCATCAGAGAGAGGTCATCCGGAAAACAGAGAGCAGCTTGTTCTCACACTGTGGGAGGAAGTCAGTCTCTACACCCCAGGGAGATGCAAGCAGGCTTCACTCTGTGCTTTTCCTCTGCAATCATTGCGTTCCCTACAGGAGAGGCACTGCTTAATATGACTACCTTCCCTTTATTCACGATTGTTTGTGGTTCTGATTAAACAGCCTCCTGGCAGGAGGAAGGCCTTTCTGGGAAGGGCAGTGAGAGGTTTGCCACTTCCCAGAAAAACCTGGCAGTCATTAGGCCCTGCTAATAGTAGCTGATGAGTTAATTTTCCTTCCTAACAAGCCTTACTCCAAGAGGCAGAAATAAACACTGGCAGGGGGTTGCATGAAAATAGCCAGGTGCTCTGGTCCAGCCCTCCCAGGTCAGCAAGTGATGTGCAATTTGCTGTTCTTGCTTAGGGTGAATTTGCTGGTTCAGGTCAGAAAGTTCAAGATGGTGAGGGGGGAGTGATTTAAAAGCAAATGAAAAGCCATAGTTTTCTCTCCACATGGTACAAGTGCACCTTGGTTAAAACCACTTCTGCCTTGTCATTTAAGCATCAGGCATTTCCCCTCTGTAGTCACCCCGAAGCTGGCATCTACAGCAGAGAGCAGCAGCAGAGGGGCCTGATCAGTTCATCTGACCCACTTTGCTGAACCTGGCCTCTACTGCCCCCTTTTGGCTGACAGACACTGCAGACTGCTCAGGCTCGAAACTCTTTAACACTCTACCTCCAGGTCTTCCATACAGCCTAGCAAATGTTTCTCTTTGGGTCTCAAGACCTTATTATTTATTTCTGGCTTGCTCTTAGATTTTGGCTTGGAAATTGACCAGTTAGTATTTGCTTTCTGATATTCTAGGTGTAAGGGACCCTCTCTCTAAGAGGGATTTTGCTCATTCATAGCATGATAAAATGTTAGCAGTTTCCTCAAGGTTTATCTAGTCCAAAAACAGTGAATACATAACTTTTGTATATATTACCATTGTCATTTTCCGTGCACATAAAGAGCATCTCTAATCAATCATGCTATACGTTTTTGCTGATCCTAGACTTGCTCTCAATCCTTCTAACATGACCACTAATGTTTTTTTTACCATGAATATTTTGGATTTGACTAGAGATAAAACCCATGCCTTCTTTAGTTATTATATTTACAGATAAGAAGCAGAGGCCAAGAGATAAAAATTTGATATTCCATAGCAAGCTATTGTTAGAGTCAGAACTAGAATCTAGGTCTCCGGAATCCCAGGATGAAGTTCTTTTCATTGAAAATCATTGAATCCTTTGGAAAATTGAACACTTTCTGTGTTAGTCAATTTTGCATTGCTATAAAGGAATACCCGAGACTAGATAGTTTACAGAGAGAAAGGCTTATTTGGCTCACGGTTCTGCAGGCTGTAGAAGAAGCATAGTGCCAGCATCTGCTTCTGGTGAGGCCTCAGGAAGTATAAAATCATGACAGAAGGCAAAAGGGGAACAGGTGTATCACATGGCAAGAGAGGGAGCAAGAGAGAGGGAGAGGCACTAGTCCCTTTTAACAAGCAGATCTCTTGTGAACTAAAAGAGTAACAATTCACTCATTACCATGGGCAGGGCTCCAAGCCATTCATTTGGCATCTACCACCATGACCCAAACACCTCCCACCATGCTCCACCTCCAACACTGGGGATTACATTTCAACATGAGATTTGTAAGGGACATGCATCCAAACCATATCACTTTCAAAGTATGTTTTATGGTCCAGATTCTAACACTATATTTACAATTGTCCTGGCCTAGAGTAGTTGTTCATTTATGGAAACCTTTACTCTTCATCTACCACAGTGCTGGGCATTGGTCATGATGGAATCCTGAAATGAAAACACATTTCTCAAGATTTCTCCCAACAAAAGAACTGCTGGATTAAGGGACAAGCAAGCGAGGTGCTGATCGACAGACCTGGTAGTTGCTGTAAAGGAAACTCATTGGCAGATGTAGACTACTGTGGAGCAGAGGGAAGCCTAGACATCCTATAGTTCGATCTTCCAATTTTTTAGATGAAACCTTGGAGGCTTGTCTGCGGTTACATAATTATCAGCATGGGAACTGAGGCTATGGCTCAGTTACCTGACTCAGTTCTGAAAAAGCACTATGCCTATGCCTCCACACTGTCTTTATCAGATATAGCAACCCAAAGAAGTTAATTTACTGGTCATTTGAAGTCATTCCTCATAGTCATTGTCTTAACCACTGCCAAAATGCTGTGAGAAAGGTATCAGGTTTTATGTGTTTTTTTGTTTGGTTTGTTTGTTTGTTCTGCCAATAAGGAAAGTAAAACAAATATTTCATGTAATTTGCCCAAGATCATCATGGTAGACGCTACTGATGCTCATTTCCCCCTGTTAGCCACAGGTACGGGGAAGACTTCTCAGCCTTTTTACTTATGGATAGGGAGTTCCCATGAATTTTTGACAATGAACTGTGAACAGAAGTGACATACTTAGGTTGAAACAGTGAAAGCCCATGCATGATGTTCACGTTCCCTCTTTTGCTTGCAACAGTGATTGTGGAGAACTCTTGTTGCAATGATGAAGCCTCAAGGCAGATGCTGCTGAGATCACTGGTTACTTCTTGTAAGGGAACTGTCCTGGTGAATGCTGGAGCCACTGCTATTTGTTGAGCTATTGAGTTATTGATATATATCCAAGTTTATTACCACAGCATAAGCTTATTCTGTCCTGACCAATGTAAACTGAAAAGAAGTATGTCTGTTTACAAAACAAATTTTGTTGGGTTGTTTCATCTCTGCTATATTTAAATTACATCTTAGCTCTGCCAATTAGGTCATATCTAAATATCTCTGAGCTTCATTTTCCTCAAATATAGAAGAGCTATAGTGCTGCCGATACGGTTTGGCTCTGTGTCCCCATCCAAATCTCACCTCAAATTATAATCCCCATAATCCCTAAGTGTCAAGGGCAGGACCAAATGGAGGTAATTGGATCATGGGGATGGTTTCTCCCATGCTGTTGTGATAATGAGTGAGTCTCACAAGATCTGATGGGCTTATAAGCATCTAGCATTTCCCCTGCTTGCACTCACTTCATCCTGCAGCCCTGTGAAGAAGGTGCCTGCTTCTCCTTTGCTTTCTACCATGATTGTCATGACTGTAAGTTTCCTGCGGCCTCCCCAGCAATGTGGAACTGTGAGTCAATTAAACCTCTTTCCTTTATAAATTACCCAGTCTTGAGTATTTCTTCATAGCAGTGTGAAAATGGAGCAATACAGCTACTTTAGGCAATAGTTGCAAGAATTAATAGAGAAAATATCTATATAAAGTTTGTAAAACACAGTAAGCACTCACTTGTTAGTTTGTCATCTCCCCAGATCTCTTTCTTGTTGAAATCAATAATCTCTTGCTCTATACATATTGCAGTTTTGTCAAAGATCACTATCTCAGAGGTCATGGGCTCAGATGCACACAGGGACAAGGTAGTTATGATAAAACTGTGTTTTAAGCTGGGAAGGGTGACGTAGAGAGCCTTAGAGTGTTTTACATAGGACAACTACTGCTTACATACAGCTGATGATTACTATCTAGGAAGTTAAGGCCCAGGTAAGGGAAACACCAGAATTTTCTGAATTTCTTGCGAAATGTTAAATATATTTTTTATTTAATTTGGGGAATTAATTACTAATTTTTTGAACCGGGGGTGAGACAACAGAGATCAAGTCAAATACGCGCATATCTGCAGGCCCATTAGGCTACCAGTTTGTAACCTCTGGATTTGATCTCTATTGTTAATACTCTGTATCTTGCACAAACAGTGTCCATGTGAATGCAGGAAACTAGACAGTTAGTCCCTGGAAGAGAGGGGCCTCATCCTTCCACTTCTATCCTTCTCTCTGTTCAATAACAAATCTGAAACAAAATAGAATGAGTGGCTGAAATGGGTTAAATTAATAATGCTTTATGAATGGTAAACTTTTCAAAGTGAAATATTTGACTTAAGCAAATTTAAAGTAATTGTTTCCAAATCAAAGACGTAGTTGTCTCAGGTTGTTCATCCAAACAAAAGACTATGGATTGTTCTTAGTGTGGTATCAATTAAACTGTGCCCCACTTTTGTCTATATGCTTATGTCAGAGAACTGGTGAATAGCTTGCCTTTTAATGGAACACCAGAATAAAATGAACATTGGAGAATGAGTCCCATGTTGTCAGTTGAAAAAAATACAGTTCCTTGAGGGCATGTAAAAGAATCTCCAAAGAGAGGGTAGGGGTAGGGTGGTTTATAAACATTCACTCTAAAATGTCTATTACTTAATTTTTTTCAGGCAAAGTAATTATTTTAACATATAAAGTAACATTAAAAGAGTATGTTGAATTTGAAAGCATGGTGTCTGATAACAATAATGATAATAATTGATATCCATTTCTATTTATTGAATGCTATATGCAAAGCGCAATGCTAAATTTTTTACCCACGTTATATTATTTAATCCACAATGCCTTGTGTGGTAGATAATGTTACTTTATCTATTTTAAGATGAGGAAGTTCAGGCAGCTTAAATAACATGTCTATAATAGCATATCTGTTAAATCACTCAGCAGAAGTTCTAGCTATATACAATTTCAGAGGCTATGATTTAATCAAAAAATTTTCCTTTTGCTATAAACAATGTTTAAAGCAAAAATTTCCTTTGCTATAAACAGTGACTACACCACTACCCCTTTCTTCCAGAACAATCTCTCCATGGAACTCCAATGAAGGAAATTGATTAAAAATCATTCACTTCATAATGAGACTTCAGAGACAACTCTGAGGGACACAGGTTGATGTAGTATTTTCCTTCCTGAAGTCCTTGAATCCCTTGTAGCGTTAATAATATTATATTTTTATGTTTTCCCCTTATTTTAGATGGGCTAATTCAAGTACATGGCTGTTAAGTATGTTCTCCATGATTTTATTCATGTAAGTATTACAAAAAAGTAAAACAGGATCTCATTTTGCTGAATATTAGATGGATAGTTTTGAGCAAATTAATTGTTATATTGATGCCTGTTTTTATATTTGTCAAACTGGCATAATAATTGCCCATATGTTGTAAGATTCCTATGACAATCAAAAGAGATAAGATAAATAAAAACCATTTATTAATTGATGTCATTGACAATCAGCACATACTAGCTGCCAGAACAAATGGTAGTAATTTTTATATTATTACCAATATTGTTGTTATCTGAATATTTTAGCATGTTTTCTTGAATAGCAGCAACCCTAAAATATTGATATGGATATAACAAACATCAGAGATGATCAGTTATGGGGTCAAGAGGAGGGATAAAATTATGCTGGTTTTTTTTTTAGGGTTTGGTAATAGAATGTTATAAAATGAGAACATTATATTTCCAAGCATAGGAATGTGTGGAAAATTTTGTAAGAGTCTCACCCATCATGGTTATCTCTCCCTTTCACTGTCTGTGAGTTATTTTATAACCCAGCAGGACATTAGAAGATGATAATAATACAAACAATTTTTGTTCATGGTGGGGTGGACAGAATATGCTATACCAAAATTTGAAAGATGGCTGAACTGAAAACAATTAAGAAGACACAGATACAGGAAAGCTCTCTGTCCTCCATCTATTTGCCTAAAAGCAGAGCATAGATCTACAAGGGCAACCCCCTCACCCCACCTTATACCAAGGAGAGCAAGGTTAACCGCCAAAGACAACTTCACATCTTCATCAGTCTGGAGGTGGTCCCAGAGGAATCTACATTAGCAAGCTCTACTAACTAACATTTTTCTCCCAGTTATTTGCCTTCTTCCAAGTTGCAGTCCTTAAAGACTCAAAGTCCTTTTCCTTTGGTTATTTCTCTGAAAATTTATTGCTCTTTGTTGAAGATGCTACATTAGCTAGAATTCAAGCCTCTTTGAGAACTACTGATTCCCTGAGTGTTTCTCATGTATATATGAAATATACATATTAATAAACATCTGTTTGTTTTTCTCTTGTAAATGTGCCTTTTATTACAGGGGTCTAGTCCAACTATAAACCATGGGGGTTGAAGAAAAACTCCTAACATAGAAATGCAAATATGCCCATGGAATGCAAATGCTTATGATCCTGTGTATGTTGAACAGTTATTGCATATTTGAAATTTACAAATTCATCTGTAATTTCATTTCAGCGTTCCTTACTTGACTATAAATAACTAAAACTTTGAGTTTTTCTTCAAAACAGTTGTAATATCTTACTGGTTCCCTTATTAATTAGTGTGCTAAATAAAATATATAATGTATTCATTTTATATTTGCATGAGGCATAATTTTACTTTTAAATATATGTATGTGTGTGTATATATATGTGTATATATAATATTTTAAGAGTAAAAAACTTTGAATTCAAAGACACCTTTTAACACTTATTCTAGTATAGCATTAGGCAATCATTTAACTTACGATGTTGTGGGTTTCTTTTTTAGTAAAATGGTAAAATAATATCTATATCACCCTACCCTTCTCAATGGTAATTCTGAGAATCTATTAAAAATAAAACTAGATATGAAAGTGATTTGAAACTGTAGCTACCTATACATATGCCAGGGATTAGAATTATTATATTTGATACATGGAAGTGGCTCATAGTCAGCAATTTGTTAGTGGAGATAGAAATGCAGCCAGGCCATTGCTATCTAGCCTGGTATTCTCTCTAGATCACGAAGCTTTCCCATAAAGATCAGAATACGTTGGCCTGGAACAAGAGGAACCTGGTAGCAAAGTGATTTTGTGTTATCAACAAGATGATAAGCTCAATAAAGAGTCCATTAGGATAGGGAATGTGAGGCAAGTGGATTTCCTTTGTAAATAATCCCTCATAGCCTCAAATGCAACCACTTATTTCTACCATGGCAAACTTTGACGGGAGAGCCAATTCGGAAGGAATGAAGATGCCGAATTCAGAGCTCACATATGCAATTTTCGAGTTTAAAAAAGCTCACCTTATCTTCCGTTTCTCTTCAATTTAACATCTTGGAGCTGCTAAATTTAGTAAAATGACTTTCCCAGAGAAGTGAACTCTTTGGGTCAGAAGAAACTTTAAAATCATAATAGCCAGTCTCTCTCTGATTATATAAGCTTCATCATCATCAGCTCAGCCTTCATCTGAGATGATGTTTGCATCAGATGCTTTTAATTTAGTCCCCTTTTCCCCAGATATATCACATTCTAGATTCATATGGAGCTTAAGGTTGACCAGAGATCTCAGATCCTAAACCTGCAGAGGTATTACACAGGGACACAGTCAGACTACTGCATCTCAATTACAGAGAAAGAAAAATATTCTCAACACATGCTCCCTATTTAATCCTGACTTAATTTGATTTTTTGGTTCTACTTACCTAACATCAGTAACCTTTCACCAGCAGTGAAATCATAAAAGAATAGAGACAGAGACAGGAGTGGGAAAAGAGAGATGGGAGAAGAAAAAAAGAAAAGTAAGAAAAGAAATCTATTATCGGGCTTAAAGAACTCACCTTAGACAACCTAATGAGTAAAAACCTTGAGAAGTGATGACTCCTCCCCAGGCTTTAGTTTTCCTATGAATGGGAAGAGCTCACCAGTTGTACATGACTCTGAAGTTCTAGTTTAGAATGTGAAACAACTGTTGTTTGCAGGAATCACTTCAGAGTATCAAAATGCAGAGGCACTCTCCACGAGCACCACCCAGAGAGGGATATTTACTACCTCTGGGTGTGAGAAAAGACCAAAGCTCTACAGAACTCACCAAATACTAAATGGCTTACTGAAGCTCCTTATAGGCCTCTTTCCTGGCTGCTAATTTATCAACCCTGAATTACCCTTTACATTACATGACTATGTGCATAAAGCAAAATGCTGTGTGGAATGAAAAATGGAGCTGCATTTAGGGAGCCTTTTTACAGTGGAGTTTAAAGGCTGCTATGTATCTATTTCAGGAAAATATTCAAGGGTCCCCAGGGAGCACAGTAGAAGGATGGAACTGAGAGGAAGAATCTGTTCCTACATTTACTGTACTAATTTGTGAACATTCTCTGGAGTCAAAAGATTGACAAGATGGAGCGATACTCAAGAGCCCAAATTCACAGGGTAAGACCAGCCGTGATGTCACCACCACCAACTTCCACTCCACAGAACTTCTTTTCCCTCATCTTCCCTACTTTTGCTAATAGCATTACCACCCAGGCAACCATCTGGTTAATATTAAACACAACCCTATTCCCTCCATCTTATCGGTTTCAACAATGCTGTGGAATTTCCTTTTTTCATGCCCACCTTTTAATTCCCAGTGCCTACCGTACATTTGCATATTAAATATTTTCTTGCACTCTAGGAGGTAGGCCCTAATTTTATGACAGTTTTTTCTTTTTCTTTCTTTCTTTCTTTTTTTTTTTGAGATGGAGTCTCGCTCTGTCGCCCAGGCTGGAGTGCAGTGGCACTATCTCGGCTCACTTCAAGCTCCGCCTCCTGGGTTCAGGCCATTCTCCTGCCTCAGCCTCCCAAGTAGCTGGGACTACAGGCGCCCGCCACCACACTCAGCTAAGTTTTCGTATTTTTTAGTAGAGACGGGATTTCACCATGTTAGCCAGGATGGTCTCGATCTCCTGACCTCGTGATCCGCCTGCCTCAGCCTCCCAAAGTGCTGGCATTACATGCGTGAGCCACCATGCCTGGCCTTCTTTTTCTTTCTTTTTGCTTTTCTTTCTTTCTTTCTTTTTTTTCCTCTCTCTCTTTTCCTTCCTTCCTTTCTTTCTTTCTCTCTTTCTTCTTTTTTTTTTTTTTTTTTTGAGACGGAGTCTTGCTCTGTCGCCCAGGCTGGAGTGCAGTGGCACGATCTCGGCTCACTGCAAGCTCCGCCTCCCGGGTTCACGCCATTCTCCTGCCTCAGCCTCCCGAGTAGCTGGGACTACAGGCGCCCGCCAACACGCCCGGCTAATTTTTTGTATTTTTAGTAGAGACGTGGTTTCACCGTGTTAGCCAGGATGGTCTCGATCTCCTGACCTCGTGATCCACCCACCTTGGCCTCCCAAAGTGCTGGGATTACAGGCTTGAGCCATCACGCCCGGCCTCTTTCTTCTTTTTTTTTATAGTGGTGAGGTCTTTGTCACCCAGGCTGGAGTGCACCCTTGCTGAGGCAAGACTGCTCATGGCAGTCTTGAATCTCCTGGCTCAAGGAGTCCTCTCACATCAGCTTCTTAAGTAGCTAGGACTATAGGTATGCACTGCCATGCCCAGATTGGTTTTTGTATTTTTTGTAGAGACAAGGTCTCACTATGTTGCCCAAGCTGGTCTCAAACTCCTGGCCTTAACAATTCTCCTGCTTCAGCCACCCCAAATGCTAGGATTACAAGTACGAGCTACCATGCCTAGCCTATGCCCATTTTATGAATAAGAGTATGTAAATAATGTACCCAAGTTTCTCCAGCTGAATCCAGCTGTCTGATCCAAGAGCCCTGATGAACACGTCAATCTGCTGCCCTCTGCTGTGGGGTCTTCCTTAATTACACCAGACAAAAATCCATTCCTTTTTTCTCTGCTTGTTCCTCTGTTTCAGGTTTCTTGAAAGTTAATATAGGTACAAACCTCCTAGGATCTTGTTAAAGCATAGATTCTGAATCAATGGGACTGGGGTGCAGCCTGAGAATTTGCGTTTCTAACAACCTCCCCCTGGTGGTGCTGAAGCTCCTGTCCAGGACACACAGTTTAGGTGGCAGGGCTCGAGGCAAAGTGCACTTTGTATGATATCTGTAAACACTGTATGACTTCAACTGTTTTGTGGAAATAATTTAGTGCTTATTTAACTGGAATGCTTAATTAAACTTAATTATCACATGCATAGAACATTTATCACATACCGATTTTTATTGTAGATAATTGAATATTTATTATCACTCTGCTCCAAATTCAAATTTATTAAACCCAGAAAATAGTGTTCTACAATTTTACGTCCCCTGAAACATCTT
Organism: Hylobates moloch; assembly: GCF_009828535.3. Classification (NCBI taxonomy): domain Eukaryota; kingdom Metazoa; phylum Chordata; class Mammalia; order Primates; family Hylobatidae; genus Hylobates; species Hylobates moloch. The sequence goes on along the minus strand of NW_026652285.1, from coordinate 90,669,969 downwards.
CTATAGAGTTTTCCACATATCAGTCACCTATGTAACTTGGTTGAATGAATGAGGTTAGATAGGTAAGGCATTGCTAGTGATGGGAAGGTGATAAGGTTTTAGAGATGGTTCTGGTACATAACTCCATCCCTATGATCTATCCTCTGAAGGAAATTTCAGATCTCTTCCAAAGCATGAGTAGCTATTGAAAACAAGCCTTAAGTACCAGAAAAGCAGAGAGACAGTATGTTGAAATAGAAGGGATATGTGATTAAGATCTTAGTGACCCCACATGTGTCCTAGCTATTCTCCTAATTCCCTGTATGATTAGCCAAGCATCACTTAACCTCCCGGGCCTTATTTTCCTCACCTACTAACTGAGGAGTTTAGACTGCACTAGGTTTCATCCAGCTCAAACCATTCATGAGCCTCCAATGGCCCTTGTTGTGGGAATAGGAAGGATAGAAACACAGTCAGGGCAGTGTGCACTACAGTAGTTCATTCTGTCTCTTTCATTCTCAAAAGAGGTAAAAAGGGCATCCTGTGCTCTGGGCATCAAGGCGGCTGTAATTGCTGTGCTCTTTTTGGACTTAATCTGTCACAGTGGCCTGTAAACTGCCACTGAGTAGTGGGTGATGGGGGCTGCTGGAATGAGCTCCATCAACTATCAATTTACTATCCTCCAGCTATTCAAGATTGCACCTCATTTACTCAAAGAATGAACTGTTGCAAGACAAAACCTCTGCCAACATGACTGAAATAGGTCATGTTTCCACTGTTATTCAAGAAGCAGATATTGCTGGATTCCCAGGCACTACAAGGGCTGCATTAGTGAATAAGTTGTGGGGGATACACTGTACCTGGTGCCTAGGGAAAGTATTTCAGGCTCCTAATGGGGCCTGATAGGGAAAAAGAGATCTTGATATAGGTCAAATGAAGGTCATTGATTTATGGTCAAATGATTCCTAAATGTTGTAAACAAATGCTATAATAGTGTGAAAATTGAGAAAGCAATCTCTTTATATTTTATGTTTTGAAATGGGGTCTTGCTATGTTGTCTAGGCTGGTCTTGAACTCCTGGACTGAAGCAATCCTCCTGCCTCAGCCTCCCAAGTAGCTAGGATTAAAGCAACATGTCACTATGCTGGGCGCTTTTTATTTTTTTCAAGACAAATAGCAGTACTGCAATATTTAGCACAGTGCTAAGTACACAAAAATATATATATTAAATGATTCATGTATTAATTCAACAAATATTTATTGAGCCCTAAGCTAGGAACTTTGTATACAAATAGTTTGGTTTTCTGTCCATATATAACACATTACCCCAAAACTCAGTGGCTTAAAACAACCACTTTATTATCTCTCAATGATTCAGTTGGTTCTTCTGTCAACAGAGTCTGGTCATCTGGAGCCTTGTCAGGGCTGGGATGTCTAAGATGATTCCCTCACATGGTGCTGGCTGATGACCTATTCAGAGCTCAACCAGGGCAGTCAACCAGGGTGTCTCAGTTCTTCATGATATGGCCTCCATGTGAGTTGGGTTTCTAACAGCATAACACATGAATTTCTAGAGTTAGGAAGTGGAAATTGTCAGTCTTATGAAATCTTGTCTTCAAAAATCCCAGAACATCACTTCTGTTGCATTTTATTGGTTAAAGCCAGTCGTGATGCCAGACCAGATTAAAGAGGAGGGGACATAAACTGCATCTCTTGATAGAAATGATGGCTGGTACATACAAGGAGGGGAAGGACAATTGGGAGTATCTTTTTTTTTTTTTTTTTTTTTTGAGATGGAGTCTCGCTTTGTTGCTCACTCTGGAGTGCAGTGGCACGGTCTCGACTCACTGCAAGTTCCGCCTCCCGGGTTCACGCCATTCTCCTGCCTCAGCCTCCTGGGTAGCTGGGACTACAGGTGCCCGCCACCATGCCTGGCTAATTTTTTTGTATTTTTAATAGAGACGGGGTTTCACTGTGTTAGCCAGGATGGTCTCGATCTCCTGACCTCGTGATCCACCTGCCTCGGCCTCCCAAAGTGCTGGGATTAGAGGCATGAGCCACTGCACCCAGCCGGGAGTATCTTTGAAGACTTGATCAAATTTTGCATCAACTGAGTTACTCCCTTTAATTTGCATATGGTATAGAATTAAAAGATATCCACATATACATACACATATGTTTAATAGAATTAAAACATATACCCACAAGAATGGCTAAAATTAAAAAGACACTGACAGTGCCAAGTGTTGATGAATTTTTAGAAAAATTAGAGTTCTCATATATGCAGGTGAGAATGTCAAGTGGCACAATCTCCTTGGAAAACTGTTTGGCAAGTGCCTAGAAATTTAAACAAAAATGACACATCTACTCTACAGTGACACAAAGCGAACTCGTGGTTGATCGGTACCATAGCGAGGTGGGTTGCGTGGAGTGACTAACAAGGAAAGGAACAAACGAACCTTTTGAGGTGAGAAAAATATTTCATACCATGATTTTGGTGGTGCTTACACAGGTGTACCAACTTATTAAGAATCATCACACTGTATACTTAAAATGGGTGCAATTTATTGCATGTAAATTACAACTCGATACAGCTGATTTTAAAAATAAGGCACTAAATCTACTTTTCTTTTTCTTTTTCTTTATTATTTACTTTAAGTTCTAGGGTACACGTGCACAACGTGCAGGTTTGTTGCATATGTATACATGTGCCATGTTGGTGTGCTGCACCCACTAGCTCGTCATGTACATTAGGTATATCTCCTAATGTTATCCCTCCCCATGCCTCCCACAGGCCCCAGTGTGTGGTGTTCCCCACCCTGTGTCCAAGTGTTCTCATTGTTCAATTCCCACCTATGAGTGAGAAAATGTGGTGTTTGGTTTTCTGTCCTTGTGATAGTTTGCTCAGAATGATGGTTTCCATCTTCATCCATGTCCCTACAAAGGACATGAACTCATCCTCTTTTATGGCTGCCTAATATTCCATGGTGTATATGTGCCACATTTTCTTAATCCAGTCTATCATTGATGGATATTTGAGTTGGTTCCAAGTCTTTGCTATTGTGAATAGTGCCACAATAAACATATGTGTGCATGTGTCTTTATAGTAGCATGTTTTATAATCCTTTGGGTATATACCCAGTAATGGGATGGCTGGGTCAAATGATATTTCTAGTTCTAGATCCTTGAGGAATTGCCACACTGTTTTCCACAATGGTTGAACTAGTTTACAGTACCACCAACAGTGTAAAAGTGTTCCTATTTCTCCACATCCCCTCCAGCACCTGTTGTTTCCTGACTTTTTAATGATTGCCATTCTAACTGGTGTGAGATGGCATCTCATAGTAGTTTTGATTTGCATTTCTCTGATGGCCAGTGGGGATGAGCATTTTTTCAGGTGTCTGTTGGCTTCATAAATGTCTTCTTTTGAGAAGTGTCTGTTCACATCCTTTACTGACTTTTGATGGGGTTGTTAGATTTTTTCTTGTAAATTTGTTTAAGTTCTTTGTAGATTCTGGATATTAGCCTTTTGTCAGATGGGTAGATTGCAAAAATTTTCTCCCATTCTGTAGGTTGCCTGTTCACTCTGATGGTAGTTTCTTTTGCTGTGCAGAAGCTCTTTAGTTTAATTAGATCCCATTTGTCAATTTTGGCTTTTGTTGCCACTTCTTTTGGTGTTTTAGACATGAGGTCCTTGCCCATGCCTATGTCCTGAATGGTATTTCCTAGGTTATCTTCTAGGGTTTTTATGGTTTTAGGTCTCACATTTAAGTCTTTAATCCATCTTGAATTAATTTTTGTATAAGGTGTAAGGAAGGGATCCAGTTTCAGCTTTCTACATATGGCTAGCCAGTTTTCCCAGCACCATTTATTAAGTAGAGAATCCTCTCCTGATTTCTTGTTTTTGTCAGGTTTGTCAAAGATCAGATGGTTGTAGATATGTAGTATTATTTCTGAGGGCTCTGTTCTGCGACATTGGTCCATATATCTGTTTTGGTACCAGTACCATGCTGTTTTGGTTACTGTAACATTGTAGTATAGTTTGAAGTCAGGTAGCGTGATGCCTCCAGCTTTGTTCTTTTGGCTTAGGATTGTCTTGGCAATGTGGGCTGTTTTTGGTTCCATATGAACTTTAAAGTAGTATTTTTTCCAATTCTCTGAAGAAAGTCATTGGTAGCTTGATAGGGATGGCATTGAATCTACAAATTACTTTGGGCAGTATGGCCATTTTCACAATATTGATTCTTCCTATCTATGAGCATGGAATGGTCTTCCATTTGTTTGTGTCCTCTTTTATTTCATTGAGCAGTGGTTTGTAGTTCTCTTTGAAGAGGTCCTTCAAGGAGACTTGAAGTTGTAAGTTGGATTCCTTCTAAGTTGGGTTCCTAGGTATTTTATTCTCTTTGAAGCAATTGTGAATGGGAGTTCATTCATGATTTGGCTCTCTGTCTGTTATTGGTGCATAGAAATGCTTGTGATTTTTGCACATTGATTTTGTATCCTGAGACTTTGCTGAAGTTGCTTATCAGCTTAAGTAGATTTTGGGCTGAGACGATGGGGTTTTCTAAATATATAATCATGTCATCTGCAAATAGGGACAATTTGTCTTCCTCTTTTCCTAATTGAATACCCTTTATTTCTTTCTCCTGCCTGATTTCCCTGGCCAGATCTTCCAACACTATGTTGAATAGGAGTGGTGAGAGAGGGCATCCTTGTCTTGTGCCAGTTTTCAAAGGGAATGCTTCCAGTTTTTGCCCATCCAATATGATATTAGCTGTGGGTTTGTCATAAATAGTTCTTATTATTTTGAGATACATCCTATCAATCCATAATTTCTTGAAGTTTTTAGCATGAAGTACTGTTGAATTTTGTCGAAGGCCTTTTGTGCGTCTATTGAGATAATCATGTGTTTTTTATCTTTGGTTCTGTTGATATGATGGATTACATTTATTGATTTGCGTATGTTGAGTCAGCCTTGCATCCCAGGGATGAAGCCCACTTGATCATGGTGGATAAGCGTTTTGATGTGCTGCTGGATTCAGTTTGCCAGTATTTTTTTGAGGATTTTTGCATTGATGTTCATCAGGGATATTGGTCTAAAATTCTCTTTTTTTGTTGTGTCTGTGCCAGGCTTTGGTATCAGGATGATGCTGGCCTCATAAAATGAGTTAGAGAGGATTTTCTCTTTTTCTATTGATTGTAATAGTTTCAGAAGGAATGGTACCAGCTCCTCTTTGCACCTCTGGTAGAATTTGGCTGTGAATCCACCTGGTCCTGGAATTTTTTTGGTTAGTAGGCTCTTAATTATTGCCCCAATTTCAGAGCCTGTTATTGGTCTATGCAGGGATTCAACTTCTTCCTGGTTTAGTCTTGGGAGGGTGTATGTGTTCAGGAATTTATCCATTTCTTCTAGATTTTCTAGTTTATTTGCATAGAGGTGTTTATAGTATTCTCTGATGGTAGTTTATATCTCTGTGGGATCGGTGGTGATATCCCCTTTATCATTTTTTATTGCGTCCATTTGATTCTTCTCTCTTTTCTTCTTTATTAGTCTTGCTAGTGGTCTATCAATTTTGTTGATCTTTTCAATAACCAGCTCCTGCATTCATTGATTTTTTGAAGGTTTTTTTGTGTCTCTATCTCCTTCAGTTCTGCTCTCATCTCGGTTGTTTCTTGCCTTCTGCTAGCTTTTGAAAGTGTATGCTCTTGCTTCTCTAGTTCTTTTAATTATGATGTTAGGGTGTCAATGTTAGATCTTTCCTGCTTTCTCTTGCGGGCATTTAGTGCTATAAATTTCCTTCTACACACTGCTTTAAATGTGTCCCAGAGATTCTGGTATGCTGTGTCTTTGTTCTCATTGGTTTCAAAGAACATCTTTGAAACCAATGAGTTTAATTTGATCTTTTAATGGGATCTAATTAAACTAAAGAACTACTGCATGGCAATAGAAACTATCATCAGAGTGAACAGGCAACCTACAGAATGGGAGAAAATTTTTGCAAACTACCCATCTGACAAAGGGCTAATATCCAGAATCTACAAAGGACTCAAACAAATTTACAAGAAAAAAACAACCCCATCAAAAAGTGGGCAAAGGATATGAACAGACACTCCTCAAAAGAAGACATCTATGCAGCCAGCAGACACATGAAAAAATGCTCATCATCACTGGTCATCAAAGAAGTGCAAATCAAAACCACAATGAGAAACCATCTCATGCCAGTTAGAATGGCAATCATTAAAAAGTCAGGAAACAATGGATGCTGGAGAGGATGTGGTGAAATAGGAACACTTTTACACTTTGGTGGGAGTATAAATTAGTTCAAACATTGTGGAAGACAGTGTGGTGATACCTCAAGGATCTAGAACTAGAAATACCATTTGACCCAGCCATCCCATTACTGGGTATATACACAAAGGATTATAAATCTCGCTACTATAAAGACACATGCACACATATGTTTATTGCAGCACTATTCACAGTAGCAAAGACTTGGAACCAACCCAATGTCCATCAATGATAGATTAAGAAAATGTGGCACATATACACCATGGAATACTATGCAGCCATATAAAAGGATGAGTTCATTCCTTTGCAGGGGCATGGATGAAGCTGGAAATCACTAGTCTCAGGAAACTGTCACAAGGACAGAAAACCAAACACTGTATTTTCTCACTCATAGGTGGGAATTGAACAATGAGATCACTTGGACACAGGGCAGGGAACATCACATGCCAGGGCCTGTTGGGGGGTGGGGTCCGGGGGAGGGATAGCATTAGGATAAATATCTAATGTAAATGGCGAGTTGATGGGTGCAGCAAATCAATATGCCACATGTATACCTATGTATGAAATCTGCACGTTTTGCACATGTACCCTACAACTTAAAGTATAATAATAATAAAAAAAGAAAATATTATCAAACCCAATTCAACAGGAGATTAGAAAGATCACTCACCATCATCAACCGAGACTCATCCCAGAGATGCAGGGGTAGTTGAACATCCACAAATAAATAAATGTGATAAACCACATTAACAGAATAAAGGACAAAAGCTATATGATCATTTCAATGGAGGCAGATAAAGACAAATTCCAACATACTGTTAAAATAAAAGCCCTCGAATTAGCTATGGAAGAAATGTACCTCAACACAACAAAGACCATATGTGACCAAACCAGCTACCTTTACACTTAATAGGGAAAACTTGAAAGCTTTTTCTCTAAGATCTGGAACAAGAAAAGATGCCCATTCTCACCACTTTTATTCAACATGGTACTGGAAGTCCTAGCCAGAGCAATTAGGCAAGTTAAATAAATAAAAGCCACAAATATTGAAAAGTGAGAAGTTAAATTGTTTGCAGACAAAATTATCATATGTATAGAAACCCTAAAGACTCCACCTAAATATTTTAGAACAGATAATTGAGTAAAGTTTTAGGATACAAAATCAACATGTAAATTTAGCAGCATTTCTATATATATATCAACAACAAACTATTTGAAAAAGAAATTAAGAAAACAATCTCATCTAAAATAGCTTCAAAAATAAAATACTTAGGAATAAATTTAACGAAGGAGGTGAATTATCTGTACACTGAAATGTATAAAACGTTGATGAAAGAAATGGGAAGAGACACAAAGTGGAAAAATATGTTTGTGGATTGAAAGAATTAATATTTTTTAAATATCCATATGACTCAAAGTGATCTACAGATTCAACATAATTCCTATCAAAATACCAATGACATTCTTCACAGTAATAGAAAAAGCAGCCCTAAAACTTGTATGGAACAACAAAAGACCCCAAGTAGCCAAAGCAATCTTAAGTAAAAAGAAGAAAGGTAGAGATATTATACTACCTGACTTCAAAATATACTGCAAAGCTAGAGTAACCCAAACAGTACTATACTGGCATAAAAAAACAGACACTTAGACCAATGAAATAGAATAGAGAGCTCAGAAACAAATTCACGCATTTTTCACTAAGTACCCAGCAACACACAATGGGGAATTACAGTCTCTTTAATAAATGATGCTGGGAAAACTGGATATCCACATACAGAAGAATAAAATTAGACCCTTATTTCACATCATATTAAAAATCAGTTCAAAATGGATAAAGATTGAAATGTAAGATCAAAAACTATAAAACTACTAGAAGAAAACATAGAGAAAGCTCTATGACATTGGTTTAGGCAATGAGTTTATAAATATGATCCTAAAAGCACAGGTAACAAAAGCAAAAATAGGTAAATAGGATTATATTAAACTCAAAGTTTCTTCACAGCAAAGGGAATATCAACAGAGTGAAGAAAACCTACAGGATGAGAGAAAATATTTGCAAGCTATACACTTGACAAGACATTGATATTCAAGATATACAAGGAATGTAAACAATCCATTAGAGAGGAAATAAATAATCTGATTAAAAAATAGACAAAGGACCTGATTAGATTTTTCTCAAAAGTAGGAATGCAAATGGCCAATAAGTATATGAAAAAAGCTCAACACCATTAATCATCAGAGAAATGCAAATTAAAGCCACAATGATATATAATCCTACACCAGTCAGAATGGCTATTATTAAAAAGATGAAAGATAATAACAATTGATGAGAATGTGGAGAAAAGGCAACCCTTGGAAACTTTTGGTGTGGATGTAAATTAGTGCAGCTGTTATAAAAATATTATGAAGCTTCCTCAAAAAATTAAAAATAGAAACACTATATATCAACTCCACTACTGTGTATATATCCAAGGAAATGAAATCAGTCTGCCAAAGATATATCTGCTCTTTCATGTTTATTGCAGTATTATTCACAATAGCTATGATACGGTATCAGCCTAAATGTCCATCAGTGGATGAATGGATAAAGAAAATGTGATATATATCATTCAGCCATAAAAAATCCTGAAAAGAATCCTGTCATTTGCAACCACATGAATGAACCTGGAGGACATTATTTTAAGTGAAATAAGCCAGTCAAAGAAAAGTAAATACTGCATGGTCTCACTCATATGTGGAATCTAAAAAAGTTGATCTCATAGAAGGAGAGGGTAGATTGGTTAACAGGGGCAGGCATGGTTGTGGTGGGTGTAGATCGGAAAATGTTCAAATAATACACAATTTCAGTTAGATAGATAGAAGGAATAAGTTCAAAAGATATATTGCACAACACAAATACCATATAGAATGGTATTATTGTTGCATAATAAATATTCTTGAAAAGTGCAAGAGAGTAGATGTTAAGTGTTCTCACCACAAAAATTATAACTATATGAGGTAATGCACATGTTAATTAGTTGGATTTAGTCCACTATATATATTTTTCAAAACATCATGTTTTACACAATAAATACATACAATTTATCTGTCAATTTAAAAATAAGAAATAAAATAAAATCAAAATACTAAACATTATTTGTATAATTTATTAATGAAAGTTATCTTTCGAAACACGAGAATTGGTTTGATTATAACATAAAAGATGGGCATCTGTTTTGTGTAAGACACTATATCTAAAAATTCTATATGCAGGAAAAATCCCAAAGAAATCTACCTATTTGAAAATGTTCATAAGCTGCCATTTTGTTTCAAAAGAAAATACTGATCCAAAAAATGGTTATGAGAAATATTTTGAAAGCAAGTTCACAATGCTGAAATAAACACGTGCTTAGTCAACCTTTTCTAAATGTCTTCATGGAAGCATCACCCAAAATGAGAGAGGACCTTGTATGGTCTTTTCTTAGCACCATTAGCCCTCTATTTTCTTATGTGTTATAAATGCAATCAGATCTTAGACAGAGATAAAGTAGAACTGCAATCTAGATTTTCAAAGCAGATAAACAAACAAACTGGCAAACAACACAGTGAGGGCACCCATTCCACCCTAAGTTACTACCTCTTTCTTCAGAAGCTTCCAAGTATGTAGCTAAACTAAGTTGCCAAATAGCAGAAATCAGTATATATTAAAATGTGCCCATTAAAATGACCCTTGCTCCAGTGACAGCACCATCAGGTACTGAACTCCTAGTTCCTATAGTAGTCACTTTACATGCATTATGCTATTTAATCCAAAATTGGCTCAGCCTGTTGCTATTTTTCTTGTTTCCTTGGCTACCAACTGGTAAATTCTGTCATTAGCTAGGATGTTGCCAACAGAGAACTTTTGGTCCCATAGCACTGGTTGTTAATCTCATATAACTTGACCTTTGCGCTCAAAGAACATAAAAATGAAGAAAAAGCAGATATTGCAATGAATAGTGTGATGGATTTTGATAAGAGATATTAAAGGAGAAGGGGGTTCAATGTGCCATAGGAACACATGGGAAAGTTGCAATTCACTCCTCAAGTTAGAAGAAGCCTTATAGAGGAAAAGTTGTGAGGAATGACTGCTGTCCAAAAAACGTATTTTCTGCTGCTATCTGAAACGACAGCATCATTCAGTAGACCGTGCACAGAAATGAGGCAGTGGTTTTAAGCAGGGGATCTTCAGTGAGACTCCTCTATCCTCTCACCCTCCCCCGCTTTCTGTCTCCTTACTTCTGACACTTGGCAGGAACCATCGTATACTTGCCACAACTCAAGCACCAGTAACAGTTCCATTTATACCAAGTGTGATATAGTTTTCTCAGGATGATAAAACAATCAAATATCATGCTGGCCATAACTGGAGACCCCCCTCTTAAGTTACCAGTAAGAAGATTTGGGGTCACTCCATTATGGAGTCATCACTTTTAGAATCCAATTTCTCCTTTGGACATCTATTTTTGAGAAGAGAAAAGTTGTTTGAGAAGGACAGAAGAGCTTCAGCCATTCTTTTCTCCTCTATCTCCACACCCTCCTCCCTCCTCCTCACACCCCACACACCATTTTTTTGTTTGTTTGTTTTTGCTCAGGCAGAGGGTAATTTGTATAGCAGCTAAAATAAAAGCAGTTTAACAGATGAAATCCGTGGTCAAAGCCTGTGGACATCATTGAGGAGTTAATGAAATTTCTGTGCCTGGAACAGATTATTAGGCAACATCTGAGATTGGAAAAAGATTAAGCTACTGAATTGCTGGCAGAACCAAAGGAAGGAGTCTAAAGTCAGCATTCATCATGCCCTGTAGAAGATGAACAATTCGGGAAATAGAATTGGGTGATTTGTTGTGAGCTCTTAAGCTATTGTGCCCTGTCTTTTCCCAACCTAGATGGGTGGACATTGTTTCTTTTTCCCAGTTCAGTCACTCCCACTGCTCAGAAACTCCTGATAGCTCCCCAGTGCCATGCACACATAGCCTAGCATTCTAGGACCCCCAGGACCATCTCTGTAATCCCCTCCCACAGTATATCCCATTGATTTCCTACATAAATTATCTTTTGAGGCACAGCTGGTGGATTTTGCACAGAGTAGATATTTACTATGTTTTACTCCCTGATCTCTGTTTCCACATCTTTGTTTACACGATTGCCCCATCTGGAAACAATCCCTCTACCCTTTATGTTTAGCCACAAAATAAATAGTAAAATTGGGATTTTGCCTTAATTATAGTAGATGAAATTGCATAAATGCTTGCTTATGTGCTGTACTGCACATGCTTGTGTTGATACCCAGATGAATAAGAAATGTCTTCTGTTCACAAGAAAAATGGAGTCTTAAGAGAACAATGAGAAAATCAGAAAAGAAGTCATTTTCCAACTAACTCTTACAGTGTTCCAATAGCAGCTTCTATATATGGAGCACTTGCTAGGTGTCAGGCATTGTACTAAATGCTTTTCAGAGAATACCACTTTTAGTGATCACAAATATGTTGTGAGTTATGGTCTGTAACTTATCCCCACTTTACAGATGGGGCTCAGAAAAATTAAGTAATTGATCTAGTATTATTAAATAGCTAAGCAGAGAAACAAAATAGAGTCTCTCTAACACCAAAGTATGCATTATTTCCACTATGTCATGTTGAAGACTAATTCAGCTTTAGTGTGTAGAATAAACACTAGAAAAGGATTATATAGTTAAATAATCCTGTAGTATTCTATGCAAGAGTTCATGAGAATATGAATAAGGGGTGGCAATTAGAATGAGAGAAAGTGACTAAAATGCTAACATGGCCCATTTAAGGATGACCCTGTGCTTGAGTGCAGGGTACAGAAAGAAAGAGAGAGAGAAAGATGTCAGAGATGATGCTAAGACTCAACCCCAATTAATAGAATATATGCAAAGAGAATAAAAAAATACTCTTTGGAAGTAATGATTTCCCTGTAACAGAAGCCCACTGGCCCAAACATTCCTCTCGGTGAAAGTCCTACTGAGTCGCCAAAAGAGCAGTGATACTCACAAGAGTCTTTAATTCTCCAAGCTAATGATCACCGTTGCATTGTTGTTTGTCACATGTCAGGAACCCCCAGTCTCTTATTCCCACGTGCTGTCTACTCCTTGTCTAAGGCAGAGGTAGGAAAGGATTACAAGACATTGACAGGGAATGGTTCCTTCTCCTTCAATTCCAGCCTCAGTGGGGTAAAGTCAATCGGTCTGCACTTGGTTTTTTATTTAACTTGTTTGTGCAGTAAAATGCTTTGGATGCAGATTAGCTTTCCCCGTTCAATACTGCCTAATTGATTCACCTACCTTGAAGCAGAAGCTTGCAAGGCCTTTGATAAATAGGTTGAAAGGCTTCTTTTCTTCATAACTGCCTCTATGAGCAATCACTCAACGATATCAGAGAATCCTATATATTCTCCAGTGATAAAAACATCCAGAGGTGGGGTCAGGAGAGACAAAGATCTTTCTTTTCTGCTAGCAGCACACTCACTTTTTTGGGTGCCACTATCCATTTGTTCTGCTAAAACAAAATATCTGACATTGGGTAATTTATAAACAACAAAAGTTTATGTTTCACAATTCTACAGATTAATAGTCTATGATCAAGGTGCTGGGAGATTTGGTGTCTGGTAAAACCCCAGGCTATGCTTCTGAGATGGTACCTTGTTGCTGCATCCTCTGGAGGGGATGAAAGTTGTGTCCTCACATGGCAAAAGAGAAAAAAGGGCAAGAAAGTACTCCCTTCCACCTCAAGCCCTTTTATGGAGTGCTAATCCCATTTATAAGGATGGAGTCCTCATGACTCAATGATCTCCCCAAAGCAACACAATTTAATATTGTTACATTGGGGATTAATTTTCAACTTGAGTTCAGAGGTGACATCATCATTCAAACCATAACATTGGGTGATTATAAAGGTATAGGACAATGAATCCAGAGACAGCACAGGGGATCACTATGTGTGCAGCATAGTATGGACCAGAAATTGTTTATAAAAACACTCACCATCTTGATTATCAAGAAAATCTTATGTGATAGATATTGCAATTCAAACTTTGGGGATATGGAAACTGATGCACAGAGAAGTTAAGTAACTTGCCCAAGGTAGCACAGTGAGGAAATTGTAAAGCTAAATTTCTCACCTGTGTTTCTCTAACATTAATTCTCTCCATGCTCTTACCGTGCTGCCTCTCTCCTTGTCAGCATAGAGTCCCAGTACATTTTCTCTTTAAAAAATGAAATTCAACAGTTGTTAAATCAGAGATCTAAAACTGAAAGCAATGTCAAAAACAAATTGTGACAGAATTGAGTCTTAGCAACCAAACTCAACTGCTCCTTCCATGGTAGGAAATAGCATCAGCCTAAAGAGGAGGGAGGGGGCCTCCCTCCAGGAGTATGTGACAAAGGTGGCACTGAAGTGTAGGATGTGGAATGGAAGGGTCCTTTGATCAATGAACAAAGCAGTTGCTTCCACAAGAAAGGATACTGGAAAAATCAGCCCCTACCCCTGGCCCCAGGATAAGGCAGCAGCCTGAGGGCTTATCTCCAGTACAAAGCAAACACCAGGTTTCCTCTCCAAACCTGACTGTGTTGTTCCTATTTGATCGCCAAATGGATGCACCTCCTGCAAAGAGAAAAGGCATCTTATAAACTTTGCTCACAGTTGTTCTTACGGCTGCCCATGATCAGACCCATCTCCTGTCTTTTCCTGCTGTGTTTTTCCAAGGTTATATGTGTACTCAAATAGACACATTATACTCCCCTAGCTCACAGGTTATTATACATGTAAGAGATAGTGCTTATTAAGAAAGTTGCATACATTTCTGCTATTTACCAGTACTCATCAACTGACTGCACTCATCAGGTGATGCACTATTACGAGCAATATAAAACACGACTTTTACCTGTGAGGAGCTCACAGACTACTGAGAAAAAGAGATGTAATAACATTGTAGAAGTGCAATATAATATGGGAGGTCAATGTGGTGTTTTGGATAATTGAAAGAAGTATAGTCCATAATGAGGGGTAGCATTAGAATAAAAACATAACTTTTATAACAGCAATATTATAGTGCACCCTATTCTTGCTAGACATTGCTTTTGAACACAGTATGATTATTGGCATTAGAGCAGTGAACAAGTCAGACTACACTACTGCTCTAGTGGGAAGATGACACACAGTAGACAAGTATTCAAATACATAAGATGTCAGATAGGAATTTTGGCTATGAGGAAAATAAAACAGGGTTATGTGAGGTCAAGATGCTCAGGAGCGTGAGCAGAATTGAATGCTGTGGTCAGAGAAAAACATCTAAAGAATTAGTATTTGCATTAAGAAGTCAGTGTATGATTAAATGTTACATAGTAAAAGTCATGAGAAAATACCTTGGACCAAAAATATCTCCAACGAGGATATCTAAAATCTCACTATTGTTTAGTGACAGCTAGGAAAATGCAATTTTCAGATCTCCCACTGCAGGACTCATAGCTCCCTGATGTCCCTAGCTGCTACTGCCTCACGGATCCACCAAAACTACACTTCTTCTAGGCTGATCCCAGCCAATGGCTGAGCACATTAGGCGTATTAAAGCAGACCCACTCTAGTGAGATAAGGAACTAGTAGAATAAACTCAGTAGACTCAAGGTCTCCCCATTGGCCTAGCTGATACTTTCTTGGAACTGTGATGCAGTCTGAAATTCCTCCTACTCCAGTTTTCCTTCCTTCCCTCTCTTCTTGCACAGATTTCCAACCTGCATCATGGTCTGAAGGCTCTATTTTCTCCTGTTTGTAATGCCAATCAATTCCGTATAAATCTTAGTCTTTCTTGGCTGTTGCTTCTCAGTGGACCCAAATGAACACAACTATGAGCAGGAGTTACTCAGTGGGGATCCTGCCTTCGGAGGCCCAAACTTGAAAAAGAAAAAATGAGAGTTAAAGGTGACAGAGTTCCTAAAATTAGAGTCAGTTAAATATGCACAAATGAATACTAATACATATTGAGATGAAAAGAATGAAAATAATAGAAGAGAAGAATGACTGTGGTGTCAAGAGCCTAAGCAGTAAAATTCAGCCAAACAGCGCATAGTTAGGAACTAGGCAGAGGCTTGGGGTTCACAACAGTGACTAAAGCTCAGAATTCAGTGGAAGACTCAGGCCCTAAACACTGGCTTTATTACAGGCAACTTCCCTAAATAATTAGAAGTGTTGCTTAAACACATGGTAGCTGGAATACAATTTTGCCTAATATTTTTCCACTATCATCTCCTGCATGAGATTCTCCTACAATCTCTTTTAGTCTCATGTCCTTATTTTTCAATAAGTGAACTCAGTAATATAATGGATTCATTTTAGTCTTTCCTTCAATTGATTCATAGGGTTTAGGCAACTGTAATATTTGATTGGCGGGTTAATGTTCACTACAATGCAAGACCTAAAAGGTACCCTGGATACTGATAGGTTGAGCATCACAAAAATGTAGACAACGATTCGAATTTAAAGGTAGAAGTCCTGTAGCATAATAAAGTCTTCAAGGTAAAAACAAACAAGCAAACAAACAAAACAGCAACAAAATGCCAAGATTGCATTCACAAGCCTTCTTCACTAATACCTCTGGTTTTCTTTGGATATAGGTTATTTTGGTAATGGTGCTGAGGTAAGAGGGCAGAAAGAGGGAGCTTCATGATGGCATGGCCATAACAGGATGAACAAAATGCCCTAATATGCTGACAAGCAGATTAGTTTTGTCTTTTCTGAATGACCTTCAAGGGAAGACAAGTACAATAGGGGTTGTTCTAGGTTCTGGTACCAGTAACATGATAATGAGGAAGGAACAAAACTGAGGACATAATAAAAACTTGCCAAGCAGGCAAAGTATTATCTGGTGAGTCTATTGAAAGGACATAGGCAGATAATGAAATTCTGAGTTCAGTTAAGAAATAATACAGAGGCTGGGCGCAGTGGCTCACGCCTGTAATCCCAGGACTTTGGGAGGCCAAGGTGGGTGGATCACCTGAGGTCGGGAGTTCAAGACCATCCTGACCAACATGGAGAAACCCTGTCTCTACTAAAACTACAAAATTAGCTGGGCGTGGTGGCACACACCTGTAATCCCAGCTACTCAGGAGGCTGAGGCAGGAGAATCACTTGAACCTGGGAGGCGGAGGTTGTGGTGAGCGGAGATTGTGTCATTGCACTCCACTCCAGCCTGGGCAACAAGAGTGAAACTCTGTCTCAAAAAAAAAAAAAAAAAAAAAAAAAAAACCAAGAAAGAAATAATGCAGAGATCCAAACAGCCAGTTTACACTGGGGATGAGGTCCAAAGTCCCTAGAAGTATATATGATCATGAAGCTGTAGGATCAATAATGAGATTCTTATTTTCTGATTCAGGTTTTTAAAATGTTCTAGTATATGATGTATTATCGAGAACTTGTAAATACAGTTGCAATCTCAATCGTATTAGATTATGCAAGTGTAAAGAAGAAAACTAAAGCTAATATAAATCAGAAGATGAAAGAGAAAAGAGATAAGGAACCAACAAGGGATTAAAAGGGATAAAAATGACATGCACATATGAAAATTAACAGATAACAACTGATTGAGAAATATGTATGGCTAAAGAGACTCTTAAAATTCCAAGTAAAGTATAAGACAACAGGACACCAAAGGACAAGGCATAATTTATGCAATATCTCTAAAGTGCAAGAAGAGTCCATAACATTGAAGCCCATTCCAATGATAATGGAGGCTTGGGTGAACAGAGGAGGTGGAAGTATGACTGCTAACCCTTGTAATATAAAAACCTAAAACCTATGATAGGAGAAGTGTTTTCTACCTGAAGCAAAACTTTGTGACACCATTGCTAACAGCATTCTCACCATCCTGCCCTTAGGAGATGTTAACTGGACACCTGGTCACACTCATAATATCATCTGACTGCCTTACAAATCAATTACAACCATTGTCCCAGATCCAAGACTGCAACTGATCAGTGTCTCACATCCAAGAATGTGAGATGTCACCCCTGAAGTAAAATAAAGGTGAGGAGTAAAAGTTAAATTGAACATGCAAACGGAACCCTACTAACTGAACAAGAAAGAATGGCTTTTCACAGAAAAGAGGCAGTGTGGTTGGAGCTTGTGGAATTGAAAGAAACGGACTAATAGCAATTGGAAGGCCAAAGCTAGAATTGTCTCCCACCTCATTTTCTAGCTTCTAGTGAGTTAGATCATTTTTATTTGTAGAATTCTCTTTCCTACTGGAAATCATTTACTGGGAATGCCCCTCTTGATGGGGCTAATTATAGATCTCTGGGAGCTTTTTAAAATCTCTTTCTGGGCTGGGCATGGTGGCTCACATGTGTAATACGAGCACTTTGGGAGGGCGAGGCAGGAGGATCACGAAGTCAGGAGTTCGAGACCAGCCTGACCAACATGGTAAAACCTCGTCACTACTAAAAGCACAAAAATTAGCCAGGCATGGTGGCGTGCGCCTGTAATCCCAGCTACTCAGGAGGCTGAGGCAGGAGAATCTCTTGAACCCAGGAGGGGGAGGTTGCAGTGAGCCGAAATTGTGCCAATGCACTCCAGCCTTGGTGACAGAGCAAGACTCCGTCTCAAAACAAAAACAAAAACAAACAAACAAAAATATTTTTCTATTAGAAATATTGAGGAGAGTAAGAATTTCTCCTCAATCTCATATGGCTAGTTTTTTTTTTTTTTTTTTTTTCCCCTGGTGACTTCTTTGAGGCTTTGTCCTTTTCTTTTAGGTCCCAAAGACTCTCCCCAAAGCATTGGCTTCTCTGAAAGACCCTTAACCAGTTCAGACTCCTTTCATTATGACAGAAGCTTTGTTTGTCCCTAACTGTGGTACCCTATAGCATACTGGTGTGCTGCAAGTCCATCCCAGGTCAGTCACCAGGTATTGACGTCTAATCCTTTGGCCACAACTCCTAAGACATGTCAAAAAGTGATGCTTGTCTGATGGAGCACTGAGCTGAGAGTCGTGTGATGCTGACCTTGTGCTGCCAGTAAGAGGGAAGAGGTGCCTAAAACATCGGATGAGCAAAAAGAATAGTCGGGCATTTACGAAAACATTTGGGCAGTTAGTCTCATGAGATTTTAAGAACATTCTCTAGAGCAGTAGAGCAGTAAACAGTTCTCACATAGCAAAGAAATGCCAAAGGATGACCAAGTGAATGGTGTAATAACTGTGGATGTTTTTATAGACTCTGTGAGGCATTGTTATACCATGGTAGTGATTATGTTGTAATTGCTACTGGCTTGTTTAGTATTGTTTTGAGTCTTTTTGTGCCTTCAGAAGAAACGACAGGAATTCTATTATTTGAATGTGTGCTGCAAATCAAAAATGTTTCTCATCATTGCTATACGGATTTGGCTAGAGTTGCCTGTTCACTATGACTGTCATTCATGCAAGCCAGAGGCCATGCCAATGCCTGAGTGCCTGTGAATGCCTTTTTCTGACCATGAAAACAGGTAAAGCTAAGCTTATTACCGTTGACTGTGGACTAATGGCTTTGTAGACTAGAGGCTCTAATAAATTATTTACATAAATTAAGAATTGGAAATAATTCTGAGAATATGTTCCAACTCAGTGGGAAATAGACATGGGACCACATGGTAGACACTATTTTGGTGACAAGACGGGGAATGGTGGCACTTTTGCTGTGTGCTTACCATTGACTAAATATTGCTTAGAAAACTCTCATTTCATCCCACAAACTTACAAAGCCAAGTGGTCATCACATTAGATTACTTTATTCATCGTGTCATCACAAGAAAGTGGAGATTTTACTCTACCTCATTCGGTAGCATGGCCTCCCCTCAGTCTGGTTTCCAGACAACAGTTCAGCATAAATGCTTGGTTCTCAGCAGACTTACGTCTTTCACATTGACAATACCATCTTCCACATACTCCAGACACCATGCAAAGATATTACATAAATCATCCCAAATCCTCAAATCAGTTTCATTATAGGGGTATTATTTTATATCATGATTTTAGATAATAGTAAGTGGGGAACCTGAGACACAGTGAGGTTATGTTTATATGCCAAAAATCACTTGGCTGAAAAGTAGCAAAACCTGAATTTGAACTCAGAATTGTATGTTCTGAAGCCTATATTTTTTCCTTTTCACTATCTCTCCTCCCTGAGATCTCATTTGCAGAAAGACACTAGCTTTGTTTTCGCGTTTTGATTCCATATTTTGATCTCATTTGCATTCTCAAATATTTTACTAAGGAATTAAGGGCAATCATTCTCCAAGAATTACTACAGAATTAATACAAACATTCTCCAGGTCTGGGAGATAGAAGAGGCTGGAGTGATTGAGTAAGGCCCCTAGTCTACAGGGACCAGGGAACTGAGCATTTTATTAAGTTTCTCTGTACATATGAGGGCATAAGGCAGAGGCTGGGTTATTGGAATTAGCATAAGAGCTAGGTTCAGTCAGTTGCAAGAAATAAGTCTAGATAAAATAATTGGTCTACATAATTGGACAAATAATATCATGGATGACACAGAGTTAAGTAAGCATATTAACTATGACAGGGATACGTCCTAGGTATGTGTGTAATGTTAGAAAAACAGTAGGGTGAACTGGCGTCTGTGTTTGATTCTTAAGTCCTGTGAAAACATGCTAGACAAGCATGTATGATATTTTGTGTAAAACATTTTGCAAACCTCCAGGGAAAAAAAAAAAGGGGGATGATAGGGACCTAAACCAAGGTTTGTTTTCTTAGAAGAAGAAAAATATGGGGCCAGGTGCTGTGGCTCATGCCTGTAATCCCAACACTTTGGGAGGCCGAGGTGGGTGGATCACGAGGCCAGGAGATCGAGACCATCCTGGCTAACACAGTGAAACCCCATCTTTACTAAAAATACAAAAAATTAGCTGGGTGTGGTGGCGGGCACCTGTAGTCCCAGCTACTCAGGAGGCTGAGGCAGGAGAATGGCATGAACCTGGGAGGCGGAGCTTGCAGTGAGCCGAGATGGTGCCTCTGCACTCCAGCCTGGGCAACAGAGCAAGACACTGTCTCAAAAAAAAAAAAAAAAAAAAAAAGAAGAAAAATATGGGAGAAGAAGAGATGCTGAGAAAGGGGGATTCAAATAGAAGCATTGTGACAATTGAATCACTGCAAAAGTGGGAAGGCCAGAATAGACCTCAGGGGAAGTCTCTGGAGCTTTTCCAAATCTATTCCTTTCTCTAGTCATCAAGTGATGGAGGTTTGTTGAACATGACACCTGGCTGCTCTGCATTATGGATTTGAATGAAGAGACAAAAGATAGAGTTAATTGTTTCTCATGCACATGAGTTTAATTTGGTGCACTTTTAATTAGTGCTCTTATGGGACTGAGAATCAGTTACTTCTGCACAGGCCGCTCCTGACAGCAGGTGGCTGTGTAGAGGAACGGGATTATTATAGAAGCCACGAAGGTCATGTTAGCATCAACATAAGAGTTACACAGGATGTAGTGGGAAATGTCAGTCCTGATGGCAATGATGACCTGTTCAAGATCAAAAGCACTCAGCAGGATGTGATACATCGAATTTTGCCATCACGTAGAAGGCACCTAGATTCAGAGCTGGTAGAAGAGGTTCACAAATAAAATTATTCCTGAGAAAGAGAGGGACTCACATTTATTGAGTAAGGTTTATGTGGCATAGGAGCACAGACTATGGCTTTTAGCCATAGTCTAAAACTCCATGATTTTTTTTTTTAAGACTCACCATGATCTCTCTTGATTCACACAGATTTTCAAATGTGGAAATTCAGTTTGAGTGGTGCTAAGTGACTTCCTCAACTTTACAAAGCTAGTAAGTACTAGCATCAGGCATGAAACTCAATTCCATCCCACTCCCAGGTTTAATTTCCTGTCTTCCCAGTTCCCAAGCTCTAACACATTCTATCATTTCTGGTTACTGTAGTAATAATAAAAATATTCACCTCTAGAGAGAAAATGTAAAGAGTGAGCTTGCTACGTAAATTACCAATTTATTGTACTTGCAGATATTAATTAGTTTTGTAATAATTGTTTCTATTTTTGCATCAATTTTGGATTTAATTTATCAAATACGTAAACAGCACCCTCTAGCACAAGGCTATCTAGAGGATATGGCGAGAAATCCACTGGTAAGTAAGACAAGGTATTTCTCTAGAAGCTAGCAACCTATAATATGTGTTATATTAATGGATTTGTGGAGCACCTGTAGGCAACACCTTGTCAAACCCTTTATCCCAAAATTTAAATGTTTTCCCCAATATAAACTAATATGTAGAAAATAAAACAAGTATAATTAGTATAAAATAAGTCAAGCAGTCTAGAAAAAGCATTAAATATAAGTCGGCCATTATGACTCTCAAATACGCTGTTGAAGCAATGCTCATGGAAGAAATTTGGCGGCTATTAAAAATTTTATCAGATTGTGCTCATTCACTTAAAAAAAAGTAGCTGTTTTTCCAACACGTTCAGAATCCCAAAGGGTGCTAAGTTTGACACCTCAGTCAAGTAGGAAGATGTTCTTAATGGCACATCTGTCTCCACATCCCTTTCCGGCTTGAGTGTTTTCCCACAAGGAAGAATCATTCAACCCGAATGATTCTTCTCTTTCTCTTAAGAACAACAGAGAATTCCGATAAACTCCTTCTCTTCATCGTCATGTCTGAACCGCTACACTAGCTCCCCAATCTTGATTCCCTGTTTTTATCCTTGCTTCCTTTTAAGCTAATCTCCTTACAGATGACTAACTAATATATACGTATTTTATTTTAAGACTAAACAGATACAAAAAAACACAAATGTAGAGGTTAGTGAATCATTATAAAGCAAACATGTCTGAAACCATTAGCAAAGACAAAAATAGAACTTTGCCATCCACTTGAGAAGCCCCTCTATGCGTTTGGCTGTTTCTAGTTCAAATATCTCCCTTCACCAAAAGCAACCACTTAACTTTTAAGGTAATCCCTTCTTTATGTGTGTTTAAAAAATTGTCTTGTCACCAGACTTCAGTGATTATTCTTGCTAATATTTTAACTTAACTTTATTAAACTCTTTTAATCTATAACCACTATCATCTCCTTATTTTTTTCTTTCTTACAATTTGTCTGTTGAATAGCCCAGAGCACTTGACTTGCAGAGTTTCCCACAGTGTGGCTTTTGTTAATTACATGGGCATGGTGTAGGTCAACACATTCCTTTGTCCTGCAAATTGGCAGCTGGATCCAGAGTCCTGATCACACTCATGTTCAATCCCTTTGGCAAGACTAGAGGTGGTGCTGTGTGCTTTCATCTGTTTTCTTGCCTTTTTTTTTTTTTTTTTTTTTGAGGTGTTCTCAGTTGTTGCAGCTCAATGCCTGAAATCCATTAATTAATTTACCTGACAAATATTTATATTCAAATTATTTTATTTCTATCTTCATTTAAAAGTTGGAGTACTTTTATAAAGAAATGTTTCCCTCATTTACTGTTTGATTAAGTGGCCCAGTTCATATGGAAAAGGCAGACTTGACGTTTTAATTGTTTCTCCTTAATTACCAGATTTTTAGGTAAACACTGGGTTCCCTCTTATCCTTCGAATGTGACCAATTAGTTTTTGCTGCTATTTCATTTTATTTTAAATATCATCACAAACTCGTGGACTTAAATATATTTAATAGGTTTCAATTAATTGCAATTACTATTCCTTTTGAAACTTACTTGTCTCATCTTTGGGCAGTGAGAGCCTCCTAATGAATGCCTCTTGGGCCTATTTGACATAACTTTAGTTGTCTTGATTGCTTCCCCAATATCTGGAATGACAAGATGTTCTAGGACCATCCTGAATATCTCCAAACCTGATTGTAGCCATTTCTACAAAAAGTTCTGCTGTCTTTTTTCTTTAAGTGAAAAATAATACTTCAAGGCCATAATCTGTACACTACCTGTGCTCATCATTACGGCTCTAGTTATTGCTAATTACTCTTCTTTAAACAGAACAAAAAGAAAAAAACTCTCTCTCTCTATATATATATATGTGTATATATGTATATATGTATATATATGTATATATGTATATATGTATATGTATATATGTATATATGTATATATGTATATATGTATATATGTATATGTATATATGTATATATATGTATATATATAGAAATATAACAAATATAGGGGAAATATACATAGGGGAAACAAATGTAGGGGAAAAGCATTATAGTGACACTTTCAATTCGAACTTAAAACAACGGAGCCATTATTTGTTTCTTTTTTTAAAAAAAAAACTTGACTTCTTACATATAATATCTGCATCATCTTTTTTTGCAAAGAAAGAATCTTGGTTCTTGAGGATGTATGGGATAATATAATTAAAATAGTTCATATGCTTTCATTGACTTTATCCTATATTGTCTGCCCAGTATTTTTAGAATAACAATATTAATAGTACCATCACTCAGAGCAATTAAAAAAAAAAAAGCTTACTTGTCCCTCCTCTTCCTTCTCTCATTTTTTTTTTTTTTTTTTTTTTTTTTTTTTTTAATTTTAGACAGAGTCTTGCTCTGTCGCCCAGGCTGGAGAGCAGTGGCGGGATCTGGGCTCACCGCAAGCTCCGCCTTCCAGGTTCATGGCATTCTCCTGCCTCAGCCTCCTGAGTAGATGGGACTACAGGTGCCCACCACCACGCCCGGCTAATTTTTTTGTATTTTTAGTAGAGATGGGGTTTCACTGTGTTAACCAGGATGGTCTTCATCTCCTCCTTCTCTCAATTTTTATTTATATACTCTCACTCTCTGAGCATAGCTCTTACACAGTGTATTCCCTTATATTAAACCTTATATAATTTTACTTCTACAAGTAACTATACATTTTATGCTATTTACTAGTTATTATTTCAAGGTTTTTAGTGGGGTTTTTTTTTTGTTTGAAAGAAGTTGATTCTTTAGCAGGTTCCTTATGAAGAGATTGTTAGAACAACATTCCTTTAGCTTTTGTAGGTTGATAATAATTCGTTCTCTTTATAATTGAGCATCAGTCTTGCTGGATAACAATTCCTTTTTCTGTGTTTAAGTATTAAATATATTACTCCATTTTCTTCTGACATAAGGAATTGCTGCTGAAAAGTTTGATGATGATTTTTCTTTCCCTTATAAATCACTTGATCTCTTTGCTTAGATGCCCAAAGGATTTTTCTTATTTAAAGTCTGGTAGTTTTATAGAAATATGTCTTGGTGTGATCTTCCTGGGTCAATATTCTCAGGTAAGTAATATACATTTTCAATATATAGTTTTAAATCTTTTTTATTTCAAGAAAGTCATATTGAATTACAACTTTCTTTATTTGTTCTGTTCCTGTGAGATTTTTTTCTGTTAGTGACTTTAGTATGTATAATAGATCTTGGCTTATCTCAACATCTGTCATAGTTTCAGGTTATTTTTATTTTTGTTAATTTCTTTCTTTTTCCTGCTTTATCCCATCTATTTATCTTAAAGCATTGTCTGACATGTTTCCTGAATCGTGTTTCTTCTGATTTTCACATGTCTAATTCTTTTTTCTTTTACTTTTTCCTTTATCAGTTCATTTTTGTGTTCTTTCTAATTCTGACTCTTCCCTGTGTTTGGGTTCTTATAACATTTATAAATCTCTTTTATCTTGTTGTATACAGAGTTAGTTTACAGTTTTGCCCTGCTCTGTGTGCACACTACTTGAAATGCCTTATTTTGCAAAGGGATGCACATGTTCCTGATTCTCCTTAGTTTTGTAATAATCACGTGTGAAATTTAATCTCAATACATTTCTGTTGTTTATATTTACGTGAGATTAGTTTTCTTGAACTTTTAAATGGTGGTATGGTTTGGTGTAGCTTTTTTAACTTTTCTGAGCTCTCTCAATTGTTATAATCATAGAATGTTCAAAAATACGGTAGTTTACTTTCTGAGATTTTCTGGTTCTCTTCCCCTCTCCACTTTTTTTTTTTTTTGAAAATTATCTTTCCTTTGTCCCTAATGTCACTGTTTTTCACAGTTTTTATTCCATTTCAAGCAATTTCTCCTAAGTGTGAGGCCTCCTCCTAGAAAGAATCCCTGGCGAATAACTAGTTCAGTGTGAA
This sequence comes from Hylobates moloch, assembly GCF_009828535.3. Lineage (NCBI taxonomy): Eukaryota > Metazoa > Chordata > Mammalia > Primates > Hylobatidae > Hylobates > Hylobates moloch. Next base: position 90,644,573 of record NW_026652285.1, on the reverse strand, counting down.
TCACCTGCTCAAGCTCTGCTAAGCCTTCGTCACAGCCTCCTTGAGTCCATCTGGCCAAACTCCCTTCGTCCGCTTTCCTCCAATTGACCTGTTGTGTTTCTAGGGAATCTCTGTTGACCATTTTGGGTTTCGATTCCCTGTTGTATCCCTGGGTTTTCTGTAACACAAATGTTGATATTATGTAGCTTCTATGGATGTTGGCAATTTGCTTATAGTTCAGTATTTCTGAGAATATCTGGTAACCTATTTTTGTTGCCATGTAACCCAGTCATTTCTCGGTTTTGCTATCTAAGTTCTCTGTTGTAAATGGAGACTAAGAGAGAATTAAACTATGCAATTTTCTCCATCTTCCCAGAATCCCCCAAAGTAACTTCTCTTATGCAAGACACATTATGTTACATTGTCATCTAAAACCCCCCTATGATTTTTGTCTCATTTAAAATGAAACGAAAACTTACTAACCTAACTTACAAATTCCTTTAACATTTGTCCACTACCCATCTTTCTAAATGTGTGTTTTCCTGTCCTTCTTCCTTAGAAGGTTCTAGGACTTTCTCCTCTGGACTCTGTATTCTGCCCGTATGTACTTTCTTCTGATTTTTCCATGTCTTCCTCATTTCACTACAGCTTTTGCTGAAGTGTCTTCTTCTTCAAGAGGTCCTCTCAATCTGTACACCCTAAAGAAGACACCACCAAGTCACTCTCTATTACATTTCCTATATTAATTATGTGCTCAGCACCTACCACTAACTAATATTGTGTGGCTTACATATTTATTTATGTGTTATTTTAGGAGTCAGCAAACTATAGCTTGAAAACCAAATCTAGCTGGTCACCTATTTTTGTAAACAGGTTTCATTGGAACACAGTCATTTATTTCAGTGCTGTCTATGACTGTGTTTGCAGTATAATGGTAGAGTTGAGTAGCTGCACCAGAGACCATATAGCCCTCGAAGCATAAAATATTTATTGTCTAGCTATTTACAGAAAAAAGTTTCCCAACCTCCTGTTAGTTCATTGTTTGTTTCTTCCCACTAGAATATAAGTTTCAGGGAAACTCAGGCCAAGTCTGTCTTTTCACTACTTTATCCCCCTCATGAAGATTAGTAGCCAACATATGGTGAGCAATCTCTAAATATTTGTACATGAATTAACCCATATCTTGAATTGTCAGCATCTTGTTAAGGGTATCATGTAGTTTTCTTTAATAGATTAATAAAATATTAGTAATAATTGTATTCATTTCCCCACTCAAATAGCCAGATGACAAAATTGAGATTTTGTCAATTAAGGGCAATGATTCTGATAAGGACTTCAGAGAATTCATATTTTTGCATAATATTTTGCAATAATTAGCAAATATCTGCATGTATAAACATTTAAAAACACATCAGCTCTGAAGTCAAGTTACCTAGATTTAAAACTCTGTTCTACCACTAACTGGTTGTGTGGACTTGTGCTAATTACTTTATTTCTCTGCATCCCCATTTATTAATCTGTAAAATAACATTGATGGAACATCTACATTAGGGAATTAAAATAAATAAATAAATAAGAAGAGCGTCAGTCCATAATAAGGGCTTTGTATATGTTAGATGATGATGGAGAGGGTGATAGCGATGATGATGATTACAATGATGGAAGAAGACTTAGGAGAAGGAAAAAGAAAGACAGAGGAGGAGAAGGAGAAAATGGTAATAATAAACTGAAAAACTTTACTTACTGATTTCCTACTATGTTCCAGTCACTATGATTTGTCGATTCCATGGATCACATAATTTAATCCTTACAATCCCCCTTTGAGGAATGCAGGTTATATTATACTACAGATGATGAATCCATACCTGATTATAGGCTAAATTATCTTTTAAAAAGAGCATGGGAAGAGTGAGAATTCAGATCTCTGTTCTTGGCCTATATATACTCTTCTTCCACCTCTAAATGTCTTCCTAAAGATCTATCCACTTCCTGCTTAATATGTGAAATGCACACACATTTCTGTCCATATAAGTCTTCCACATCCCGTTTCCAAACATGTTTTAAGTATATGCAGTTTGATATTTGCCATCTTCAAGTATTGCTCCAGATTCTGAAGTCATCCCTGTCTTCTTCCCTGGAAACTCACATTTAGTTTCCAGATCATAGTCAGCTGTCAGAAGAAATCAATTGGAGAGACTGATTTCCACTGAGGTGTTCATAATGAAACCTGCTTAATTGCTGGTAATTCTCTGCTCAGAAATAAGCTCTTGTAAGTTTGGGTTTTGTAACTTCAAGCTTGTTGGCATAGGAAAGGTGCCAACCTAGTGTCAGGGGCTATTAATTTGGTTCTTTGTAATAAAAAGAATATTGACTGCAATGAGCCAAAAATAGCTGTAGCCTCCATAGCCTCAGGTCGCCCAGCTTCTATTTTGCACCTGGTAAAGTGAGGAAGTTTATTAGTAGTAATCCAGTAGTATTGGTAGAGTGATAGCAGTACTAACAGTAGTTAGTAGTAGGAATAATAATAATAAGGACTGACAAATGCCAAGAAGTGTGCTGAGCCTGTTAACTCATTATCTAATTAACTCTCTATAACAGTTGTATGGGAAAGTAATACACCAACCCTATCTCCTTGATAGAAAGATGAGAATTAAGACTGATTAAGTGACTTGCCCAAGGTCACATTGTGATTAAAGCACTAGGTCTAGGCCTATATCAAATTTTGCTAAATCCCAAAGTTGCTTTCTTTTAATCACTGATGCAATATTACGTCAGAAGTTTCTACAAAAAGAACGTCAGTACTAAACTGAAGAGATTAGTCCTTCAGTTTAATTAATCCCATTTTACAGATGAGAGAATTAAGGTCCACCAGGGGTGAATGTTCTCCACTATCCATCAGTATCACAATATTTTTTATGCTGTTCTCCCATATACTCACAATATACATCGAAAGCCAATCCTTAGATTAAAACTCCATCATAAGCTGTGATACACCCACTCCCCCCACACATACCTGAATCACTGACCAAATATATTCAGTAGCATGATGGTAAATGTTTAACAATTTGCTCTCCGGGATGGGGGTTAGCCATGATTTGTGACATTTGCCAATTTTCATAGTGTAAATACACCCTTCATGGGTAGGTGTGACCCATCCATGTGTCAACACACCCATCATTGCTAGTCATGTGACATCACTTGAACAGAATTGTGGATAGATGCTTGCAACAGGCTTGTGCAAGTTGGTACAAGCAACATGTGCTATCCTCCTTCTCCATACCTACTTTCTTTTCTATCATGCACCATATTTTCAGAATGTAAGAATGTTAAAATATAGGTTAAAACTAGAAAATATCTGCCAGGCGTGGCGGTTCACGCCTGTAATCCCAGCACTTTGGGAGGCTGAGGGGGGGGTGGATCACCTGAGGTCAGGAGTTCGAGACCAGCCTGACCAACATGGAGAAACCCCATCTCTGTTAAAAATACAAAATTAGCTGGGCATGGTGGTGCATACCTGTAATCCCAGCTACTCGGGAGGATGAGGCAGGAGAATCGCTTGAACTTGGGAGGCAGAGGTTGCAGTCAGCCAAGATCGTGCCATTGCACTCCAGCCTGGGCAACAAGAGTGAAACTCCAACTAAAAAAAAAAAAAAGGAAAATTAGAAAATACCCTAAGTTAAGCCCACACTGAAGTAAAGACACCAATGTGAAACACCCTGTAATATATAATTATGCAGAGGTACTCCAAATGCATGTTTCCTATTCTCTAGAAGCTGTATCTTTTCAATATCAATATGAAAACTGGAATTTATATTTGCTATAGACTGAATGTTTGTAAACAAACCCCCCCTAAATTTTGTGTTGAAACTCTAACCCCAGTGTGGCTTTATTTAAGATGGAACATCTGTGGAAGTAATTAAGGTTAAATAAGGCCATAAGGGATATGATTAGTCCCCTTTTAAGAAGAAATGCCAGAGAGAGTTCTCCTCTCTTCTCTCTCTCTGTCTGTCTCTCTCTTTCTCTCCATGTACACACAGAGAGGGAAAATCATGTGAGAACATAGTAAGAAGGCAGCCATCTGCAAACAAGAAAGAGAGCCATAACTAGAAACATAATTTCTAGCACCTTAATTTTGGGCTTCTAGCCTCAAGAACTCTGATGAAATAAATGCCTGTTGTTGAAGCCACCCAGTCTATGGCATTTTGTTATGGCAGCTCAAGTAGATAAATACAACATTTGATAACATCACTATGTGATTTTGAACAAGTATCTTATTTCCTCTGAGCCACATGTCAAAGAAATGCTTGAGCTAAGTATTTATAAGATGCCTTATTGATTTAATTTCCAGAACTTGTGGTTGTAGCATTTTCATTTGCCTTTTCTAGCTATAGTTTTTTAGGGAATGTTGGGAATGTGACACAAACATCCTAGGCTGTTTTGAATCCTAATATTGACATACTAGAGTAAACATTATTTTAAAGTTATAATATATGGTGAAATATTTATAATTAAAAAATAACTCTCAAAGGAGATCATAACACTTGGTCTCTGATAAGAAAGAATGGAGTTGGGATTTTCCATCACTGGTTGTAGACCTGTATCAGAGCAGGCACATTGGAATCACCTAGGATAACTTATTAAACTACAAATTCTGTGGTGAACCCCAACACTAAATCTTGCAAATTTATGAGACCATTTATCATTATTAGTGTAAAATAGCTATAAAGTAGCAATAAGCATAAAGTGTGTATGTGGTAAGTAGAAACTGATTATGCACTGGGAATTAGGAGAACTGTGTTGTAGTTTGAGTTCATGATCAAATAGTCCAGTGATTTTGAATAAGCCATTTCCTTTTTCTAGGTCTCAGTTTCCCCATCTGTAAAATCAATGAGCTGGGTTAAATGGTCTTTACTCTAGCAGATAGCCATAAACATTTGAAGTACCTATGGATTAATATCAAGATATTAGATGCTTTTTTCAATGTCAATAGTTCAGCAGAACATAGATTAGTGGACATGTATGAAGCTCAGCAAATCATAACATATTGACAGCTCTATCATCTAGCTAATCTTAGATCTGGCCTGGCTTAATATCCGCTAGCTATTTTGGCTAAAGAGAATTTGAATTCAGGCATTGTCACTGCTCTGATTTTTATCATTTTACTCTTTTTTTGCATGAGTAAAAAGTTAATTGAGAAGTCAAGAGGCAAAATGACTTTCAATGCTCAGATCCAGCACCCCTAAAGAACTCCCATTATTTCATGATAAAAGTAATTTAATAACACTCTCCGGATTTTTGTTGTTATGTAAGTTTCTCAAGTGTTTCAAATGTTAAAGTTAACAGAAGTATTTTTATTATCAGTCAGTGGACTTTTTGTAAACACAGTAAGTGAATATTTCTCAGATGTTAATTTTACTACTCCAGAGAACTATACAATACCTGGAATTTTAAGGAGAGGTATGTACAGAAGGGAAGTATCAATAGAAACTCTCAGGGTTGTTGTAAAACTCAAATAAGGAGATGACATTCTGAAAACTATAAAACCCTGGATTAATATATTTTGTGTGTTGTGATTACACATATTTTCCCCTAAGAATGTTCCTATTTTCTTCTTTTCCTTAGTGTATTATCTTTGCTTGGCAAAGGTCAGAATTTAGTACCTTAAAATACCTTGAAACATTGATTGCAATGCTGAACAACTGAATACTAGAAGCTCAACATGCTGAAAAAGGAAAATTAAACAAATTTCTATTAAGGTGCATTGGTTTAGATCATTTACATCTCAAGATGTAAATCCAATTGTGAAATCTATCCATGCAGTGCTGGGAGATGAATCAGAGCACCATAATCAGAAAGCATGAGGAATTAACTTCAACTAGCCTTCTATTCAGAGTTGAGAGTTCTGTGGGTTTGTGCATGTATGCACGTACCCCATACATGTGTGCATGTTTGTGTTGTGTGTTTATAAATTTCTCAACTGTATACATTGTTCTTATATATTTTTTGAAAATAAAAGATGCTGTTAATGGAGAAAAAATGCACTTCTGAGAGATTTATTCTGTACTTCTGAAAGAACTAGAACTTCAGGCTTCATCACTACTTTCCAGGCATTGAAACTATTGCTCTTATTTAAAACTGGGAGTATTCCATGGGTCATGTCTGTATATCACTGAAATAGAGTTTTTGGCAATGTTGAGTAAAGGGCATGTCTGTGTGTTTTTGTGGTTGGGTTCTTAATCGCATATAATCTTATCTCATTAACTCATACACTAAGTTAATAAAACAATGAGTACAAGCAATCTCCCTCAAATCTATTACCAAGGAGTTAAGGACTCCACGAGTTCTAGTGGGTCTTGGAATCCGTTCACTGCTGCTGAGAATTGTGACTGATTTTATTTCCATGGGGTTTCATCAGCTTTTTTGAAATCATCTGGAGCATTGTCATGATCCAGTGTGAAATGATGAGATGAGCAGGAATCATATATCTTATCTTTTTGGCCAAAGAGATGGGTTAACTGAGGCAAGACTGAGTTCTTTCTGAATGTGCTTTGCTATTTCAAAATTGAGCAGCTTGGATCAGGTTGGCAGTTACAAATAGGTGGTGTGAGGACCGATTATACCAAAATCACCTTTTAAGTGATCTTTAAAAGATAGAATCAGTTGAATGCAGTATGGTATCCTGAATTGAATACTGCAGAAGAAAACGAACATTGATGAAAATGCTGCTGAAATATAAATAAAGTTTAGAGTTTAGTTAGTAGAAATACATCTGTCTTAATTTCTTAGTTTTGTCAAATGTGCCACCGTTGACTATGATGGTAATTAATATTAGGGAAATCTAGAGAAAACACTCTGAACAACTGTTTTGCTAATCTAAAACTATGACAAAATAAGTTTAGTTAGAAATACAGAATCTATGTTCCTACACCAAAATAGGGATTGTCTTACAAAACTTTTCTTGGAAAAAACATGATGTAACCATAATGTAAAGCCAAAGATAGGGCTTATGGAACAAGAGGAATCGTACCAACTCTTAAATATGTTATTACTTCATGAGCCACATAGATCGGAATTTGTGGATTATCTAAGCCAGTAGATATCAACACTGTCCTTGCACTGGCCTTATCAAGGGAGAATTTTCAAACTCCAGATTCCATGATTCCCTAGATAGAGTAAATCAGAATCTTGGAGTAGTGGGGAATAACAAGGTCTGTATGTTTTATTAAAGTATCTATGAGTAATTCTGATGTACAAGCAGAAATTAAAATTATGAAAATGCAAGTTTCAATTAAGGGACACCACACAAGGTTCAGTCACTCAGCTACTGTAGTGAAAGCAATGCCTGTGAATGTAAGTACATTAGCAGCTGCAACTAGAAATTGTGTGAACTGTAACTCGTTTTATTTTCTGAATATCTCTAAATCTTCGAAGATTCTTTAGAAACATTTTATTTAATATCCATGTAAAACGGCTTACACTACTTTATACACATTGTTGGGATTGTAGCGTCTCTTTGGTCTATCCCAAGAACATTTCAGTGAATTGGCATGAGGAAGGCCGGGGTAGGTTATGCTACTGTCAGCTTCTTCAATGACAAGTCTTGACCCTCACACTTAGTTCTTGTCTCTTCTTCGGAAGAACTTTGTAACCTAGGTACTTGGTGCAGAAAGGGCTCAATCCTTTTGTGTATAATCCACGTGAAGAAAAGTACCTCAACTCTATTTCCCTGACTTACCTATACTGTCTGCTCAGGTCTTCAAATTAGATTTCCCCAGTACTTATGTCTGCTTCTGTTCCTTCGGGGGTGCCAAGGGCTTCATATAAGCTGAAGGCTGATCCAGCCTTCCCTCTTTACTCAGATGAAAAAATTCCATACATCCTTCAAACATCTGTTAAAATCCTACTTTGTCTATAAAACATTTCTTGGCATTGTTTGTTTTCCCCTTTTCCAAGTTCCAATATTATATTTGGTGCTATAAAATTAAGCAATTAATTCCAGTTTACATATTCTTGTTCTCTGTCTTTCATATGTGCCAGGAGGCAGTGAGATGCAGAGAGAGAGAGAAGGAAAGTAGTCCTATACAAACCAAGTCACATTCAACCTCTACCTGAGCCTTATGCTCGTTTCCTGATAATTAGGGTCAGCAATACTTATTTTATAAAACTATTGCATAGTTTATATTGTGCAGCCTATGTGAATGTGTTTAGCATATTAGACTAAACAATTGTCATTTTGTATTATTTTTCTCACTTATATTTTTGCATTCAGTTCCACCTAAGTGCTAAACTTAGCATAATACCTAATATTTGTAGAGCACTTTATAATTCATATACTCTTAACAATCTGGTGAAACATGTATCCAAACCTCACTTGATAAATGAAAAGCATGATGAGATATTGAAAGGTTAAATACTTTCCACAGATCACAACATTTATGGGAAAATCTGCCAACATAGCCCAGTCCTTGTTGCCAGGCTCCTTTCTAAATATTATACCAAATATTTTATGAATTGTTTATTAGCCATTTATCCAAAATCAAAGGGTTACCTTCTATAAGCCAGGCTCTCAGCTAAGCATTCAGGGTACAGTAATGAATGAGAGACTTAAACCGTGTCCTTATCGAACTTAGATTCTAGCAACTGGAACAATGTCTAGGCAAGGTTGGTAGGAATGGATCCATTTATGTTGACGTCAACCTTATTCTTGCTGACTCCAGTACTATGGAGTATTGCTAAAGAGTGATGGGTTAACCTGAGTCAGCAACACTTCCAATATGTGTGGTCCTTATGATCATTAGTTCTCACTGACCGTATCAGTGGCAGGACTGAAATTAACTTACCGTTATGTCCATCAAAACTGCAACCTTATCGTCATTAGCACTTGTCAAAAACTTCCAGAAGCTAAGCACTATAACAAGACATTGCTAAGATTATTAGAAATAACAATCATTAGCTCTATCTTCTTTATAAGAGAGTGATTCTTTGGTGCACAGAAAGATCTCTCATATAGTCTCACTATCCCTTGGTCGTCTTGACCTAGATATGTCCTCACTTTTGGTTGGCATCTTGTTACAAGGTGGCTCTAAAGACCCTCAGCAATGGATCTCAGACAGTGGACAGCCTTGTCTTTACTGCTATAGTGTGGTGTATTGAAAAGACTATGAGATGGAGGTTTGAGTCTGCCTCTCCTCAATCCTGTATTTGTTCCAAATCTGGTACACTTGTGCTCCCATTGAGGGACCAGGTTTATGCCTCAATGCCAGCTTTCCACCATATGCTGGCTAAAACTTCAGTAATCCAAATACAGGAGTTTTCTTGATCTACCTTCAAGTACTTGCCACTTCCCACATATGCCCATTCTTTATAATTTATACCAGCTTATGCATGTTTGGGATCAAGGTGTTTGTGGAAATCTTTCTTACCTTTAAAGAAACTAACAATGCATCCATATTATTTTTCCTATCTATGACCTAGTTTGCTTTTTTCTTCTTTCCTAAAGCAGAGAGTTTCTCAGGGCACTTACTCTAGCACATTTTTGGAAGACTAAAGCCAGTATGGGCATTTAGATCATTTAGATTCAACTTGACTACTTAATATGGGCAATTTACTTGCCTTTTTAGGTTCTCACTAATCACAGAAGCAAAATGATAGGATTTAGCTAGCATCTTACATTCTGAAACTATTTGACTAACAGTAACAATTGAGGAAGTGATAGTGAAAAAGTACATTGGTACTTTCATAAGAAAATACATTTTAATAATTTAGAAGTTGCCTCACAACAGGAAATACCCTGTAGCTCATTCTTAATAATTTTTGTTAGGTGCTTCTTTAATGAATTAAAGGGCTTTTGCATGTTTTCTTGTGTGCAATTTGACTACTGTAATTGAAACTCCTCTAAATAAGACTCCTCTCATCTCAATTTAAGTTTATGTGTAGCAGTTTGTCTGTAAATTAATTTTATAATTACCAAATTAAACAAACAAACAAACAAAAACAGCTAGCAGTGGTGATAATAGTACAGGCTCAATTTTCACTTTTCAATGCTTAAATTATTAAATTTTTAAATTTATATTATTGTTTAGACCCTGAATATGTATTTTCATACCTGTGTACGACTACATGACTGACTTTGTACATCTGCCCAGTTTGACAAAATAGTTTAAGGGGGAAGCTTGAGATGGGGAAATGCTGAGATGTTCAGACAGGGACATAGCTCAACTTTTGAGCCACTGTGAAATACAGGGCAGTTTGGGTCAAATTTGTCATTAAGTGTGTATTGATAGTGGAAGTTGCTCACACTGAGGCAGAAAGAAAATATAATCCATGTTGGGGTGGGGATATATTTCTGAAACCAATGATTACTGACAGTAGTTTAGGAATGATAGGGTGGGGCCATCTTGAGACTCTAAGCAACAATAAAACCTGTTTACCCAGCTGAGTCAGTGCCACAATAGAACAGAGCCCCTGGAGATCAATGAGCATATGGTTTAATCAGCACACTTGGAGACATGGCACAAGAACGGTCCCTGCACAGCTGGTGTGCTCAGCACCATACTGAGATGGAGCAAAGTAATCATTTTGTACACAGCTTGGCTCTTCCCAGCATCATTTCCCCATAACATCCATCTAAGCCAGTAAAGCTTACAGAACCAGGATTCATCTGTAAGATTCACAAGGATGGAGCCTGTGCCAACTGCCTCCAGGAAATCATAGAGGACATCATCTGATGCCATGTATGGCACCATTCTGGAGGCCCATCCTGTACTAAAAATAATGCAATTGGATGGATGATAAATAACTAGGGTGATTTCTATTTCTAGTCCATTTCTCACTTTTTTTTTTTTTTTTTTTTGACCTGCAAACCTGTATCCACAACAGCCTCCTGGAATCTTATATGGAACATAAATAAAATTGAACTAATAATATTCTGTTCTATGCCTAGTTTTGCTCCCATGTTCCCTGGCCCAACAAATGGCAGGCCCATCCTACTTGTTTCTAATGCCACACTTTCTCTTCACTGTGTAAGCTTCAGGAAAAGAAAAAAAAGGACTCTGTTGTATTCACTGTCATATCTCAGGAAATCTAAGGAGATATTTGTTGAATGAATTAATGAATGAATGAACTATCAGAATACTGGAAAATGCTGCATGCAATATAAAATTTCATTAAGAACATAAAGTAAAGTAAGAAACGGCAAGCATGTAAGTTTTATCTAATGGAAATTATACCAATCAAAGAAGAAATAACCCTCCTCTGTCTATGCATGAATTTTCTATTGCTGTTGTAACAAATTACCACAAACTTAGTGGCCTAAAACAACATGTTTTCAGTATCTTATTGTTTTGGAAGTCAAAAGTCTAAAACGAGTCTCACTGGGCTTAACGTGTTGGCACAGCTACATTCATGTCTGGAGGCTCCAGGAGTGAATCAATGTTCTCGCTTTCCAGCTTCTAGAGGCTTACCCATACCCCCTGGCTCATGGTACCCTTACATCTTCAAAGCCAGCAGTGGCTCAACAAGTCTTTCTCATGCTTTGATCTCTCTGGTTCTGACACTCTGTCTCCCTCTTCTCCATTTAAGGACGCTTGTGATTACATTGTTTTCATCCAAATAATCCAGGATAATCTTTTCTTAAGGTCAAGTGATTAGCAATGTTTAGATGTTCATCTACACTCTTAATTACTCCTTTCCATGCAACATAACATATTCACACATTCTGACTTTTAGGACATTAGCATTTTTGTGCAGCCATTATTCTGTTCACCACAGCAGACTAGACTAATAATCACAAATCTCAGATCATCCTGTAAGAAGCAATTGCCCTGATTATAAGAAAGATTGATCAAATATGTGTGTTCTATAATCCCTCTTCCCATCTTGGCATGTTGAAGTAAGACCTATTCTTCAAGGATTACCTTAAATTCCTCCTTCTTTAAGATTATTTTCTCAGTTGTCCCTGTGGGCATATCCATCTGTTTCTCCTTGAATTTCCATTGAATTTTATTTACGTGATGAGTCATTTTAAAGCCTGTATAATGGGTAGATACACTTATATAATGTATCTCTTTTCTTTGAATGTAAGCTTCTTGAGGACAAAATTCATTTCTGAACCAATATTAAGATAAAACTTCTTCATAATACCTTTGTGACTTTAAGATTTCAGTTTCCTTGTATATATATAATCCAGTTTTCTCATAAAAATTATTAAGCACATATATAATCCTGGCACATGGTGGGGGGCGGGCTGCTCAATGAATGTCATTTTTCTTCCCCAAATATATACGTGATGAACTTGCACACGATTGTGCCCTATCTGCATCTATTTATTTTTCCTGAATGATTATGGTCTCCAGAAACGCAGGGACTCTGTCTTTCACATTCATTGGCATGTTCTCAGCCCCAAAGTGCCTCTCAACAATATATGTTTGCTGAATTAATGAATAATACAACAGTGAAAACAATAGAAATGATTCTCCATCTTCCAGTTGTGTGTTTCTCTTAACTGTAAGCCTTGTCACAAATTTCCCTGGTTTATCTAGCTCAATCCATATTTCCAAACCGTTCACTCTCATATACAAAATAAGGCCTGACAAAGAAAAATTTTTGCATAGCGAGAGCTTTAAACTCTTTCAAGCTGCTTCCACCACTCCACCCTCTAGACATTCACTTTTCTCCCCTATGGAAATGCAAAGACAAAAAGAAGTGTAATTCCTCAAATGAATCATTGATATTTCTTCAGAGTGATCTACTCTATTCTACTTGTTCTCTTAATTTACTTGGTTTATACCAGCTGATGACAGAAACCCATTGTTTTGCTGAAACATTAACTTCACAAAGTCATTCCGCTCCCATCTGCAGAACTAAAATTAATGATTCCCTGTGCAACATCTGTTTAATTAACTATCGGCACCATAGAAGAGGCATGCAAATACCCCAGCGACTAAATCAGGCTCAAATTAGGGAAATACGATGTTAAATTGTATCAGGGAGAAGCCGAGTTTATCCTTCCAAGCACTGGCATTCATTATCTTGTAGCCACCCCATGCATCTTCATAATGAAGTAGTGTCAGCAGTGCCTGGCTGTAAAGTTCTCATTTAGGGACTGCATGGGTCCCTCTAGTAATGCACTGGAGGGGATTAAGGAAGAGGGACCTGGAGAGCCCCAGGGGTAGCACATCATCCCGTCATCTTTGTTCCTGAAAAGAGCAATGGGGTTTCAATTGAGCATGTGCAGGCTGAGGAATTCTGGGAAATAGCAGTAGTGTAGAGAAAGTGGCATTTTTGAGTCATTTCCATTAGTAGTGCTCCATCTTCTCTGAATCCTTTTAGCTCCATTTGCATAACTATTTGCATTGATCTGCATAAGCAAGAAACTTGTCTGGCTACTTCAGACATATTGGAGAATCTCTGTAGTTTATATTTCTAAGAGAAGTCATTTAACAACAATCTGTAAAGAACGTACTGAATTGAAAACAGTACTAGGCACCAGAGAAAGGCAAATTAGATGCAGACCTTGCTCACCAAGAATTTACACCAGACAGAGAACACTGTAAACATTAGTATAAGCATGTGTGTACTCATTTGTGCATATCCAAATAAAATTAACTAACACTATGCTAGTTCTAAAAATGAGAATGAATAAGCTGAATATGATCCTATTTTTACAGAGGTTAGCTTCTAGTCTGTCTACACATGACAGCAATTAGAATACCAATTCAAATATAATGAATAAAGCAAGCAATATTATAAGAGAAATATAGATAGGCTGTTGTAATAATTCAGAAGGGAGGGCATTACGTTTAATTTGGGAGATGCTATAAAAGAAAGTTCAGAGAGTAGATGTTCCATTAGCTGCTTATTGAAGGATTGTAGAATTTGCACATGCATCTATTTGGAAAAAGAGCAATTTAGAGGTAGATCAAGGGGGAAAACCACTGGGAGTAGTGAATCATGTCATTTTGTGGATATAAAGAATGCTTGAGAAGAGAAGTTTCTACTTTCCCCTGCCTGCATATTCTCTGGTCTGAAATTGACCTAAAATAATGAGAGCTGGCCAGGTAGTACTGAGGAGAACTTTATAACCTATGGGTGCCTGATGTCTCCGTCCTTTGAGTTTGCCACCCTGTACTGACAAGAGCACCTGGCCTCCCTACTTATACCTGACAGTATGAACAGTCTGTTTGTCTGACTGACATTTTCTCTCAGACCCTGGTCCTCAGGTTCTGCTTTCACTCTACACCAGACTTTGAACTTGAAACACAGCTTAACTCATTGGTTCCTAATACCCAATCTCAGGGCCTGCCTGACTAAAATTCACACATGTCTCTCTTAAATGATAGTATTCAGATTTGGATGCAATTTTCTCCATGTTAATTACTTGACCAACACAGAGGATGGTGATCAACACCACTTCTTAAACTTTAGTTGATTCTGAAGTGTATTCTTCCACCCCTGAGGAAGACCTACTGAAAACAAGATTTGAAATGTGAAAGGGGAAACACTCTTTTTGGCCACGTATTAAGTGTGGATCAGAAGAAAACAAGATCAGCAAAAAAGGAATTGAGACAGTTGGGAATTGAAGGTCAGGCCTATAGCTCTTAGGAAAATAATACCCGTCCATTGCACAGACAGCCCAGGGTGCAGTGATGTGTTTGACTGGACACCAGCAAGACATAAATCTGGCAGCTGATTCAACAAATTTTCCACTTTGTAGGGTTTTTTTTGTTGTTGCTATGGTGACAAATGTGGTGTGAAATTGCAAGTTTGCAAACTGTACAGTCAGGGAACTCCTGAAACCAAGGGCCTGGCAAAGCCACAAGATGTGAGGGAAGCAGGGGAAACAGAAGAGGAAAGAGTTGTCCAAAAATTATCATGTTACCGCACAGGAGTATCCTCATGACCTTCCCTCTCTACAACTGCTGCTAGTTCCTACATCCAAGTGGCCATGTGAGACTGAATATTAGATGCCAAGTTCACACATGTGTTAGGTAAGTCACATGCAAAAATGAAGAATGTCACAAAAGTTTCCAAGTTAATTTTTTAAATGAATTTCTGAAATCTGACAGCTCTTAGCAATGAAAAAATGTCCTAATGAATTAACATCATTTCATATTGTGAGTTGTGATGTTGTTTAGTTTTCTGTTGCAGGCAACAGGAGATCTTTTTCCCTCTCTCTCTCTTTTTTTTGCTCATTCTCCTGCTCTACAAAACAATGAGTTCCATGACTCAATGTGAACACACATTCCACCGAAATGGGTCAAGAGGCAGAGAGTTTTGGTGAGTAGGCACCTGGGCTCTAATATTAACAGACTTGGACTTTGGACTCCAATCCTGGTTCTGTTGCTTATTCACAATATAAATTTAAGCAGTTGATCTGATCTCGCTAAACTTCAGGTTTTGGTTGTTTTGTTTGTTTGTTTGTTTTTTTAATTGGAAAAAGAATGAAAAAAAGTACATACTTCATGGCATTATTGTGAGTATTAAAAGAAATACGAGTCACAAAGCCCTGAGTAGGGTTTGTCATATGATAAACCCTCAATAAATTTTAGTTATTATGGTTACTATCGGCTAACTTCTGGTACAATTTTTAAGGGGTGTGATTGTTGACTTTCTTTTTTAAATTAAATGAAAATTAAGCTTCATTATGCTTCATGGGAAAAAGAGTAAAAAGAGAGAAAATGGTTAAAAGGGGTTTTATTTTACCTCATTTGCAGTAATGAATAAATGCAACTCTTCAAAGTAGGGGTGCACCAGGAGTGATAATCCTTCCAGATGATGGAAGGAAGTCCAGAATAGCAGATAAAAATAATTTCCAGCTCCAACAGGGCTACCTAGAAAAGGTGCGCACATTAAAAAGTGTCAGGAAGATATCCATAGAAGAAACCAGGGCACAGCCTTGAACAATCTAGAAAGCTTCCTTAGAACTCCAGGTACTGAGGCAGATATTTGACCTCACAGCAATCTATCTACAGGCAAGTTTCAGGACAAGCTCAGAGCAGCATTTAGAGCAAGTTTCTACAAACTGTGTACAGAAATACAGAAAAAAAAAAAAAAAACCACGACACAATGCTTCTCTGAGAGTGACAAATATGGGTCTAGTCCTAGAAGGTAAACATAGGAATAAACACATAACACCAAATTCTAAAAGGGGATAAAAATGTCTAAATGTTGAAAATGCTCCAGAAATATTGAAAATATGTTGTACAAGTGCACACATTATGAAGTAAAAGTCATATTTCTGTTTTATATGACTGTGAAAGATAGAAGTAGAAAGCAAAATCATAGAAAAGCTATGAGTGCAACAATCGCACTGTCTTATAAGGGGATCTTCTTCTCTGACCATGTCCAAAGACATTGGGATTTCCAGTAATGTTTGTCACACGATTTCTGTTGAATGTTAGGCTAGTAATGTATAAAGACCTGGACTCATTATAGAACTCAAAGTGGTCTTTTTACTAGCACTTTAAAGTACTCAAAGGGGGTTTCCTCTGAAGAATAGGGTGAAAACTGAAGTTGGGGCATGAAATCAGGTGTGGGCTCACAGAAACTCTGGCTTGACGTTGATTTCCAGTGTGCTAGACTTAAGCTCTTTAACTTCTTCTAACAGAGGGTATGGGTGAGTCTAAAGTCTGCAGTCACCTGCATATTTTATGGTTCCCTGTACATTATATTAGAACCAGAAGAAATACCAACACAGATATATTCTTGAAATCCTATATTTAAAGTATTTTCATTTTAAATTTTTATACAAAAATTTCTTTGAAAATCAAGTTATATAAACATGAATTTTATACAAAAAGCCATTTATATCAATACAACCATTTCCCTAAAAGTTTATCTATATAAGATTTAGAACTTAGGTGCAGCAAACCACCATGACACATGTATACCTATGTCACAAACCTGCACATTCTGCACAGGTATCCCAGAACTTAGAGTAAAATAAAAAATAATAATAAAAGGCAAAAAATCCTTTTTATTTCCCTTTAAACCATTAAAACAATTTTTATCTTTAAAAACAAACAACAATAATAACAAAAAGATTTAGAACTTACACCCAAAGTACACAATGCAATGAAATTGATGCCATTATATAGACACGTTTTTAATTAACTCAAGTTTATTTATCTATTTTTTTATGAACAGCTTTTTAAAAATACACTCAGAGAACTCCGTGACTTTAGAAACAAATTGATTTGTGTAAATTTTCATCTCAGTGAAGGCAAGATGGTCTTCCTCTCCCCCTTTCGTCTCTGCCTCACCAATGTTCCCCTTATAATAGACCCTGATTTTTGCTTCAGATTATGAAGGCTGCAGTCCTGGATTGGTAAGTAATACAGAACCAGAGAAATGGCAGATAACTCTTAGGAAAAAAAAGTCACCATGAAGGGGACTACATAATTTTCTTGCTCTTGTTTCTCAACTTTTGAAAGGCAGGAACATAAGAAGCTAGGTATCAGGGAAAGAGAGCTAGCTTTCTTCACCTTGATGGGCCCTAAGTCAGTAAAACAGGAGGTAAACAGCATTACCGGGGCAAACAGCATACATCAGTGTAAGAATCCTATACAGATGTAGAATAGACCTAGGCCAATGGCCATGGATATTATTAAATTAAGAGAAGACACAGAAAAATCTTTCTGAAGATAAACATGAAAGGTTTAAACCAGGCAGAGGTTCGAAAGCTGAGAAGAGTGTTATACTGTCCTTGGAGAGATGTAAAATAGTAGCGGTCCTATAAAGTAATGGTAACCTTAAACTTCAGAAAACAAGAAGTTCTATTTGAATTACTTCCACTGGTATTCTCCTTCTTATTGGCTCTATTTATTTAGCAATATACAAAACAATGACTATGATTTCGATCATGTGAAAGATTGGTCTTTGAAGCTCATGCAGGAATTGTCATTGAGAAACATGCTTTCGGAAATGGGGTGTTTTGGTTTGTGTTTTGCTTACTTCTGTTGATTTCCCCTTCGAACAAGATATGGATCTTAATTATTGTTTTGTTAACATATGTGTGGGAAGTTTAGTGAGAGAAAACAGAAATATCACCAAGAAGTGGGAAGAACTCCGATCAAATTATTCTTTCCTTCCTTCCTTCCTTCCTTCCTTCCTTCCTTCCTTCTTTCCTTCCTTCCTTTATTTTTTTTTACTTTTAAAAAATTTTCTTGAGTCAGGGTCTCACTGTGTCATGCAGGCTGGAGTGCAGTGGTGCAATCACAGCTCACTGCAGTCTGGACCTACTTGGGCTCTAGCAATCCTCCCACTTTAGTCTCTGGAGTAGCTGGAACTACAGGTGAGTGCCATCATACCTGGTTAATTTTTTGGAGAAACAATGTTTTGCTATGTCACCCAGGCTGGTCTTGAACTCCTGGGCCCAAGTGAGGCACCCTCCTCAGCATCCTAAAGTGCTGGAATTACAGGCGTGAGCCACTGTGCCCAGTCAAATATTTCTACTAAAGAGATTTTATCCAGAAGATTAGAAGCTATTGCGTTTCAGTGTCACATTAAAGCACTGAATGTAGTGGATAAATATTTTAAAATGCTGGCATTATTGTAAGGCTTAATGTGTGTTTAGGAATAGGTATTTTGGTCATGTTCGTGTTTAAGATCAAGATCCCAATTATCATGAGCTACTGCTAACAGGCAAGGTTTTTTGAGAAAACTTGTAGCTAATATACCTAAATTTTATTTAAGATCTACTCACCCCATAGTTGCTAATTAATAACGAATGGGAAATAAATGACTTTTGGTAACAGTTTACTACTTAATGGTCACAAAAAGACATTGCAATCACTTACTAACCTCTATTTTTAATTGTTGTTTCAATAATTTCGGCAGTTTAAACTTCATTTAAGAGAGGAAAGATGAGCCAGTGGGGTTTTACATATCTTCTGTGATTGATGCAACATTCAGATAAGGAGATACTAAGACATTTAGTACGTGTCCAGGACATCGACCTTATACACATTGTCTCATTTAATCTTCACTCTATTTATTAGGCATGATTTTCTCTTTTACAGATGAGAAAACAGAGGCACACAGAATTAGTCTACATTACTTGGCTAGTAAATAGAACCAAATTTGTATTAATCCCAATCCTTAGCTCTTATCTACTATACAATGCTACCTGAAATAATAATTTATTGAGTAAGTGATATTATTAAGTAAATCAACAACCTTTATTAAGTAAGTGAACAAGCCTAAAATTTGATATATTTGTTTAATAAAACTATTAAATAAAAAATATTAGGCAGCGTTTTCCAGTACCAGCACTAGACTAGGAATACAGAAATCTGAGCTGCTGTCAACACTGAGTACCTTTGATAAGTATAACTATCTCCATTGACCTCAGTTTCCCTATAAATGAGAAGATGCGCTAGATAAACTCTAACGCACAACATCTGGTTGACAAAAAGTTAGTACCTTATAGAACTTGAGAGGCTTTACTTCCACCTGAAGAACGCTGAGTTGGGATTGGGTTTTACTTATGAAACCATGAATTGCTCACATGCTGGTACTAGAGCCCTCTTTGATTGGTTATTCAACTATTCCAGAAATCTGCATTTAATGTCCCATCATGTCGTGTGTATTGTTTAAGGGTAGGAATCTCATCAGCACTTTTTTTCTCTAATAGAATTTCAGAATTAATACACAAATATCTGTTAAATGAAGGCTTGACTGTGAAATGTGCTGTTTTTATGGAGCTCCATTAATAACCACTGATGTACTAAAAATATACATTTCATATAATATAATGGGTGCTATTTCATAATCCAGGCTTCAGATATTCTAATTGGACTTTCTATAGATTATGTGAATTATGAAGAGTTATAAGCTTGACTATATGTTTAATTACTCCAAAGACTGTGGTTACCAAAATATGCTTGAGTTTGTTTATACTAGGAATGACGAATATGTGATACATTGGTCTCTGCTGTCCCACCTGTGCCTGTAGTGGGCATTGTTACTGGGTCATGGTGCATATGCATTATCACAGTTACTGGTACTCAGTAAAGAACTTCAAGCTTTTCACTACCTGTTGTTTAGAAATGGCACATAAATTGACATGTACTTGCCTTTACTAGTCCAACACACACAAAAAAATAACCCACATTTGACTGCAGCCACAATATTGGACCAGAAGTCCTTTCTTCTTAAGGGGTCACTTTTAATAAGCATTAAGAATCAGAGTATCAGACTCTTATCTCTTCCAAAGAACTGCATGAAATACCTGGAAAGTCACTATGAAGAATATACAGGAGCTAAGTAGCTGTCCACAGCTTGAAATTTGCTATTGGTCTTGTTTAAGGCACTGGAGACATTTTTCTTCCTGGTGGGAATTATAAACCTGGCACATACCAGGGGAGTCATAAAATCCTCTCTCGTATCTTTAATCAATCATGACTAGTATATCTACCATACATTCTGCAAGTTTAAAATAGAATAAAGTCACATTATAATCTTTCTCTCAGCAGCTAGACTGCCTTTCAGCACAATGACCCACACTCTATGGCTGTATTAACAGATACCATCTATTCTTTAATGGAGCTCAGCCATGGGGATTAGCTACCTGTAATGCAGTTTGGGCTGTCAAGCACTCTACCAAACTGCTAACACATTACAAGTTATAGGCATCAATTCTTTCTAAGTGAAAAGGCATTTCACATTCAAAACACTTCAAACCTAATAACAGGAAATTATCATGATAGATCCCCTTCAGCTGCCGAAAGGTAAAGAGATGGAGAGAAAAAAGACAGGCACCCAATCAAAAAATTCATGTCAATTCTTTTTGATCTACCTGGGGCAGATTAAACCTGAGTAGTGGATAAGGCTGTCAAAAAGATTGCAGAAGCTCAGCTGTGGATCAGAAGTGTTTCTGTTTGATGGGAGGAGGAAATTCTAATAAAATAGAAATAAAATCCAACAAAAGGGAGATCCCAGAGTGGCCTGGGCAGTCCAGGAAGGCCAGGTAACATACATCACACTTAATTGCTCTCATGTTCAGTGTTGCACCAGGACATTGAAAACACTCAAGAGAATCTGACCTGGAGCAGAATCTTGGAAGAGAGATCCACAAAAGCAAGGGAAGCTGAAATGTTCTCTCCTCTATTCCATTTCATAGGCCCTTCTAACTATGGTCAGGCTGTCAGTTGGTCAGAAGCTTCCATTGACTTCGGAGTCTGGCAGGAGTCAGAGATGCTTATATTACCCCATATTTGGACCATGTGCCAAAATTAAGTGTCATCCTGCTGTTATTTCCATGTGATTCAATCACATTCATTCCATCATTCATTCACTGTTCAATTCACTTACACAATTAGGTATCCAACTTTGGTTCTATGTTCGTGAATTCACTGGATGACATGGAGGAAAGTTTAAGAGGCTTTCATGAAAACCAAAGGAATATAAAACACACCTGAGCAAAACTAAACTATTGCTTTCCTGTCTCACCACCACAGAGATAGAATAATGTTTATCATATTTCACCATTAAAAAATCTTCCAGTTCAGGTCTGGCAAATACATTTCAACTATTCAGTTGAAGGCTTGGGTTGACAAGGACGCTGAGGCCCAATCTGTGCTTATTGAGAAAGGGAGTTGGAACTCACTCCGACGTCTATGGAGGGAAGAAAGAAAGGCATGGAGCACTCCTGCTGACTCTTTGCCATCTCTAACCTAATTAGATTTCCATTTTCAGTTCCCTTCCTTTTAAACCTTTTTTTAAAACCACTACCAACTTTATATATCCCATCATTGGATGGCTGGATGACCTCGAGCAAGTGATTTAACCAATTTTAGTTTCACTTTTCAGAATATTTAAAATGGGGCTGTAGCACAATGCCTTTTTCTGTTTTTTGTTTGTTTTTTGTTTTTCTTTTTTTTTTTCAAAAATATATTTATTCAGTACCTTCCAGGCACTTACAGTTCTTATGGAAATAAGAGCATGTTCCATAGACAAAGTCCACAACCTCATGGAGAGGGACTGACGGTAGTCAAAATAATTACACCAATATATAATGTCTAAATAGATTCCCGGTTAATTCAATTCTAGCTAAGTGCTGCAAAGGAAAAACACATGTAATAAAAAAGTCATACAAAAAAAGAAACTCATTACTATCTGGGATGGGGCAGAGGGATGGCATTGAGAAAGTTTTCCTGGAACAAATAATGTTTAAAGAGATTTGAAAGACACATAGACATTAATTAGGCAAAGAAGCTGAAGGAACAGCATGTGCAAAGCCCTGAGGTGGGAAGGAGAATGACATTTTTAAGAAATAAAGATTGGCACAGCTAGAGGCTAGAGAAGAAGGGAAAGGTGGCATGAGGTGAGGTGCTGGATCATGTAGGGCATCCCAGGGCATGTGGAAGATTTTGCTTTTTATTCTAGTAACAATTGGAAAGCATTAAAGGATTGTAAGCAGGGGAGAGCTATGGTCAGATATACACGTTGAAAAGATCACTCTCACAGGATTAGAAAGATCTTATCGGGAAAGGCAAGAAGGGAAGCAGCAGGAGACAGTATTAAGTTTGTTTGCTCATTTGTTTGCTTGTTTTCCCCAGTAGTATGGGGAGAAATGACAAGATTATATTGTCGTTTTGATTAGACCAGCAGTTGGGCTTAAGGGTAAAAATTGGTATGAAAATTGATGTCCAAGATGAGTCACAAAAGGACCAGGTTTATAATTTTAACATACTGAAAAAAATTAACATTTATTTTACTTACTCTAAGCATGACATTATGCTATGCTGTGAACCATCCAAATTCTGGTCTTACTTAATTCTTATAAATGCTGTAACAGTCATTATTATAATATTCAATTTATAAGAAGGGGGGGAAAAGCCTCAAAAATACCCTGTGCAAAGAAGAGAAGATCAGGCCTGTGCATTGGGAGATAGAGAGAATTAAAACCAAAACAATAGCAGCACTGCAGCCCTGCTCCAGTCTCCTAATTCTGGAGGATGCATCTCCACCCAGTCACTCTGGAACAGGTCCTCCCTGCTCACACCCTCTACTCTTTATCAATGCCTGCTCATCCTCATATCCTCTGAGCCACCGTGTCAGATCAGCTACCTGAATCCCCATGCTTATATGCTAGCCCAGCTTCCAGAAGGAGACAATGTAGATCAGGAAACAGACAGGGGGGATGGGGTTAATTTTTCTTAGAACTCGTTTTCTGAAAATCCCCAGGACTGGAACACTGGTTCCGTTTATTTTGTCATTCATCCAGAAGCCTGAAGGGGAGGACACATTTTCACCCCTGTCAAAAAAGGGCTGAGGAAACCGGGGCTATGTAACCGAATGAGAGGATACAGTTTAGGAGCCTCTGTTAAGACTGTCTCATTAGTCATACAGCATTTGCACATTGATGACTGAAGGCAGAATATGACCTTAATTACATTATTATGCTAAACATAATGCTTTCCTTGAGGGCCAGGGGACAAATGGAAAGGAATGGACTCAGCATCTTTCAGCCAAAGATGGAAAATACCAAGATATTTTATGACAGATAATTAAGAAAGAGGTGGCTAGCGAGGGGAGGAGGGAGGCATGGAAAAGGAAAACAAATCATGTATCTTGAGTGTATTTTGTTTCCAGGAACTAAGGAACTGAGTTATGTATATGTATATATTTTATACAAAATAGTAATGATACCAGTGAATTTGTATTACAAATAGCTAATAAAACAAGAATAAATATGTATATCCTAATTATTTGGAGTTTTCAAAGCACTTTGACACAGGAAATGCACTATTGTGTTATGGTTTAAGGAGGCTAGTAAAGCACACATCTTTCTTTCCCGTAGGTTCAGAAATAACAGAGAAATAGCCCCAGAAGCCAGATAGGACACAAAATAGAAGTTCCTTGTTGTTAAAGCAGTATTGCAGAATGTGTTTTGGGTCTGGGGCTATCATCAAGCTTCCTACTAATGTGCATATCCCCACACTCTACCATCAACCACCTAAGTACAAGCAGAGGGGCTGGAGACAGGGGAGTTAACTCATAGGGAGCCTGCAGGCATGATCTTCCAAGGAGCTCCTTCTGTATGGAGACCCTTTCTCCAGTTCATTACTCCACCGTGCTTCCTTCTGTGGGGAGAAGCCAGCTGGGAGAAGGAGCCTGAAGTGCTTCAGAAAACAGAAGTTCCATCAGGAAAATGTCAAGATATGAGAATAAGGTTCTTGTGATCACGCTGCAAAGTTCAAAAAGCAGGGACTTTAGAGAAGAACAGACAAGGCACTTAGGTTGTTTCCTACATTCCCTAAACAAATCAGTAGTCCTCATTCCTGTTTATAAATAAGGAATGCTGTTTTCATTGAAAATTTCGATGTTTTGTGCATCATGGAAGCTTTGTATTAATTTAGATGTTTAATCTTTTTATTTTGAAACTGTATCAACATATTACTATATAAAATATAATTTATCTTTATTACTTTTTGTTGCACTAGCATACTATCTGCACATAGGAAGTGTTCAGCAAATGTTCTTGAGCATATTGAATTGTGTAATAAAAATGATTCCTATACACAAGGATCTATCAATATAAAATAAGACAGTGTTTTGCAAAGAATGGTATGAATTTAATATGTAGCAAATGAACTACTGGCAGTATTCCAAGTGATTTGAGGTGATATATTTTAAATATTTATAAATGTAAATAATATTTTAAAATTTTGATAGTCATTGTGATAAGATTTCACATATGTACATATATATGCTTATAATGCAATATGTGCACATAGATAATTACATCAAATTTTTAATTTAGCAGATAAGACTAAGAATGAGGCTTAAAGAAAAAATGTTTTTAAAAGTTAGTAAATGTAAAGAGACAATCAGGTCAGTAAGCTATGGACAGCACACAGATTGGGCAAAATATCTAAAACAAATGCACAGATAACTGAAACTTGGGAAGCTCCACAATAAACACAAACACTTTAAGGTCAAACTGAAAAAATTATAATAAGTACTCTACTAGATGCAGAAAACATGGGCAGCAATCATTGAGAAAAAGGGGAAATTAATAGTAACAGGTAGGGATTTGGGAAGACTGTAAGGAGGAAACAATTATTAAACTAGTCCTTGAAGGTTGAAAAGAATGTCAAGATACAGATTTGAGGCCATTCTCTAAAAATGTTAAGTCCAAACTGCAAGCTGCATTTTATTCTGGTGTCTAACTCTGTTTCACTCAGCTGGCCACATCTCTATGCCATTCATGAAAAGCTGGATACGTTTCTAATCCCCATGAAGAATTATTTGTGTTGCAGTTTAAGGTCACAGAGCTGATGACAATAATTTCCCACCTCTCCTTTAATATTGCTTGACTGTCTTCTAAATTTGTTGATGATGCATTTATAG
Source organism: Hylobates moloch (assembly GCF_009828535.3). Classification (NCBI taxonomy): domain Eukaryota; kingdom Metazoa; phylum Chordata; class Mammalia; order Primates; family Hylobatidae; genus Hylobates; species Hylobates moloch. The sequence goes on along the minus strand of NW_026652285.1, from coordinate 90,619,238 downwards.
CTAAGAACTCAATTAAGTGTGTTCATACCCCACACAAGTGTGATCAGCAGCACCTGGAAACAATAACAGTGCCTCCCCCCACATACACCCTATTTCTTGTAAATTTTATGTCATAAAATGAAAGTCAGTTACAGATCCCTTAAATGGGGGTTGTAATGGGAGGAAGAAGCAGAGAGCTCTATCTGGACTGAAGAAGATAAGCTGCATAAATCAGCACACCTTGCAGCTGAACATTTCTTTAAATAGCTGAACAGGAAAAGAACATGCTTGTTCTATTAATATCAGCATCACTCCCTCCTGTCTTTAGTGGAAACCAACCCAAGATGTTGGGTGGGGAAAATGCCTCTATCTCGTGCCGAGGTGCTATGCAGCCAGCCATGATTGTGCATCTGTCAATGTTGCCGTATTGAAATTGTCCCTGGGGCAGAACTTTTCCCAGAGTATTCTTGGAATCAGTCTCCCCTATATTCCTATTTCATCCAAATTTATGCATTTTGCATTTTAGTCTAATAGGTTTTCTTTCTCTCACCTGAAGACTCTGAGTTGACAAAATCTGAGGGTTGGTTTTTTTTCAGGTGGGAATATGCAAGGCCACACCTGGATAAGGCAGTAACTGTCTCAGTTTTAAAACGTTTTCCCCTATGCCTATAGAGCCTACATAAATTTTAATTTAATTTATATGTTATTTTATTTAACATACAAGAAATTTGTTGCAGAAAGAAAAATTCAAGATATATCTCAGCAATAAGAAAAATAAATAGTCAATATCACACAAACCAAAGATAATAGTTTTGGTGTGAAGATATCCATATTTACTATGCCTTGTGCAAAACACCCTATGGTTGGATGTGTTCCAGAATTTGTTTACATTTTAGAAAGTTAATTTGGACTGTATTCATTATATGGCACATCACCAGCAGCAGATTCTGGGGAAGAATTAGTGAAAATGATGAATATTCACATTCTGTAGGACCAAAGTTTATAAATAAATTCATGTCAGTTCAGGTTAGATTTTGTGGTCAAATGTGTTTGGCAACAAATATAAAAAATACATTTAATTTTTGGAGTGCTTTGGATTTGCAAATTGAACATTGATGCTCACACTATTACTATTCTCTAAACTGCTTTTCTGCATAATAAGTATATTATGAACAGCTTTTAATGTGAAAAAAATATACATCTCCATCACTGAATATTAAATTTTCACTGCTAAAAGTTTAATACATACATATTTTTAAATGCAAATTATACAGAAATGCAAAACAAAGATGCTAAGTACCATTTCATACCACCTCCAGAGATAATCACTATTAGCCAGTATATGCCCTTCTTATCCCTCATTTTATTCCCACACAATGTTATACAAAATTATTTATTTAAAATATTAGAATAATAATATACATGCCATTCTGAAGTCTTGTTTCTCCTGGTAGTATATTTTAGAAATACTTTCATGTTATTAATATAGATCATCTTCATTCTTATGAATGACTTCATAATAGTAAATTTAATGGACGGATTTTCTCCCTCCCTCCTCTCTTTTCATTCCATTCTTCTGACAATTATTTATTGTTTCTAACACTGTTCTAAGTGCTAGGAATGAAGAGAGAATAAGTCTGACCATTCTTGAATTTAGCATACATAGGTTAGGAAGGAGAGAAAGACAATGAGCAAGACACAAAAGCACAGTATATAGTATGTTAGACAATAAGATGGAAACTGAATCATTAAGAGGTTAGGAAATACCAACCTGGGCTACAAAATTTAGGTAGGATGTTCAGGGATGCAGAATAGCCACCCCTTAAAAGACAAATTTAGTGAAGTCTTAAAATAAAGGGTAAGTGAGGATGTGAGGCAAGCAGATATCTAGGGGAAGAATAGAGTCAAAACAAAGGAAATGTCAAGTGCAAATATTTTGATGCAAGAACAAGCCTGGCATGCTGTGGTAACAAAAAGGAAACCATCATGACTGGAGTCAGCTACACAGAGGGAGAAAATAGCAAGATATATCAGAGATGGAATGAATAGCCAGATTATACTGGACCTCACAGACCATCAGAAAGCATGTGAATTTTACTATAAACAAGATGATAAGTTTTTGGAGGATTTGAAGAAGAGCAATGAAGGATGCAAACTTTATTTTAAAAGGATGTCTCAACATTTAATGCATTGAGAATATAGAAGAGTGAAAGAGCAGAATTTAGAAAACTATTTTAGGAGTTGATTACATTATTCAGGTGAGAAATGGAAGTGGTGAGAAGGGTTCAAGTTATGTACACATTTCAAAGGTGTCAATAACAGGATTTTTAATGGAATGGATAGGGTGTGCAAGAAGAAGAGAGATGTCAAGCACCCAAGATACATGGCTTGAGCCTTTGAAAGAACAAAGTCGCTGTTAGCTGATATGGAGAAGTATTCTGGAGGGATTGGTTTGGGGGAGAATATAAGTAGTTTTCATATGACCATATTAAGTTTGAGATATCTGTGGCACGTTCAAGTGGCAATGTCAAATAAGCAGTTGGACTGAGAGAAAGGTCCAAGCTACAGGTATAAGTTTAGGAGTTATCAATATTTAAATAAGCTTAAAAGGTATGAAACTACATAGCATTCTTAAAGATAGAGTTAAAATTAAAAAGAAAGGTTTTATTAAGTCACTGTCCAATTTTTTGGACATACAGTTGTTTAGTTTTACCATGAATATAAAAGTGGAAAAACTGTTCCATGTGTATATTTGAACACATGTCTGATTTTTTTTTAGGTCAACCTTCTTCATGCATAATTGCTTGGTCAAAGACACCTGTAAACAGATTGAAGTAAACATGGTGAATGATGCATCACTGATGGGGGTACATTCCTGTTCTGTGAACACAAGGAGTAGGGTTTATGATGATGTCTGAAGAGTTGAGGACGGTTTCTATGAGGAGACGATGTTTAAACCACATCCTAAAGGCTGCAAAAAATTTTGCACATGACAAGTGGTACAATGGGAAGGCACATTCAATGTACAAAGGAACATAATATGAACAGATATGGCATGAGGAAGAAATATGTAAAATGTTCTATAAATAACTAAATGTTCACATTAAGGAAGCACATGCAATCTGGAGAGCAACACAACACAGAAGTAGGAGTTAACGTTCAAGGATTTTACATTCCAAGTAAATTTTTATTACGTTCTGGAAACATAATACAACTAGAGTGCAGAGATATCAAGGTATCTAGGCAAGGGAAGGTAACTTCATTAAATCTCTATTTGTGCAAGATAGTACTAAACAAAATGTACCTCCATTGGAAACATGATGGGTTAGATCCAGTGGAGAAGCACTTGATCATGGAGGGTCCAGGTTTTAGGCTCTTGGAGTAGCTGTGTTCAGAGATGCAAAGAGCAGTGTTAGGGCTAGTGGAGAGGAGTGCATTGACTTGAGCAGTGTTTGTAACATTACATCTGGACCTGACCTTTCATCAATGCCCATTCCTCAGCACACTGAGCTGGAGTTTCCTGCCCCGTCCCAGTGATTCAGTGCCACTCGTGGCCAAAGCAGGTGTCTTAAATTTAAGAAAAATTATTCTGATGCATGAAGTGTCTGAATTAGAGACATGATTTCTGTTTTGGAAGTCAGAGCTTTATTTTCAAGCACTTATAGTAATTATGAGAGGCAATTTGTGCAATCGAGATAATTCTGGACTGTGATCCTAGTCAGGACCTTGCCCTGCATCTCCCATTTACTATCTATATGATTAGCTTCGATAAGTCATCAAGAGTGTCTGAGCCTTCTTTTCTTCACTTCTGAGATGTGTTCTATGAACTTCTATTTCAGGTAACTTTGTTGTAGGAATTAATTGGGATAAACATATGGATGTTCCTTGTAATGAAGTCTACAAATATATGGTATTCCACTGAACAAGGCTAAAAAAATTATTTTAGACACCTCAAAATTTTTTTGGAACAAGGTAGTATATCAAATAACAGAATAAAGTGCTGGCTAGTGGAGGTTTTCAGGGAATCTGATTCAATAAAATACGTGAATAAATTGCTAGTGGCATTATGGTTATTGCAAGTAAATGTTAATTTGAAACACCTTGTTCACAAATTTTGAAATGTATATCCTTCTAATACTATTACATTATTTCTCTTATCTAACCATGTCTTCATAGACATGGTAAAGTAAATTTTAATGAATTCTAACAAAATCTGAATTAATGACTTTTAAATATTTAATCAGCCCATTTTGTGGACCGACATTTTTATGTTGGTTAACTTTCTCTTATAGTCTTATTTCTTGCATGTTAATTTTTTGGAAGGCAGTCTTCTTCTGAAACAGAAACTTACTCTAGGAAAGTAAGACCTTCCAACACAGAGGACAGGAACCCTCTCAATTTAAAGATGTAAAGTAGATAAATTCAGATGGTATATGGAGAGAGATAAGAACCAGAAGTTTGAGTTGGGTTTTCTGTCTCTCGAAACATAGCAAAGTCTAGTTCATAAAGGCTCTTTTAAAGGCCTGCAATCTGGCTGTTTCTGGTGTGCAGTCTATGACTCATACTCTATTTGCTTTTTTGTTTGTTTTTAAAATTTTATTCAACAAACTTACAATAAGCATTGGTCTAGGATGAACCATTAATATCCCTGAATATGTAAAGACAGTCTTTCCCTCAAAAGTTGGAGCTTCCTACTGTCTTCCATAAGATTATAAATTCTTGTAGAGGGAGAACTATATCATCCTACAGCACATAGCAAAATAATGAGACTATATTAGATGCTCAATAAATTATCCCTGCTCTTTGTTGATACTAAAGATTGACAAGCTTTTCCTGCTTGTGAATTAACATACATCTCTAATTGGTTCATGATCCTAGCAGCATTCATGAAAGGGATAATCTATGGCCTTTTTATGTTAGCTTATATATTACCCATTCTTCTTCAGGCACTCAAATGGCCTCAATTCAATGAATTTAATGAATTCAATTAATGCTTACTAAAGATTATTTTTGAATAATATTTATGCAATATTAGGGGGAAAAACAACTTTAAACATTTTTCCTGACATCAATAAGAACAGAACCTAGTGCGGAAAACTTTTCTTGTCACCTAAAACAACACTAAATGTTAAACACTCTCCTGCAGTCATAAAGGTATTCTAGGAGACACAAAATAAAACGGGGGCGGGGAGGACAATTAAATGAGGTCAGAACCAGTAAAGAAGATAATGTAGCAGATGCAGCCTGGAAGCTCTTGACTGAAAAAGCCAGGGTAGGGCATTGTTAAGCCTTTGGACTTTTGGAACTTTCCGTGATTAGGTTTAAAATCCCTTCTCAGCTCTGGGTAGATGTAGGTCAAGTCACTGTTCCTGCCTGGACCTCAGTGTCTTCATCTATAACCTGTAGATTATGGTCATCCCACCCACCTATGGTTGACATAATGTTAAACGAGACAGTGTATTAGGTGCTTATTGCACTATATAATGTATATTAAAAACTAAATAAGTCGAACTTATTGATGTTGCCTTAAATTGGAAAATCTTACCAGTTGGTTTATCTTCTATTTTCTCTTCGTATGTTGCAAGACCTTTGCCCTTCCAGCATTGTGCTAGGATCAGAGAAGAAAATATCAGACAAAGCCTATTTTTCTTGCATCGTCGAACCAATGCAGAAGAGAGGAGTTAAGAAAATGACCCAAGGAAACCTCTCTGCAGGAGATTCCCAACTCAGTTTGGGGGTCTTGTAGATGTTCAGAACACATCTCAAAGTTTAAGTTTTGAGGATTTGGCTTCCTTGAATCAAAGAGAAACTCACTGTTTAGCATTCCGAAACCAGCTCCAGCTGTTTCCTCTTAAAACAAGTTATTCACCTGCTCCTTCTGTTATATTGATGGCCTTTGTCCCACTTTGATAGTGTGTCTGTTAGCCTGGGTCATGCCTCCTCTGTATTCTTCACAATACCAGAAACACTGCTGCAGTTCATTAAAAGTTGCAACAATTGGGTCTCCAGTCATTTGAAATCTTTGAAAAGTTTCAACATACTTATTGAACTTTTTCTTTATTTATAGAAAGGAAGAATGTTGAAAATAGTGCACATTCATTTACTCACTCACTCATTCACTCATTCATTCACTCATCAGGTAAAATGAGCCTCAAATGGAACAAAGCTCCCTAGCATTTGCCTGACATGATGGAGTTCGCAAAATGTCTCACACGTTCACATTTAATTCAATGATCACTATGTACTTGTGAGAGAGTATGGATAGGCAGTTCACTACCCTATCAGCTCCCACCATGCCTGGCACAGGGTAGATATATATTTGTCTAGTGATAATGGAAAAAAATCACTTGAATTCTCTGATTCTCAGTTTTCGTTTGTGTAAAAAGAAAATGACTAATAACATTGACCTCTCAGGACCATTCTGAAGATTCAATGATAACTTATAGGACACTCAAAGAACTGTGACTTGCTTACAGTTGAACACAAATCAGAACACCCCAAAGCAAATAAAAACTTTGAAATATGATTGATCAAATCATTTACTGATAAATAAGCCATGAAATTAACCCATGATGGATGAGTAAGAAAATGTCAAGTAACTTTAAAAATACAGAATTGTCCCAAATCAGTTCAGTAATCTAATGGAAGATAAAAATTTAACCACAGAAAAGAGGTATAAAAATAGTTTGAAAGTGTTCTGTAATGGAAATATGAAGCAATCATTTGACTTCTTCGGCCCAGGAAAGAACATTCTCTAGTCTAAAAATATCACCTGTCTGGTTCTATTTGCTGAAGTATTCCTATTGTGGAGATGGCCACATCACGGTCTATTAAACTCAAGCAATTATGTATTTGCATCATATAAACTCATCTGCCTTGTTTCAATCCTGTGCTGATCAAGCATACTTCCTGCTCATTTATCTTTCCACTTATCTGGTCCATAGGGAGAGAATGTACTGCCCAACGCCCAACCTGACATAAAACTCAATCTACTTTCGATTTATATTTCTCAGTGTAAATTGGTACATTGTTATTCTTGTTTTCTTCATCAGCCTCTCATGAGTTTTGATAGTGTGAGCCAGCATTCCTGTATCTGATAAACTCAGAAACACTTTTAACAATGAATTGTCTAAGACAGGCAAATCAAGAGTCTCTCCATGTATGGATTTGGACCTGGCAATGTGGTAGCACACCATGAGGTCTTGAATAACCAGGCAACTAACGTTTGCCAACTAAACTCCTCTGATGTCTTTATTTTTAAACTCTGTAACACCCAGTGGATGGTTGTTCTATTTTTCATGTTTATAGTTTACTTTTCCTTGCTGTCTTATTAAGGAGAAATTAATTTACTGGGAGATAAATTTATTTACTCCAGATTATGTAGTCAGAGATTCTGCTCTGAAAAAGGAAGATGAGAAACACGGCTGGCTTTCAGGAGTTCACAAATGAAAGAAAAAGGAAACATGCGAAAGGTGCTATGTTTCTACCTTATTAAATTATAAAATATGAAAAAGAAGTCAGATTCTTTAGATAAAGAGGAAATGTATAATTCAATTTATCTTCACTTTGTCTTTTCTCCACTGTTTTCCAATCTAGAATTAAATTAAAGAGAAAAAGTTTAAACTTGAATCTCTACCCAATGATGCTGAGTTCTAATGCTTACCGTATCTTCTCTACTTTCTTCTCTTGCCAGTAATGTATTTCTATTGAGGGCACAAGAATATTGTGCTACATCATACTAAATAAAGTCTGGCAAGTGACATAATTATTTACATAGACAATCCTAAGGTTAAAAATTAGCCATTAGAATTAACCAAAAATGTATTAAGCTCGAAGATAAAAGAATAAACATCAATTGCATCTTACATAATAGCAGCAAAAACTGGAAATAAAAATAAAACAATTCCATTTACAATAACATCATTTAAAAAATCAGGTATACTTTTAACAAGAGTTATGTAAGACTTGTACATTGAAACCTAAACAACATTGGTGATGGGAATTTAAGAACACTTAAATAAGTGGAGAGATATATGTTCATGGATGGGAATCTCAATGTTTTAAAAGTGTCAATTCTCCTCACGTAATTCCAGCAGATCATTTTGTGGAAATTGAGAAGCATATTTTTAAAATTATATGGAAAAGCAAAAGACCTGGAATACAAAAATCATCTTGGAAAATAACAAAGTTGGAACGCTTATACCACCTGACTTCAAAACTTCCTATAATGCTATAATCAAGATAGTGCAGTACTGAAATAAGGATCAGCAAGTAGGTCAATGGAACAGAATAAAGACTCAGAAATTGACACTTGTCTCATTATACCATTATTTGATTTTCAATAAAGGCAACTGAACAACCTAATGTAGACAAAAAGCATTTTTTCAAGAAGTGGTGCATCACGAGGCATTTATATGTAAAAACAATTTGCTCAACTACTTTACACAATACACAAAAATTAACTCATGAAGGATCATAAATACAAACATAAGAGCTAAAATATCATAAAGCTTTTATAAGGAAGCATAGGAGCAGATTTTCGCAACATTCAGGCGAACAAATGTGGTTTTTTTGTTTTTTGTTTTTTATTGTTTTAGACAAGCCACAATAAAACAAAAAACCCATGAAGAAGAAATTGGGCTGGGCGCAGTGGCTCATACCTGTAATCCCAGCACTTTGGGAAGCCAAGGCTGGCAGATCACCTGAGGTCAGGAGTTTGAGACCAGCCTGGCCAAAATGGTGAAACCCTGTCTGTACTAAAAATACAAAAAATTAGCCAGGCATGGTGGCACAAGCCTATAATCCCAGCAATTCGGGAGGCTGAGGCAAGAGAATCCCTTGAACTCAGCAGATGGAGGTTGCAGTGAGCCAAGTTCGCACCACTGCAGTCCAGCCTAGGTGACAGAGTGAGACTCTGTCTCAAAAAAAAGAAGAAGAAACTGATAACTCAGACCTCATCAAAATGTAAAACTTCAACACATAACAACACATCATTAGGAAAATAAACAGGCAATCCATTACGAATGGACAAATTCTATAAAGAGTTATCTCACAAAGAAGGGCATACATTGGCCAGAAGTCACATGAAAAAGTTTTCAACATTATTAGTTATCAGCAAATGCAAATTAAAAGCACAGTAGATATTATTATATACCCACGAGAATGGCTAAAATTAAACGTTGAAACACCAAATGTTGGTGATGCTGTGGTACTCTCAAATATTTTTCATGGAAATGTAAATGGTACAGGCACACTGAAAAGCAAATATCTAGCATTTCCTTATAAAAATAAACACGTAAAAAGCGAAGCATGAGTGAACTTTCTGGGGTCATGATAATACAATATTTTATCACGATGAGAGTTTACATACAAAGGTGTATTAATTTGCACATTTCATTGAATGTAAATTTTACATAGAAATTTATTACATAAAACATAAAAAACATTTGTTTTATTGTTAACAAATATAGAACTCTAGATAATAATATACATGCTAAGTACTGGGGGGTAAATGCATGGATATCTGTAATTTACTTTGAAATGCATAAAAAAAGAAAATAAGATAGATTAATGAATGGGTAGAAGGATGATGGACAGCTGTGTGATAAAGCAAGTACAATAAAATGTTGATGGAACAATCAAGGTGGTCAGTATGTGGATATTTACGTAAAATTTTTTCAAATTGGCTGGGCGCAGTGGCTCACGCCTATACTCCCAGCACTTAGGGAGGCCTAGGCATGCATATCATGAGGTCAGGAGATTGAGACCATCCTGGCTAACAGGACCAAACCCCGTCTCTACTAAAAATACAAAAAATTAGCCGGGCGTGGTGGCACGTGCCTGTCGTCCCAGCTACTAGGGAGGCTGAGGCAGGAGAATTACTTGAACCCAGGAGGTGAAGGTTGCAGTGGGCCAAGATCACGCCACTGCACTCCAGCCTGGGCGACAGAGCAAGACTCCATCTCAAAAAAAGAAAAAAAATTCTTTCAAATTTACTACATGTTCAAAAATTTCCATAATAAAATGTTGATAAATAAAAAGACAGAGAGAGACCACTGACCTGGAAGCCTGCTGTTAGGGTAAAGTCCAAACTTCTTAGCATGATGTGTGACCCTAAGTGAGCAAATACGGATTCTTTCTAGGTTTGTTGAAGCTTTGTGGTTGTCGTTAGAACAAACAGCCATTCATTGAAAGTAACATAAGTGGTTCGTGTGTGTGCATGTTAATGGGGATGGGGGCAATGGGAATAAGGGTAGGGAAATTGCAGTCATCCAAAGACAGGATAAAAAGTGCAGTGAGGACAAAGTTAGAATTGAAGATTCTCTCTCTCCTCTTTTAGGGCCTAAGTCATCTCCTGCTCTTATTCTTCTCAGATTTTTTTTTCCACTTGACACATTTTCCTCCCACTTCCCAGGATCCCCATCACACTTCTTTGGCTACAAAGAGTGAGCTCCAGGGTGGGTGTGGTGGCTCACACCTGTAATCTTAGGATTTTGGGAGGCCGAGGCAGGTCATCTGAGGTCAAGAGTTCAAGACCAGCTTGGGCAACATAGTGATACCCTGGCTCTACAAAAATAAAAATTACAAAAAAAAAAAAATTAGAATGAGCTACACTCTGCCTCTGTTGGTCCGTGACCTTTGAGCTCCAGTGTCAACCACCACAGTGATTTCCTCCTGAAGCCCCACGCTCTCGAATTCCTATCCCACACAGGGCATCTTCAGGTTTTATATAAGCTAGCTCCTCTTTCTGAAACACAGTCATCTCATTCCAGTCCGCTCTAATGCCTTACCTGTAGGGCCAAAATCTTTCTATCTTCAGGATCCATGTTCGAAACTCCTACACTGGTACAAAAACCCTAACTGTTTTAGCTAAATTTTTGGCATTGTTAATTTTACCTCACATTTGTATAGGAAGGATATTTGTGAAAATAAGGAAACGATAATTAAATAAAGCTTTTTAGGAGCAAGAAAAAATAACTTAATTACCAGATGAGGTACAGGTTCTATACGAGCTCTGTTGATGGCTTTAAGTCACCCTTGGCTTTTGCTTCCTTCAAGAGTTTTGCTGTCTTGCAGTGTGTCTGTTCGGTTTCTTCAAAAATGCTGAACTCTCCTTGGGTCACACATTTTTAAATATCTGAGAGGAAATCTAATTGGTTCAGTTAATCTTCAGTGACCCTGCCATCCCTGAATAGGTCTAAAAAAGACATTTATGATTTAAATATAGAATGATATTGGTTTATTACTTAAACCTAGGCTGATGGATTAATTGCAAAGAAGCAAGTATGAAATTAATAAATCACCAAGACAATGACTATATAGTGGTTGGTATGAATATGAAAAATGCCGAAGCGTGCTGGTAAACTGATGAATGACATACTACCAAGATGCCTATACGATGTCTTCACTTCAACACAATGGAAAATGGCCTTGAATATTAATCAAGACATTCAAGTTTTAGGAACTTTGACTTTCCTCAGTCAAAAACCCTGGAGATAATGGAGGTTGTTGTCACTGCAAAGTACAAGCAGACTTATAAACCACATATGTTTCAAAGAATTTGCATTATAAGATACAAAAATCAATGTTACAAGTCATTGATTAGGCAAGTAGACATATGCTTTTTTATCAAAGTAAAAAGTTGAAGACTTGAATCCTTCAGGAATAGGTCAGGGAAATAATCTGCCTTTTGAAGCTTAATCAACAGAACACTGAATGTCACAGTAGCATATGTATATTTTCGTTATAAAACTAAAATATTTTTCTTTCTACTCATCTCTTGAACCTTGCATCCTAACCAAAGTGAATTATTCAACATAGTTTGCTCGTTCCCACCCATGCATTTGACTAAGTTTTTTACTCTGTAATGAAATAGTCCTCCATTACTTCTCACTTCTTGACAAAATATTTCTCATCTCTCTCTGTTTCTCTCTTCACTAACACTTTATCTGTGCATCTCATACATAATACCAACTTCTCACCTCACATTTGTGGGAAATTCATAAAGCCAACTGTATCTGTAGTCCCAGTTCAGTTCTATACCCCGCTCAGCACAATCATTGCCACATAGTAGACATTTAAGTACTGTTAGCCAAATAATAAATGCCCCTTTAAGGTGCCAATTATGCTTGCTATTTGGAAGATTTTCTTCCGTAGGATTATCTAAATTAGGTTTGGCAATGTGAACTTTACTTTTTAAAATTTCTTTATTGTCAGTAATTACTGAGTCAAAAAATCATTTTTTAACTGAGGAAATAAATTTCTGTAATCAAAGGAATAATGGCCAAATAGTTCCCAGCAGGATGAGTTGCACTATTTTGTGGAAAATATCTGCTCTCATCCACCTTAGCTGAATGCAATTTTTCAGGTGTTTACTTTCTGCCTGAAGACATTTTTGTTTCTCTTGAGAATGACTTCATGATTATGGCAGGGTGAAAATTTGTAAAGGGAAAGTGTAAAGACCATATATAAGTAAGTAAGTTTGGATGCATCCAATCTAATAATGCCCATGAAAGTGCTTTGAGCTGCTTAAAACACTAAAAGTGCCATTATATTTCTGTCTTTGCTTTCAGTATAGGCCTAGAATTAAGGTAATAAAAAAAAATCTCTTCTATTTAAAGGTCTCCAGGATCTATTTAATTATAGCCACAATAATGTCAAAATTTCTGGGTTACCAAATTCCACTCTTGAATTTATTTTGCCACCAAGTACTTTCTCATTTTTACCCTAGCCTATTCTTGCTGTAACCTAGACATTTACATGCCCCCTCTCATTATCGATCTTAGTTTTACAAGACTTGAGGTCAGTTCATACATATTAGATACCTTACCCCGCTTCCTGACATCTTCATTCCATCCTTATTCCAGGGTTAAATCACACTTAAAAAAAAAAAAAAAAACTCAAGATAAGTGCCGATGTCTTCAAAATACCTATTATAATCCTCCAAGGCCATAATAATGCATTCTGCCCACCACCACATGCTTTCTCAAACACCTGTCTACATCATTCTGTCTAACATACCTGCTCATTTCCCTACTCAACTGTCAGTCCCTTGAAAACAGGGTACATCTCTTACTCATTTTCGAATTCCTTGGGGCATGTGAAATAGCTAAATACTTTCTTTTTGAAGGTATGATGGATACTGGCAGTATAGTACAGCTTCTAGTCCAGGAAAACGGGTCAGCAGAGATTAAGAGGGGAGAATAGTGCCCTTGAAACTCAGAAAAAGTTTTTAGTTCAAGCAAGAAACTTAGGACCAAGTTAAAAATAAATCCTTTTATTCCAACTCTCATTTATTATTTAAAACAAACAAACACACATACAAAGCAAACTTCTTAGTAAGCTAAAAATAAAAGGGAACTACTTCAATTTGAAAAAGAATATCTACAAAAATCCTACAGCTAATATCATATATAATGGTAAAAGACTGAATGTTTTCCTCTAAGATTGGGAAGAAGTTGAGAATGTCCATTCTTCTCACTGTTATTCGACATAGTATTGGAAATTCTAGACACTGCAATAAGGTCAGAAAAAGGAATAAAAGGCCTACATATTTGAAAGAAAAAAATAAAGTTGTTCTTATTTGCAGATGATTTTATACGTTGAAAATCTCAAGGAATCTATACAAATCTTCTAGAACAAGTAATTGAGTTCAGCATAGTCATAGAATACAAAAGCAATGCACAAAACAAATTATGATGAATCACATTTGTATATATTAAGGTAGTAAAAAATTATCTCTTCTTTTTAAAGATCTCCAGTATTTCTTTAATTATAGTTATAATAATATCAAAATTTCATGTTACAAAATTCCACTCTTGAATTTATTTTGCTATCAAAATATTTCCTGAATTTTTATGAGGAGGGAGTACTTGATGGCAAACCAAATGAACTTATGGAAACCAAAATTAAAAACACAATACCATTTGCAGTCTTTCCAAAAGATGCAATGTTTTGGGTATAACCTTAGGTGTTAAATTTAAAATGTGTTTAGAACTTGTATGGTGAAAGTTACAAAATGCTGATGAAATAAATCAGAGAAGGCCTAAATTAATGAAGAGGCATACCATGTTTATGAATTAGAAAATTCAACATAGTGAAGATATGAATCTACAAAATGACAATGAAATGATTGATAGGCTTAATGTAGTTATTGTCAAAGTCCCAACAAGGTTTTTTGCAGACATTGATGAGCATATTGTAAAATTTATATGGAAAGAAAAGGCCTAGAATGACTAAAACAATCTTGCAAATGAACAAATTTAAGGGAATCACTCTACTTGGTATTAGAGATTAACATAGAGCTACAGTACTCAAGACAATGTCATATTGATAAAAGGATAGATACACAGATCAATGGAACAGGACCCAGAAATAGACCCATAACTGTATGTTCAGCTGATATTTTGACAAAGGTAATTCAACAGAGCAGAGATAGACATTTTAACAGATGATATTAGAGCAATTAACCATCCATAGACTGAAGGAGGAGGAGGAGGAAGCCCTAGCAGCAGCAAAAGCAGATTGACCTGTCTCAAGGCTTATACAAAAATTAACTCAAAATCTATATTGATTTAAATATAAAACATAAAATACTAGAAAAAAAAGCAGGGACAAGTATTTGGGATCTAGACCTGGTAGTAGAGTTCTCACACTTGATATGAAAAGCATGATTTGAAAAATTAAAAATGGATAAATTGGACCTCATCAAAATAAAAACTTATACTCTGTTAAAGCCCACCTGAAGATAATGTAAAGACAAGCAACAGACTGAGAGAAAATATTTGCAAACCACATATCTGATAACGCATATCTAGAATATATTTTAAAACCCTAAAAACTCACAAGAGAAAGAATACTATTAGAAAATCAGCAAAAGATTAGCCATTAGAAAAATGTAAATATAAATTACATTGAATTATCTCTATACAAGATCAGAATAAATCAAGAAAACAAACAAAACTAGTGAAAAAATAAAATGCTGATGAGCATGCAGAGAAACTGGATTGCTCACACATTGCTGGTGGGAATGTAAAGTGGTACAGCTATTTTACATACCATAAAATATGGTATAAATTACCTTTAAAACCTTGGGAGTTTCTTAGAAAACTAAACATGGGACACAACAATTGCACTCCTGGGGTTTTATCCCAGAGAAAAGAAAAATATATGTTCACATAGCAATCGGTATGCAAATATTCACAGCAGCTTTATTCGTATAGCCTAAAAACTGGAAACAATAGATAAATAGCTAACAAAAAGTTGTGGTATATCTATACCATAAAATACTACTCAGCAATAAAAAGAAAATAACTATAAATATATAAAACAGGTTGGATGCATTCTGAGGGAATTATGCGGAGGGAAAAAATTCAATCTGTAAAGGTTACATACTGTATGATTCGATTTACATAACATGCTTGATATGACAAAACTGAAGAATTAGAGGATAGATTAATGAACTATTCTGTATCTTGACTATATCATTGTCAATATCCTGTCTGTGACATTGTACTTTAGTGCAAGATGTTACTATTTGGGGAACTGTGTAAAGGGTGTGCTAAATCTCTATTATTTTTTTACGACTGCATATATATCCATAATCGTTTCAAAATACAATGTTTTATTTTTAAAAATTATTTATCTAAACCATCCTGACAGAGCAGGGGATTAGGTGAGTATTCCACAATGTGATATTTGAAGACGTAGTCGAGGCTCTGTCTCCTCCAGGATTCTTGCTGATTGGGATAGTATCATAAACAGTGATTTGTATTCTCAAAGGTCTCAAAGGTCTACCAAGAGTCATGGCAATCTAACCTGACAAACTTAACCCTAACTGGACATGGATCTACTCATGTAATAAAACTGAGAGAAGGACACAGACTCACCTGTCCTGAAGGCGACTAGATTTAGGACCATGCATGTCAGCAAGATTCTCTCTATGCTTGCTTCTGACCACTATTTTCTTTTGTCCTCCTTCTGCTTTCATTTCCCCACAGGGTAGACCACAAAGCTGCCAGTGATTATGGGTTAATAGTTCTAAAAGCCACATGACCAGAGAAGTAAAAGGACCATTATCACTGGCTTCACTGGAAAAATCCTAGAGAGTGTTTCTGATTGGCCTATACTGGGTCATGTGTCAATTTCTGGATCAAATTCTAGGACTAGGTAATTGAGTTTTATGATTGGTTCAGGCTTGGTCACATGACTACAGTGTGACTTGGACAGAGAGGTCTGGGACTGGAAGCTTAAGCAGAATTACATCACTGAGGTAATAGATGATTCCTCAGAATAAGGGAGATACTCTTCTCAGACACTCCCTAAAGCACAAAATAATAAATATTGACTAAATAACCATACCTATATTCCCAACACACCGTTTGACCTGATTTTTTTTTCTGTTTTTGAGATGGAGTTTTGCTTTTGTTGCCAAGGCTGGAGTGCAATGGCACCATATCTGCTCACTGCAACCTCTGCCTCCCGAGTTCAAGCGGTTCTCCTGCCTCAGCCTCCCGAGTAGCTGGGATTACAGGCACCCGCCACCACACCTGGCGAATTTTGTATATTTTTAGTAGAGATGGAGTTTCATCATGTTGGCCAGGGTGGTCTCGAACTCCTGATCTCAGGTGATAGAACTGGCTTTTTCTCCAGGCCTGGGATTATCAGTTATTGGCCCCAGAAATTGATG
Organism: Hylobates moloch; assembly: GCF_009828535.3. Taxonomy (NCBI): domain Eukaryota; kingdom Metazoa; phylum Chordata; class Mammalia; order Primates; family Hylobatidae; genus Hylobates; species Hylobates moloch. The sequence goes on along the minus strand of NW_026652285.1, from coordinate 90,602,572 downwards.
GATAGAAACTGAGCATATGGGGCTGACCAAGATCTGTGTTGACACTGTGAAGCTGTGGAATATTCCATTAACCAAATGAGGTTGGGAGGAAAACTGATTTGATTATTGGATGTGTTGGAAAGATTTAGAAAATAATTGGCTTATATTTTATTTAGTACTTCTATCAGTTGGGTTATTTTCTACAGGCAACAGTAAAGAAATCTTGATAATCTCAGCAAAATAGAATTACTAGGAAATGTATCAAGGAATTTACCATTTTCATGGATATGTGAAGGTCCAGCTTTAGAATTCAGGAAGAAAGCCTGCTGCAGATGGCTAGCAAGCAGAGATACTGCAGAGGTCTAGTATCAGGAATAGTCTGCTGCTAACACTGCATCTATTATACTTGTTTTCTAACTATTTCTCCCATCCCAGAGTCATATGCTCAAATACAAAATCCTTAGGTGAAATGTCTGGTTGGCTAAGTTTAGATCATATGCCCACTACGGTGTGAATGGAAATAAGGGAAGGAGTATCTAGTCTCTTTGGCTTCTGTAGGGGAAGATGGTGATCCTGAATTAGCCTATGTATTAATTTTCCACTGTTGCATAAAAATTACTACACACTTAACAGCTAAAAGCAACATCCATTTATTAACTCCCAGCTCTGTAGGTCAAAAGTCTCAGCTCTATAGGTCAGAAGTCTCTGCCTAGGACTTCTCAAGGCCAAAATCAAGCTGTCCCCAGGTTAGGCTCTTCTCTGGAGGCTCTGAGGAAGAGTGTTTCCAAACTCATCCTGTTATCAACAGAATTCCATTCCTTACAGTTACAGGACTGAGGTCACCATTTTCTTGCTGGCTTGTAGTTAGAGATCACTTTCAACTTTTAAAGACCACGCTCCAGTTCTTACTTGTGACTTCCACCATTTTCAGGCCAGCAATTTTCAAACCAGATTCAATTTCAATCTCTTTGACTTTCTCTTCTGTTACCAGTTGGAGGAGGTAGTAGAGGATAGCTTTTAAAGGGCTCCTGTGGTTAGATGAGGCCCACCTAAGTAATCTCCCTATTTTACATTAATGGGTTAGCATATTAATTATGTCTCCAAAATTCCTACTGCCATGTAACATAATAATTGTAGTAGTAACAGGCAGCCATTTAGAATTCTGCCCACAATATGCTCCTACCCCAAATAAATACAATGATAGAGAAAAAATGCTGACAAAGAACATTAAAGTACAATCCTAAGATTTTCTGAAGAACCAAACCAGTGATTAAATATGTTAATATCCGTTACACTGTCTCAATCTCACTTTAAAAAGGACAGTATGTTTTTGATTGATGTGTATAAATGTAAACATGCATTTATAGTGATTTATATAGTAATAATAGTAATAATAATATACTAATGTGGTTTATAGTAATAATAATATATGAAACACTAATAAGTACTGCTTTTGGATTGGTGTGCAAGTGATCTCACCTATGAGAAGTCCAAGGGACTCTGTGGTGATATAATGACACTAAGCAAGGAGTCAGGCAACCTGGATTTAATTCCCTGCTCCAATAATAATGCACCCTATAACCTTGAATAATTCACTGGCTTTCTCTAATACTCTGCTTCTTGAGTTGTAAAATAAGTGAATTGGGCTAATTATTTCCAGGAATCTTTCCAACTGTAACACCACATTATATTGTAAAGCTCTTATGTTTTAAGACTTAGGTGTGGAATGCCTTGTGGTTTAGCTATTAAATTAAATTATAATATAATATAATATATAATTATGTATTATATCTATAATTCTATAGAGGTTACAGTGAAATTGGTACATACACAAATCTGGCATCAGTGTAATTTTTATATGCTTTTGGGAGACAATTTTGTAAAATGAATCCCAAACTATAAAACCATGAATATGGACTGTTACAAATCATTTTTGGGAACCATATCCAAAAGACAGTCAATTATTTACACTCTGCATTTAGTGAAAGATGTTCATAGTGTCATTGTTTACAATAAAGAAAATGGAAATATGACATAATTATCTCCTAAACAGAGACTTGTTAATTAACTTATAAAACATTAATGAAATGTGATGCAGACTTGAAGAATTATATCATAAAATCTGCTTTGCAATCTGGAATATGTTTAGGGCATACTAGTGTAAGTATATAAATTTCAAGTTGTTAAAATATGTATGAGTGTATACTAATTTTGTAGGAGAACATATAAAATTTAAAAATTATTAAAGATATTAGGGTGGTTGCTTTTTGTTTATATGTTTTCCAAAACTTTCTAGGACTTCACACACAGAGGAAATACGGAATGCTCCTCAGTAAGTGGACCTTACTTAAAAAATAGTTTCTATACCTTACATTTATAAAGTTGTTTTCTCACCATTAGGTGGAACCCACTATCAGAAATCAATTGGTGCCATCAAGACCTTCTTAAGGTGACAATTATGAAATATAGACAAGAGGAGATACATGTTTATTGGTATTGCACCTAGTCTTCAAGCAAAGTCCTTCTGATACCAATTTAGGATGTTGTATCATTTTGGTTTTCCAATTTTATGATTTTTACTGCAGTTGTTTCTGTTCCAGTTTGACTTATATTACTTTACTTGTAGCTTCTGGATTTCTTTCTGTATTGTGGCAAGCCTTTAGATTCTAGATTCTGCATTTATCCACAGCCTCCTCTTCTGTTTCTGCCTTGGGCTTGTTCTCCCTGGATTCAAACATCCTCAGTTATCTTCAGTCACCCACTTACAGTTGTAGCCCTTTAGTTCCAAAGGACTCTCCACTGATCCCCTTTCAAACTGAAGCTGTATTTCAAGTACATGGAAGTGGACTGTATTGGGATTTTCCAAATTATGGGCCATCATCATTATGTGAGCCAAAGTCAAGATTCCAGAGATCAGAGCTAAAAAAGTAAGTTGCAGGAATTAGCTGATTAACTACTAGGACTGACAGAGCCAAAAAACAACAACAACAAAAAGGGAATAATGTAGGAATTATCCAAGAGTCTAGTGCTAATAATGAAGCAATGGAAAGAAAAGCAGATAGCTCAGGTCTAAGATTTTGAATATTTGATGTCCTCCTCCTCCAGAAATGTCCTCCAGATTTCTGACAAATAAGTCCTAACAAATATTATACAGCTGGAGAGAGAGTCTTAAAAGGGCTTAAGAAAGGAGAATTAGCCCATTGCAGTGATGCACAGTATCCTATGAAGTGGATTCTCTGCAAGCATGATCAGATAGTAAAAACACCCCAGAGGTTAGCATACCAGACCTCCCATAATCTCCATTGCTAAACACAATCACCCATGTAATATTTGTATCACAAATCAAATTCATTCTCCAGAAAACAAAGCCTAACAGATTGAAAATTTATTAGCATCTGCTGTGTTGTGATTATGGCTTTTAAAATGATTCACATCACATGTGTAAAACGCACAAATACATTTCACCATTGCAGAATACATGGCATTTGGTCGTATATAATGAAAGATTTTTATCTAACACAGGATGCTGCCTTTTTTTATTGCTCCCTGCCAAGAGAATGCCTGGAATGCTATTATTGGTTTAATATAATAATAAAATGAGATTGTATCCAATACGAAAGCCAGAAGGACACCCATACTGAAGAAGGTAAATTAATTGATTTCTCTGAGGACGTAAACAACTCTTTGTGAATTTAACTTTAAGAATGAAGGCTGTTGGCGTAATCACAATTTGAAGTACTCATTCTCCAAACACAGTTTTATTCTAAGTAAAAATTACTCCTTTTTTTCCAAGAAACTGAAAGGACTGTATTTGTTTTCATTAAGCCTATGATTTCCAAGGCCACTCACATCAGTAGTTGAGACTATGAGAATTGTGAACAGGAAACTCTAGAAGAGTAGCCGTAGGTTACAATAAATGTTTGAATTTCATGAAATCTGCTTCCCATTTGTTTTTCTGTAAGTACATCCATAGAGGATATGGGCCCATAGTGATCTGGATTACTTAATGCATTGTATCTCCCCTAGGGATTTATAACTGTAAAATACAATGGGTTTCGTTGAACTCAAACTTTTTAATAAAATTTATTTAAATAAACATTAGGAAATGAGAAAAGGCAACCACGTGGTGTTGCAATACACAGTAGGTGTTTACAAAATGGCTGATATATGAATGGATGAATGAAAAATAGTGTACACAATAGAGAGAAAATGAATGAGAATTTATATTGCTATTGGTGGAGTACAAAGTTCTTGCCCCGAAGGAGACACTTAAGGCAGGATAACAAAAGATAAAAGTGATTGAGAATTTAGATTGCTGTTGGTGTAGGACAAAATTCCTGCTTCTGAAGTAGACACTTAAGACAGGTTAACATAGTAACTACAGCTTCTAAAGGCAGCCTGCAGGGGTTAAAATCACCAGCCCTGCATTTTATTAACCATGTCACTTTAGACAAGATGTTTTACCTTTCTGCAACTCTCTTATTTGTAAAATAAGAAATATTAATAATATGTATTATGCATGACTGTTCTAAGATTATGTGAGTTAATGTATGTGAGGCGATTGGGACGGAATTTGACACACAGTAAGCTTCTTGTAAATAGTAGCTATAATATTATTATATAGGAATTCTAGAACTGCCACTTGTGCCTGGAACTATTTCTTAATTATCTTCCCTCCTACATATCACATTAACTGTACCTGAAGATACTAGGTGAACATTGAAATTATATTTTGTAAACTTGACTGATAGACTTCCAGCTTTTTTGTGAATGCATAAACTTCCATATTTTTAAAAAGATTTTTTAAATGGTGACTTAAATAGAGCAGGAGGGGCGTCATTGATTTTTTTAGTTCAAAGTTTCTCAAATTTCCATGCGTATAAAAAAATTTAGTGCCTTTTTATGTAGAAACTAGCATGCTAAACACATAAAGTTGAGCCATCCTACTTTATGTGGAAGTAAATGACTAGAGTTTTATTCCAGTTTCACCTTTGCCCCTTGTGATGACATTTTGAGGCTGTGTATTGCCTCTCCATGGGCCTTTCAAGCTGGAAAAAGAGCAAGACATCCCCAGTTTATCCACTGAGGAAGTTCATGTTCTAAATGGAAAAGTGAAGTCTTACACCAGAACAAGAACTGCAAAAATGAGGAAACAATGAAAAACCATGGTTTACAATTTACCCCACTGTACCCAAATGTATTTTAAATGTTGACTTTTTATAGTATGTTAAAAATCACGATTCAAATCAGGAGTTAGAATTCTTACCTATGAACCCCTTATCAGGTTTTAGAAGTACTATCTTTATTTTTAATTTTAAGATAAGTGAGTAACTTAAGACTGAATTACCTTGGATATTTGAACAGAAACATTCTCTAAGTCTAAGATGATTTTTAATATCATCTTTTAATAATTTTATTTAATTAGCATCCTGTCTGATGTGTGTCAATTTCTATGCCTCCTGTGCCTAAGACTTGAGGTTTCCATGTATTCTGTAATTTATGTCACTGAAACTTTACAGCTACCTTGTTAGTCATATGGACTTTGCTTCTCTAACATATCCCTTCTTTGTGGTCTATCAGAACAAAGAATTTGACCTAGACTCTCAATTGTGTTTGGTAACCAAGTAAGATGTTTGGTATACTAGATATATTTTTTTTTAACCAAAAACACTGACTGCCTTCCACATTAGCCGAGTCTAATCCCAGTTTCAGACATTTTCTCTGCTGAGGTCCACACTGCCCAGCCCTAGATATAACTGGACCATGCCACACCTGAGATGTTCAGAAATTATAAACGCAGTGGCCATATCCTCAACACCTGTCCTCATTGTCCCTTACAGGCCAATGCTTATTGATTAGATCTCAAATTTTGAATAGTTAGCTATTTATAGGTAAGCTTCCTTAGTAAGTTCATAAGGCTTCACTCTTGAATCCCTCAGTTTCTTTCAGTCTCTGGAGTGGCCTATTTGGTGAATTCAGAGACAAACAAGGTAGGCTGTGTGTTTTTGGTGTGTCCAAAAATTTAATCTAGTCGCCTATTCATTAGAGCCAGCAAAGTAAGATAAGTGATGGAGAGATACAAAGGACCACCCCAGACAGGTGAAGAATCAAATTGTAATGAACAAAACTACTTTTAATGGCACCTTGCTGCAGCTCAGTTGCAGCACAGCATTCATGCTATGCTTCCTGTCTGTGGCGGCTTCATTTACTGGAAAGGTGTTACGGCCAAAGAGACTTGAAGAGGATCTCTATTGCCACTGCCCAAATAGAGTCTGATTAAACGTGCACATACACACACACGTGCACACACACACACACGTGCACACACACACATTTTGTCCATTTCACTGTAAAAATCCAGAGTAGAAACTGCTTCAAATGATAAAATTTGAACTGTTACATCTCATCACTCAGTTCCATTATTATTCACTGGAGACTAAAGAATACTGAAGTAGAATTGAATGGGTTAGGCAGGAAGAAAAAGGCTGGCACTTTCTTACTTTCTTGCTCAATGTGGTTCTATTAGAATAATCTTTAGGTCAGTGAATAACTATTCATATGCTTTCATGAGCTTGAAACATGTGGTTACACGTATTTATTCATTCAACAAATATTTATTGAAGACTTGACATGTCATTTCCTGTACTTGGTAGTAGAGATACAATGAAGAACAAGAAGGCACCCTATCTTCATGAGACTTGCAATCCATGCAGTTCGTAAGTATTTCCTATGCAACAGATATATGTGTGCTAGTCTTTCAAACATGGATGGAGTCATCAATCTTCTAGGCCTTCCAAAGCTTAGGGAAATATAAAGGGCAGAGATAGGAGACATCGTGCACCTTATTCCAACACATATTTTATTTTAACAAATAACATAGGTGGAGATATACAAGTCTTTTATAAAACTCTATTTGTTTTTGTGTTAGCCCTTAGCATACATGATTCTAATTATTCATATCAACGCATTCTTCCCCACTGCACTGTGAGTTCCACAATTATAGGAATTTTGTCTATCCCATTCACCAGTGCATCCCCTATGTCTAGCAGAGTGTCTGGCATAAAGTAGATAATTAATAAATTTTGTTTGTATTGATGAATCAATGAAGGTGTAAATGAAGCATTTTCTTGACATGTAATAGGAAGCTTTGAAAAATCACCAAATTAATTGGATGACAGGAAAAGCAAATAATAATAATCACCACTTCTTAGATTTTTATAATATCTGTGACTACCATTTTAGGAATAGTGTGCAACCCTAGAGGCAGGTTATTTTTCACATTTTACAAATTTAAAAGTGTTAAACTTCAAGATTTTAAGAAACTCTTTTTTAGTCATATAGCTACTTAGAAACAATGTCAAGATTCAAACCCAGATCTACTAAACTTAAAATTCTGAAAGTTTTATTAATATGCTGAATATCCTTGAGCTGTATGAAGTGACCAACTTCAACAAGATAAAATTTAAAGTGAAAAAATGTAGGGTTTATATTTTGATATTATAACACTTAAATATAGAAGTGAGAAAAAGGGCTGATGACAAATCATATTTAAAATAAATAAAATATAATAAATTTTGTCAAAAAATAAAATGAATCCGAGTCAGTAATACAGTCTATTTGCCAAAAACGCTGTTGTAATTAAATAATTAATTAATGAATGAATAAACTACAGATGATGGTAGTCTTTTTTTTTTTTAATGATGCTTAGACCAGAGCTAGAGAATCATGTCTACTTTTGAGCAGCACACTCATCATAGAACATTATCCAACTGGACCATGTCTAGAGGAAAATGACCACTATTGGGAAGGGGGTCAATGACTTGTCATAAAAAGAATGAGACTGCTTTTCCTGAAGTAGAGCAGACATGGGCTAGGGTTGTCTGATCACAGCCTTACAATAGCTGAAGGGTCATCATGGCCAGAAAGTGCAGACTTATCTTGCCTGGCCTTTAGGAATAAAATTTTGATCTGAATGTAATCCTGAGAAAGAGAGTTTTAGTTCAAATAAGAAAGAGCTATGGGGAGATGGAAATGTTGCCCTTAGACCACTATAATTTTCTTTCTTGCTGGAAATGTTCCAAGAGACACTAAGTGACCATGATATAGGATATTGTAGAGGGGATTGAAGTTATGTGGTTGGACGACATTGGAGTCATTGAATAATTGGCACATACACTGCTATTCTCACCTGCAAACTCATTCAAGGGATATGCTATCAGTCATGGCATTATTTGTGATGCTTCCTCAGAATCTTTCCAAACACAGAGGTCTAAGAAACTACTTCCAGTTGATCAGAGTTGACATGTGAAATGAAAACAGCTACTCTGCAGAATTTATGTATATATAGTATAAAATAAGGGTTCCAAATCTGGCTGCACATCAGAATTAGCTGCCATGGAGCTTTTAGAACTTTTGAAAGCTGCAGATTCCCAGGCTCCACTCCAATTCCCCTAAAAAATAAAATGTAAGTTTTCAACCCAGGAATCTGTATAGAAAAACTATTGCCAGATGACTCAGATGTGCCAAGTCTAGCAGAGTGGCAAACTACTACTTATCAACCACTAATAAAAGATCCATTCCAACTCTTTGGATCTGTAACTCTGCAAAATCAAGTGATTAAGCATGAAAATGGCTCTATGCCCTTGGATACATAAGCTAATTTTATCTTCATTTATGTGTGCATATATTAGCTGTGCATGCAATAGCCATGTTTTCCATGTTTTTCTCCCATGAATGAAATTTTGTGCACATACTATACCACAATGCAGATTTATGTATGCATCAGATTCCTGACTTATATAGACTGGATGAATCACACTACCTGTTAGAGTATAAAAGAGCAAACATTAGTAAAACTGATAATACACCTTGTGGTGGTAACTCAACCAAAGCAAGCACATCTGTCACAGAGGAACAGACTGCCAGCTTTTCACCAGGGGAAATGCAATTGAATAATAATGCATCATACATAAAGCAACTTCAGGAAAGCTCTCTGCCAAGTTAAATCCCCTTAAGTTGGAATTGTGTGCATGTACTGGGCAAATGTACAGTCACATAGTATAAGTAGGCCAAAAACTTTGTACTCAGAATATAACTCAGATCTTAAATTCATAGACTCATCCAACAAGGGTCAGGCTTAGTACTGAGAACAGAGGCTACAATGTTGAGCACAACAGACTTAGTCCCTGTACTTTCTGTCATTCAATTAGAGTGGTGAAAACATAGTGTACTATATTTGGAAGTAACAGTTAAATCTGGTGTGGCCCCTTATGGCTTCTCTGTGATGATACCTTCTGAACTGTGCAAGTCACTCAATGAAGAAAAAGAGTGTCTTCGAATGAAAACCCCAAATAAAGGGTACAACAAGTACAAAGTTTCTGAGGTTGAAGAGTGCTTGGTATGTTTGAGAAATGCAGAGATAATATAATAGTAGCTGGAGCAGAGGAAACCTGGGAGGAGACAGTAGTAGTAGATAAAACCAAAGAGATAGTCAGAAGCAAGATCTCAGAGGCTTTATAGGTTGAGGTAGTGTGCCCATTGAAATATGTATCAATGTATCATTGTGGTAAGCATAGATTGTTTAGAATGGAAAGTAAAATATTTCAATTAGCATTTTGAAAATTTTTTCTGATAAATTCATAGACTCTTCCCATCAGAATACAGAGGTTGGTTCGTCACTTGCAATTTTTCATTGGGTAGGTATTCATTCATTTATTAATTAATTAATTCACTCATTTATGACACTCCCACTATTTGCCAAACATTGTGCTAGTCTCTGGGAACAAATCAGTGTTATAAGTTTTCTTACAACACTGAAGTTCCCCAAGGCATTGATAATTCAATAGAAAATACAAATATATTCATAGGAAATAAAGTGGAGAGTGACAAGAGCTATATGCACAAAAATATTCAGAAATTACATGTGGCTGTATATCTCTCCAGTCCACACTCATAGGTGCCCTGGTGTACGCAACTTTGAAATGGAATTCTGCGGTCTACAAAGGTGGTAAAGCCAGTGAATTCAGAGTAAAGTTTTCTTTGCCAAGCCTGGAGAAATTAGCAATAAAGACAGGAAAACATTATTTCGTTGTTTTCAACTAAACTCTATAACTGGAATAATATTACCTTTAATGAGGCTGGGGAAGTTCCTCTGAGGAGTCTAAAGCCCTTTACTGATGCTATTCCATTAATTCTCCTTGTGTCTGGAACTTGGCACCTGAAGCACAATGCATTATGCAAAACCAAATCACACTTTGCATAGAGAAAGGATTTTGTTTCAATGTTTCCCTTGTGCTAAACTTAAAAACCCCAGCAGAGCTCCCATCAGAACATGTTCCTATATCCAAGCTCTTGATGTTAAAAACATCCTAAATGGTAGACATCTTGTAATATAAATATATATTTTTCTATATATATGTGGGGGGGTGTGCATTTACACACATATAGTGTTTGTCTGCTTCATGCTGCTTTAACAGAATATGTGAGTCTGGGTAGTTTATTAAGAACAGAAACTTATCTCTTAAAGCTCTGGAGGCCAGGAAGTCCAAGGTCAAGGGGGATCACATCTGGTGACAGTCTTTTTGCTGCACCATCTCGTAGTGGAAGGCAGAAAGGCAAGAGAGCATGGATGAAAAAGAGAAAGAAGGAAATTATAAATTATAAAATGTGTGCTTTTATAAGAAACACACTTTGGTAAACACTAACCCAAGCTCATGCAAATGATATTAGCCCATTAAAAAAGGCAGAGCCCTCATGACCTAACAACATCTTAAAGGTCACAGGTCTCAACACTCTTGCATTGGGATTGAGTTTCCCCAAACTTTGGAGGATATATCCAAATCACTATATTTCATATATATATATATATATATATATGAAAGAGAGAGATGAGTTTGAGTTCATTACACAGGAGCAAAAATGTATCTCAAATTCTTTATTGGATTTAAAGATAGGATAGATAGATAGGAAGCATCTAATTCAATAGCATTGTTTATGAAAACTTTTTGTAAAGTTCTATGAGAATTCTATGTGTTAAAATGCTTGATAGATAAATGCATGCACAAGTAAATTTGATACAACTACAAGGTGCCCAGTCTAGTCCTAGACATTTTGAAAAAGGATAATGAGATCAAGACAAGTTCTGTGTTTCAGGCTGGGAGAAATAACTGCTTTACATAAAGCAGTTAATTTACAACGTAAAACTAGAGCAAGTGCCAGATTAGGCTGTTTAGCCTGTAAGTGCTTCTTGGAGTTCAAAGAAGGAAGAGATCAATGCTGACTGGAAGGATAAGAAAATCTTTATGATGAGCAATAGATCTGAACTGATCTTTGAAGAGGGAGGATTCAGAAAGTTGAATTTGCAACACAGTTCCAGGGATGGAGAGGTTGCCTACAATGCAGATATTCCTAAATCTAAGAGCAGCCTGAAGTCTGCTTCAAGTTTCTCCAAGGGTGGATGGGGTAGACTTCATACCATACAATTTCTGGGCCCAGGCTTCTTCTTGTAATTGTAAGCATTTCCTGATTGTTGGTGGAGTTTAAATGATTCTGTGAGCTTCTTGTTATCTTTCAATTTAAACTTTTTTTCTATACTTTTTCTTTATCAGCTCTGAATACTCTGTGGCCCCCAGTTGGTGACACTGACTTCCCTCCCTTCTGCCATCATCCTTCTGGCCTCTCTCCTCTTTCAACTTTGTTCCTCTTTTGCCTTGATTTAGTTTTAGTCAATGCATAAACCTCATCTCCAATGCTTCACTCGACAAACATCTGTAACCCAATGCCTTTGAGGGTGACCTACTTATTTTTCCTGAAAGTTTAGGGAAAACAAAGCTGAAAGAAAACACCAAGAAAGAACTACTTAAAACTGAACCTCTGAAATTGGTACAACTGGAATTAATGAACAATTCATTCTCCATCATCTCCCTAGGACCCTCTTACTGGTTTCTGGCTCCATGACCCCTAGCCTGTGACCTCTTTTTAAGGCCTTTGCCACACTGTCTGGAGCTACCTGGGGTTGTAGCTTAGGGTCATGACTTTCTAGTTGTGAGGCTTCGAGCAAGTTACATCTGTAAAATGGAGGTAATACCTACCAAAAAGGGTTGTGCTAAAGAGTAAATGAGTTCGTATAGGTAAAACAGTGTTGGGAACATTTTCAAAAGTAACAGAAGGCTGAGCTATTAACATTATCACTCTCACCAAACTTCTGGGTTCTCCAAGAAACCTAGAGGAACAAAAACTCCCTGTTATTTTCATACTCCAAGGAATTTTACTTCCTCGGTTTCAGTCCCTCCCAGAGAGGTGAAACAAATCCCTCCCTTTTACAACCTTCTATAAGGCCTATTAAATAATTTTCAAAAAGAAAGATGTTTATCCCTAAAAGAAATGCAGCTATCTTCCTTAAGTGTTAATTTTCTCCCTACCAGAGTTGCATGCATAGAGTCATATAATCCTAAAAAATAAGAGATCTCAAATGATCCTTAGAGACCCATAGAAGTCAGCTACCTCATTTCACAGATCAGAAAACTGAGGCCCAGAAAGATGAATGAAATTTTTCAAGGTCATCCAAACAACTAGTAGCAAAGACAGAACTAAAAATCTAATTTCTTACCCCTTCCTCCCGATGTATATCTCTTTCTGGCTATATGCCCTTGCTATCTTCTTTCCTCAGGTGAAAATACTCACTTCTACTTGTTTTGAAACCAAAGCAGGCTATATTCAGACCATGAGTTTTCAAATGTCTTAAATTAGTTTTTTAAAACATTTTAGAAGACCACTGACCAAGTGCCTTAGTGTGTTCCCCTCAGCTTGGCTAAATTTAGATAGATTTCTTCCTTATGATAGGTCCCTGACCTCACTTTTCTTATAAAACGTTTAAGTTAGAAAGCTTGTCATTGTGAATTTTTTCTCTGACCCTTTGAAATGTAAACTTTTTCTAGCTTCTTGTAATTTTATAACACAGCAATGTCGTTCCCCAGGACTTAGAGACATGTAACCAAGACATGTAAACAAGGCAGATAGTGTCCCTATCTCCCCATCTTGGTGGGGTGATGGTAGGAGCCTAACTTAAAACGGGAAAATTAGCAAATACAGATGGCCTGATCACCTTGACCACTAATCTCCAGTAATTTTCCACTAGCTCATTGAAGTCCTAATAAAAGGCCCACCCTTTTGTTTCGGTGAAGTTGAGCTCAGTCCTGTACTGAAGTCTTCCTCATTTTTCTCATCTACTGCAGTAGCCTAGATTAAATCTGTATTGACATTTTTAACAAGTGCCCTGTGCAATTTTAATCTGACGCCATACAGTCCAGGACAAAATGTTGCTCCAGCCCTACTTCCCCTTTCATTTGGGAAAGCACATGCAAGTTAACTGGAAGCAGCCCAAATATTGCCAATTCATTTGCATTTAAATTGCCCAAATGGCATTTGGCAGGAGCTATTTGATGTCCAAGGAGGCTTTGGAGGCTTTTAAACTTCAAAACAGAAGGTCAGAATTGATCAGCAGGAAAAGAACCTCAGTGCTAAGTGGTGGGGCTGAGCTCTGTGTTTCCACATCTGGGAAGCTGGTTTCAGCTTGAAGCCTGGGAGAAGCAAATCACACGGGCTCACTCCAGGAAGAATGGCCAGAGCTGGACTAGGTGGGGAAGTCTTGGAGCTTTATTTTTTAGAATCCTATGGTGTCCTATCCCTTTCTATGATTTGCTGGGAAAAGAGCAGGAAACAAAGGATCAAGCATGGATCCTCTAACTTTCTCTTTCCTAGAAAACTACACATCTAAACCTCTTCATCTAGAGGAAGCTGAAGCACATTAGGTATTCACTGAAAAATTAGCATAATTAGTAGTTAAATATTTATTGTAAAAGATCCATAGTAAATATTCTTATCTCATAAGGTTGATACACAGAATAATAACAGCAATAATAATAATGTGATGATGATTATGATGATGATGATGATGATTGAGCAGGTACTTACCATGTGCCAGGTACTTATCATTTTTAAAGACCACAGCATCTAGGACAAAGTGCTGCTTCATCACAGCTTCCTTTTTTGCTTACAGCAACCTTGTGAGTACATCTTATTATTCCTATTTACAAACAAAAAACAAGGAAACAAACAAACAAACTGAAGCACAGAAAGGTTAAATAACTTGTCGGCAGGGCACAGTGGCTCATGCCTGTAATCCCTGCACTTTGGGAGGCCGAAGTGGGTGGATCATGAGGTCAGGAGATTGAGATTAGCCTGGACAACATGGTGAAACTCAATCTCTACTAAAAATAGAAAAATTAGCTGGGTGTGGTGGCTCGCACCTGTAGTCCCAGCTACTTGGGAGGATGAGGCAGAAGAATAGCCTGAGCTCGGGAGGCAGAGGTTGCAGTGAGCCGAGATTGTGTCACTGCACTCCAGCCTGGTGACAGAGCTAGACTCCCTCTCAAAAAAAAAAGAAACTTGTCAAACGTCACACAGCTTGCAATAACAGGAACATGATACCAAAAGGCACATCAGTTCTGGAGAATTAATAGTTGATGTAAAATACTTAAGCTAGCTATTTTTTCTATAAGAGGAACTCAAGAAAAGGTGATGTTATTACCATATAAAAAAAAAAAATCCTAACTGAGCCCTTTTCAAGACGGACATTCCACACTAAACTCAGCCATGACTTTCAACTTCCTATCTAGACTTTGGCCACATTAATTCTCCTGCTATGGTTCTCTGTATAACTACCCCGACCCAATTCTGGACCTCAGTAAGACTTTTCTCTTATCACAAGTTTGATGCCGGCTATCCAGCTCAAGTCATGCCTTCTTTGCTGACCAAACTATCCAGAAAAATCAGTGTGAGTAAGGAGTCTGCAAAAGTTAGAGGAAATAGAAAATGAATAAAATGTCCACTTTTGGTGCTTAACAGGTAAAATGGTATAGGCAAAAGCAATGGCACTGACAGGGTCTTGGGGACAGGATAGTGTAAAACAGAATGGAGGCAAGACAATGCTATTCTGGTGAGGCATGAATATAAGGAATTGGGGCAATAGTGGTGAAAGATGATGCAGAAAATAGAATGTCAGAGACAGGTGTTGTTAAATTCTTTGAACATCATGCTAAAGACTGCAGAAAGATTGAAGCTTTGCTCTCTCAAACACAAGACATTATCAAGATCACCATCACTGATGGAGGGAGGGAGGCTTGAATACCCAGGTTTAAGTCTAACCTGCATGTCATTTAAATTCCCTAAGCTTGTGTGACCTGTACAGTAGAATGTACTGTAGTACATTTATTTGCCACCTGCTCAGTTCTGTGCATTTATAGTTTATCTTGTTTTGCTTATAGAATAATGGTCCTAAAAACTGTCCTTAGAAATCATCTAGCTCAATTTCTTCACTTTGCCGGTAAACACAATTTGGTTTAAAAACATAAAGTGAGGGCAGAGCACGGTGGCTCACGCCTGTAATCCCAGCACTTTGGGAGGCCGAGGCAGGTGGATCACGAGGTCAGGAGTTTGAGACCAGCCTGACCAACATAGTGAAACCCTGTCTCTACTAAAAATACAAAAAATTAGCTGGGGGTGGTGGGGTGGGCGCCTGTAATCCCAGCTACTTGGGAGGCTGAGGGAGGAGAATTGCTTCAACCTGGGAGGCAGAGGTTGCAGTGAGCAGAGATCACGCCACTGCACTCCAGCCTGGGCAACAGTGTGAGACTCCATCTCAAAAAAAAAAAAAAAATTCTCTTAGGACATGGAATCAATGGTCATCTTGCAATTATTTGCACTGTATTTTAGGAAAGTGCTTTATTTTTCTCAATAAAATACATGAATCACAAATTTTAAAAACTAATCTTGATGAGTTTTTCCAAGAAGAGTTCAAGAGGTACACGTAAACTGCATCTATACATCATTGTTTTCATTGACTCATTTAAAAGCCATAATGTGAGAAGAAATCTGGAAAGCAAACAAGCTGAAATAAAATAAATAACCCTTCTCAAGTTCCTTCAGTACACTGAGTGAGGACACATTTCCTAGAAATGCTGCAGTGATACTAGAAATGACATAGACAAATTCAAAAAAAGAAGAAGGGTTGCTACTGATGCTATAGTTAACTGCAACTGATACCACATATCCTTTGCTTAAGCATCTGGACCTCTGGTATCAGATCCTCCACAAACTTGCCACTATATGACATCATTCCTGAGCAATATGGGTCACAGGAAACAGAGGCATTATCTGGGTTCCACTCTTTCAAAGAGAATTCCAACAATAATGAAAAAGAAATGGTGGCTAGAAAAAAACAGTGGTTATAACATGGGCTGTACAAATGAAGAGGAGTGCTGAATCCTCTTTAAATCCAACTCAGAGAGGGACAAATATAATCTCTTTACACTCGGGTGTGTTATGCAAAGGATGGGGATGGTTTAGTTAGACAACAAATATAATAGTAGTAATAATAATAATGCAAGCAGAGACTTTGCAAAGATGTAAGGAAATGAAGCAAGAAACTTTGTGGATTCACAAATAAAAATGCAAAAATGAAAATGATTATATAGGAAGCTGAGCCTGATGTATCACTTTATGTATGTATTTGTTCATATTAATTCATTTCTTTATTCAAGAAAAAACAATTAGTATTCTTACCTGTATCAACTGAATCCAGTGCATGTGTTACCTGCCCTTAGATAGAAAATCTTAAATCAGCATATGGGCAAGCAGGCACTCATGTCAGAGTTTGAAGGAAGAAAGGCCTTAGAATAGTTTAGCCATGCTAATGGAGTAACAATGGGCAAAAGGCATATTATAATATCATAGGGTTGTTTTCTAGGTGGGCTTTCTTGCTCCCATTTTACAGAAAAAAAAGAAGACTCTGAGGGAAGTTAAACAATTTGCCCGGAGTCACATGGTTAGTATTCCACAGGAAGGATTTAAGATTGAATCTGACCAGAAATTCCAACTATATTACTGGAATGTGGCTACCTCCCAACATTAAAACAACTGCATTTATTGGGCTGCTTTATTGCCTATTTTTTATAGTTTCTCCTCTGCCTGAAATATATTTTCCATTCCTCATTGTAAATTCGCATCCTTTGAGACTTGGTTCAAAGTCCATCTTCTCTACAGAGCTTTACCTGAATCTTCTCAATGAACTTTAAAAAAGTAAAAGTTATTTTAAAAAGGGTAGCCTCTTCTACCTTTCAGCCCTCATGAAATTTTATCCCTACATTCCTTATAATTATCTCACATTATACTCAGTACCACTGCTGATTATATAATTATTCTATAATTAATATTTCTGTCTCTCATCTGAGATAGAAAACTCTCATTTTGCTTTGCAAATCTCAATGTACAAGGCAATTTATCAGGGCAGAGATTATGTAGTATTTGAGCAAGACCTTTGGGCTTGGTGTCAGAAGTACTGCAAGTTCCAGATTTCTCACTGCGTTGTAGCGTGCACATCAGTGAATGTCTATGAGCCTCATTTTTCTAATCCCTACCAAAAAAAAAAGATAAATAAAAATGTCTTTCATCATGTGTGTGAGCATAAAGTCAGTTAAGTTGGTTAAAATATGTTTTTATCAAATATTTATCAAAATATGTTTTATCCTGCACTCTTATATGAAGGAGTATACTATTGAAGGTAAATATTTGGCTACTGCAAGACAGAGACCTCAACATAAAAAGTTATCAAGAAAATGACAATTTATTTATCTCACATCTAGCATCATGAGGTAGCATTTCAGGCTGGGAATTGCTCTATTCCTTGAAGTAATATGGGGGCCTGGGTTGCTTGAAACTTCTTGCTACTTCATTATTGCTGTCTTTGTTTATACCTGTGGAGCTGGGTCATGGGCTCATCCATGTTCCAACCAGCAGGCGAAGAAAGATGTGCAGTTATGATAGATTAGTTTTATAAGTTCAGGGAGGCAGAAGTCACACACATAACTTCTGACTACAGTCACTTGGAAATAGCTTAGTTTCCATGGCCATTCCCAGCTGCAAGGCTATAGTAAATGAAGTTTCTTTCTTTTTTTTTTTTTGATAGAGTCTCCCTCTGTCGCCCAGGCTGCCAGGCTGGAGTGCAGTGGCGCGATCTCGGCTCACTGCAAGCTCCGCCTCCCGGGTTCATGCCATTCTCCTCCCTCAGCCTCTGGAGTAGCTGGGACCACAGGCGCCCGCCACCTCGCCCGGCTAATTTTTTGTATTTTTTTTTTAGTAGAGACAGGGTTTCACCGTGTTAGCCAGGATGGTTTCGATCTCCTGACCTCGTGATCCACCCCCCTCAGCCTCCCAAAGTGCTGAGATTACAGGCGTGAGTCACTGCGCCTGGCCAGTAAATGAAGTTTCTAGCTGAACAACTGCTAAGGGTTTGAATGTCCCCCCCAAAATTCATGTTGAAATGTAATTGCCATGGTGATGATATTAAGAGGTGGGACCTTTGAGAAGTGATTAGGTCATGAAGGCTCTGTCCTCATGAATGGATTAGTGCTGTTATCATGAGAATGAGTTAGTAATGACAGGCGTGGACTCCTGTCAGCTTCCACCCTTCCTCTTTCTGTCTTGTATTCTCACTTACTGGTATGGTGTGGCTCTGTGTCCCCACCCAAATCTCATGTTGAATTGTAATTCCCAATGCTGTAGAGGGACTTGGTGAGATGTGATTGAATCATGGGGGAAATCAAGATGTCCCCCTTGCTGTTCTCGTGATAGTGAGTTCTCATGAGATCTAGTTGTCTGAAAGTGTGTAGCACTTCTGCCTTCATGCTCTCTCTCTCTTCTGTCATGTGAAGATGTGCTTGCTTACTCTTCACCTTCCACCATGATTGTAAGTTTCCAAAGCCTCCCTAGCCATGCCTTCTGTAAATCCTGTAGAACTATGAGTTAATTAAATTTCTTTTCTTTGTAAACTACCCAGTCTAAGGTAGTTTTTTATAGCAATGTGAGAACAAACTAATACACTTGCCCTTTCACCATAGGAGGATGCAGCCCAAAGGCATAGCCTATGTTGTCACCATGCTCTTGGACTTCCAGGCCTCCATTGCCATAAGCCAGAAAAACTTCTGTTATTTAGAATTACCCAGTCTGCAGTATTCAGTTATAGCAGAAGAAAATGGACTAAGGCAATGGCCATGGAGCCATCTTGAACTTCATTATTGTAATAAATTTCGGTAGAAAACTAGCACTTTTTGCCATAGGAAGTGATGACAAAATGAGATAGTATTATAATATAAACCTAATATAAAAACCTAATATAAACACCCATAATCATTGAACACCCAATATAGGTCTGACAGTTAGGTTTCATATGGGCAGAAGAATGTAGAAAATCTTTAGTAGTACAGTTCAATATGCATAATAAGGTTAAGTGATTTAGAGAGATGATCAGGTTATTTATATATGCTAATTGTGGGTGTCCATGAACAGATCTTAAACTCTCAGGGAGCAAGCACAACTGTAGTTTATATTATACAATCAGTGCAGATGATGCCACATCATTTCCAGTTGCCGCTTTTTTTTTTTTTAAATACTTTTGTAATCTGCAAGAGACGAGAAACTTACATGTTGCCTGATTTTATAGTCAGGTAATCATTATGGCTGTTACTCGCATCACACTCATTACTGGGGATAAAATTTTTAAAATCACTTGTTAGACTCCAAGGAGAGCACCTCGATCAAAGGGCAGTGAGAGATGGTAACACATTATTATTGGAAGGCACTCAATAGCCACCTCTGGTTATAGGCAGGAGAATTGAAAAGACTACCTCCATGAGACACACTGTAAATCAATAAACAGGGATGTGGGCTTGATGTAATGAAAACATGGGGAGTTCTTCCAATAAATCTTAGAAACATGATGAGATAAGCACAGAGAGAGGAGAACAGCTCCATACACTAGAGTGATAACAGTTATTGTTATTTCTTGTTTATTTCCAGGGAAGAAATGTTTTTGGAAACTGCTAGACAGATTTTAATTATTAATGAAAGTAATAAAAATATTTATAAGAAAACAACTAGAAAGTAAATGAAGGAGCACACCAATGAATTAGCATTTCATTACCAAATATTGCAAGAGACAGCTAAATGCAGGGCATCCACTACAAGCAAATGGGGAAAGAGCCCTAGGACTTGAGTGTAAACTCTTCCAGGGCTGGGCATTAGATACATGCGGATAATTTGGAATTTGCTCCCTCAAATAACTAGGGGGCAAATTCTGCTTGTGTTAATTTTCATGCAAATAAATATCTTCACATCTCATTGTCAAAGCTGCACTCAAGGTAATTTATCAGTTAGAACTGCTTTTATCTCATAGTGACTTTTTGTTAATGTTTAAGAATCTTCTAATCACTTACTCCATGAAAATGGTTAAGTGACTTGCTCTCGTTGAGTCTTTGGGCTTTTATGCTATAAAATGAATATAGAGAAAGTAGTGTAGGAAACGAGGGTGGGAATTGACTTGGTTACTTTCAAGTATATCAAGACCCTAGTATTTTGAGCCTACATTATCTTCAATCATGGATGTTTCAAATTGAGGAAGTCAATTGGCTCTTAGAGGCTGGTTGAAAGAGCTGGTCCAATCCCCTGTTATGGAAGCTATCTGGGTTATCATGGGCATTTCAGATATTGATGACTTGGTGAATTCAGTTACCACTGGTATATAGTTGAGTTTTCCTGGGGCTATCTCTGAGAAGGGGATATTTGTTTTCACAGCACTGTAACAGTTAACAACTGCAGCTCCAGTACCAGCCAGCCTCTTTTAAAACTTGGTACCACGATTTTTAGATTTGAGTGTCTTTGGATAAGATATTAACATCTTCATGACTCAGTTTACTCATGCTTAAAATGAGTTACTAGTGCTACTTATAGGAATCTTGTGAGGATATCAAGAAATGACTACCTAAAATATTAGTGCGTTGTTAGTCCTTAATAAGCACTAAGTGAATGCCTTTTATGATCATTTCAGTTCCTCATGCTTAAAATGAGTTACTAGTGCTACTTATAGGAATCTTGTGAGGATATCAAGAAATGACTACCTAAAATAGTAGTGCGTTGTTAGTCCTTAATAAGCACTAAGTAAATGCCTTTTATGATCATTTCAGTTCTCATTAAGAGTGATGCGGCCGGGCGCGGTGGCTCACGCTTGTAATCCCAGCACTTTGGGAGGCCGAGGCGGGCGGATCACGAGGTCGGGAGATCGAGACCACGGTGAAACCCCGTCTCTACTAAAAATACAAAAAATTAGCCGGGCGTGGTGGCGGGCGCCTGTAGTCCCAGCTACTCGGAGAGGCTGAGGCAGGAGAATGGCATGAACCCGGGAGGCGGAGCTTGCAGTGAGCCGAGATTGCGCCACTGCACTCCAGCCTGGGCGATAGAGCGAGACTCCGTCTCAAAAGTGATGTAATCTGCAGTAGACAGCAGTAGTGTTTTACATTAGAAATAAGAAAAATGTGAGCTTTAATAGGGCCCCTGTACATACACTTTTCACTGGTGTCTTCCCGGCTCACTGTGACTCTACTTTCTTTGGAAACAGATGCCTTCTCCACCCATGGGACTGGGCCACTAGTATCCATGTTTGTAGAGTTCTGCTCACGATCTCAGCACTTATTTGTCTATAGGATAACAATTAGACTCATGATGAGACAATTCAGTCTTTTGTCATTGGAATTTGGAATTAGGACTAGTAATCCCTTTATGATTACTCTCACAACATGAAAATTTGGGACATGGGCTGTGGTCATGTTTTTAAACATTGCAGCAAAAGAGCTAAAAAGTCATTGGTCTAGATAAAAAAATTCAAACAGAAATGTAGTGAGGAAATAAGGAAAAATAATCCTGGAACCTTTCCAGGCTCTGCTTCAAACCCAGTGGTTTCTAAATCTGTATGTTTATTAGAATCACCAGGGTATCTTCTAAAAACTCTAAAGCCCAGATTGCACTACAGACTAATGAAATCACAAGTTTTGAGGATGGGTCAGAGACATCAGTATTTTAAAATCTCTCTGAATAATTTCAATTCACAGATACGTTTGGAATCTTTGTTCTAGTCCTTTCTGAGAGTCTATCTATAGAACTACCCATAAGTTACAAAATCCATTCATATGTCTTTATAATAATATAAGCTAGGATTTAAGAATTATGTACTTTTACAAGACTAGGTACCAAATAGAGATGAAATTGTACAAACTAGGATTCTAGATGGGTATTTAACCATTCAATCTTCATGAACACATTGTTATTATAAGAAAACCTTAGAGTTGCATTCGAAGACATATAAAACATTGAAATATAGTATTTATAATGGATGAACAACAAATGAGGATAAACATTAGACTCTTGTAAACCACATATCTGGTAATAATGTTCCTTCATTTTTTCCCTAAGTTTGGTGGTAGCCAAATAGAAAATGGCAACTAATTTAGTCACCCCGTTGAATTTACATGCGAAAAAAGTAAACTACATAGAAACATAAATGTTCTTTTACTCTTGGGGGTGTGTACTTGGGAGAAGAGATTCAAGCAATTCCCCAAACCTACTCATTCATAAATGACTGCCACATTAAATGTTTTCTAATCCCTAGGACTCACTCTTAAGGTCAATATAGAGAGAATTCAAGATATATTCTTTGTTGTTTTAGCTGAGTACCCAACCACCTAGTCAATTCCAGCTCTTTTAAAGTTTCTTGGCTATTCAGTTAACTGTCTCTGCTTTAGACCCTCTGTGGACTTTTGAAATACATGATGAAAACCTTAGACATTCAAATGTCTAGTGTGTATATATATATATATATATATGATATATATAGCTCAGAATATAGTATACATTTATGCAATATTATATGTATATAGTATACTATATAGCATATATAGTATAGTACATATGCTATACTATTTATATATACTGTATATATACACTATATACACACTATATATATTCTATATTCTATATGAATGAATATATATACTATATTTTTAATAAAAATGAGTTTAAATGATGTATGGAAAAGGACCCAGTGTATTGCCAGAAATAAAATAAATTTTCTGCAAATATAACCTGCAGGTGAGAATAAAGATGGAGGTATAAGAGTAGTGAAGACACTCAGAACTTTCTAAGACAGCATTCTCCATGTCTGATGCAGATTACATCAATATTGTCTGGAGGGTTCAAATATATATGTATTTGCAGAACATTTATTATATTGCTGGCACTACACTGGGTCCTTTTTCATAAATCATTTTAACTCATTTTTATTAAAAATCTTTACATTAAGTATTATTTTCCCCATTTTACAGGAAAGGGAACTAAAGCTCAGGGATCTTGAAACCAAAATGAGTGTTTCAAGGTCACAAAAATATATGCCAGTTATAAATAAAAATAAGACACGTTTTCTATTTAAAGAAAAAGATGAGATTTTATTGTGTAGGAATTTTTGCAGCACAGAATTGTGAATAACACAGAATAATACAAGACAGTCAATAGCTCATGCCTCAGTTTCTTCACTGTCAAATTAGAGATGGCACTGGTTTTAAACAAAGTTAGAAGACTTCAGGGAAACATGTCTTCCAGGTGCAAAATAAGATTAGCATGACAAGAAGCATAACAAATTGATCAAACTGCTGGTTAGACACCCAGAGTTCTCACAAAACATCATCTTGCAGCACTAAATGCCAATCAATGAGGATTAAGTGGATTCAATTTTCCTTGGAGAAACATGAGTTTTTAAAATGAAAAGGAATAGTCTTGGATTAATAGCTACTAAGGGTTTTGCAGACACAATGCTAAAGAAACCAGTCATTTGATAATCTTACTTTTGAAAAGAAAAGCTTTGAGTTCAGAATCATGAAAGTAGTAAGTATAAAGTCTAGAAGGAACCTAATATGTGAAATATACTGATCACTAAACAAAATCCCCAATGTATCCAGGATACATTAGAGCAAAAGTTAATTAGATTATTTCCCTAAAATTTTCAGTATGTGGAAAGCTTTCTAAGGGGGATAGAAAGAAAACAGATACACATACATATAGATACACAAAATTCTGACGGGAGAAGGAAAACCCCCATTTTATTATAATTCAAGGCTAGTATATTGTACTCAGTCACTCTCAGGACATTAAATTTAGAAAGGTGGATCCGACAAGGGCAAAGTTCAGTCAATTGATGAGACCAATTGAATTACACCAATATGGCCTTTGATTATCTTTATCACACAGTGCCTGACCATAGGCCTTACAAGTCATTATCAGGTATTGAGAGGGGCCTGTATGCCCCCTTGGGAAACAGCTAACATGAACCAATAAAAGTGATTCCAGCTAACAGAGATGCAGTGGGATAGAATCAACCAGGCACTAGATGAGGCCGTTTAATGTAGTACTTGTGCCCGTAGCTGCATTTTCTATACTGGCTCCTTAGTTTGGAGTCCCATTTTTCTTTGTCACTTCCTGATCTGAAATGTTGGCTTCTCCTCATTTTGAAACAATAGCTTCAACCTGCCGCTATCAACACCTGGCTTTTCTGATCATGGTCTGCAGCTTCCATCTAAACGTTTCTTTCTGGTCCTGACCCTGAGTGTCCCCACTTTAATTTTAATTAGGTTTTATTCTCAATAACAGATTAAGATACTCTGTTAAAATACTGCAGATTAAGATCACTCTGCAAAATATACATATATTGTTTTTTACTTCTCAGGGCTCTTAGGTGGGAGAGAAGTACTCTGGGGACACCAACATGAGTAAGGTTAGCATATTTTCTGTGCTCATGAAACTTACAGCTGTAAGAAAGATAGACAATGAAACAGTTCCTTTCTATGAATGTATTAAGCAATCTGGTAGGAACAGTACAAAAATGTGCCCTGAACATGCTCCACCGGAGTCAGGGGAGGCCTCTTGAGGGAGGTGAAGTTGAATCTATGAGTAGAGGAAAGAGGGAGGTAGAGACAACAGAAATAAGTGTTCAAGTAGTGAAAGCAGCACATATTCAGGCCTGGAGGTAAAGAAGAATCAGTGTCTTAAAGGTGGAGAAGAAAACTCTGAGTGACTTGGGAAAAGATTCAATCAGAGATGTGGCTAAGAAGGATGCTAGTGGCGTGGGCAGGCGGGAGATCTGTAAGAGCTTTGAAATCCATGAAAGGAAGTTAGACTTGATTACGTGTGCAAGAAGCGCCCATTAAAGGGTTTTTAGTGGGTCAAGTAAGATGGTGAGAAAACTCATTTGAAAATTTATTCTTGTGGTATATAAGGATAAAAGACTTTCTGTTTTCCTGTCCTGCAACTGGCAATACTAAAACAAATCCAAACAAGTATCATTGTGGGAAGGGCTGGTCTCTACTCAGGGCTGGCCCACTGGGTCTCCTACTTGGGTACCATTAAAGAACAGTGGATCTGGACCTAGTACACCTTTTACATCATCATTCTGGTGCCAAGACTGGGAAGACAAAGTAAATGGTATCTCTGAACAATAATAATCCCCAAGTGAGATATGCCATTCCTTACATAAGCAAGCAAGAAAAGACTGAGACAGGAACCAAAAAACAGACATTTTATATATCATGCCAAAGACCGCTCAGGGTAAGTAAAAATCTGAGAAATGTCATCCATCATCCATCCAGGCAATTGTCTGCTCTGACAGCTTATGCAGGGAGCAAGGACATATTGCTGGAGAGCTTGGAGGAAGGGGGAGCATTCTGTGCCTCTGTGTCCTTAAAGGTGAGCTTTAGACTGGCTGCATCACTCGATTTCTCTTCTGCAAGGATCTATTCATGTAATAGTCATGCAAGAGTTTTCTTAACTGATTTGCATTTTAATTTACATTTAACATAGTAAGAAATCTAGCATAAAGTAGTCCAGTAGATTTCAAACTAGAATTTATAGATCTCGTGCTTCAGGGAATGTGCTTCAGTGCCAGGTCCCTACCACCTGCTTCAGTAAGAACAATCCAGTATTTCAGTTTACATATTGAGATTAAGTAACACATTTCTGAAATAAACATATCCACTGTTTGGCAAAAATCCTAGAAAAAGATTTTGTGTATTGAAAGAGAATCAGGAGATTTGAGATTGATGAGCTGTTTGATCTTTGGCATATCCTTTCTTCTTTCTGAGCCATCTCCTCAGCAAAACATTGAGGAGCCAAAGTAAATAAACTTTATGGTTTCTTTTAGATCGAAAATTTTGACATATATATCAAATTTTGAGATACATAAATTAAAATTATATATATATATGTATATATATATATATATATATACAGAGAGAGAGAGACAGAGAGAGAGAGAGAGGGAGAAAGAGAGAGAGAGAAAGCCAAAGGAATGCAAGGTAAAATTATTTACCTTCCTGGAAAAAAAAATCTGATCTTATTCTTTACTTCTGAAACAACTTTTTGTTTTAAGCTTGTTTCAATCCACAGAATCTGCCTTTAATTTACGATATGATTCTCTTTATTCCAAAATATGTAATTACATTCATATTTTCATGTGGGAGTTCTTAAAATAAGATGAAATTGTGAGCTTACTCCTCAGAACTACCCACATATATATTCAGATTTGTGTGCAACTTAAGACCCTAGTAAAAACCTTCATGCAAATGTCTTAATAGAACTTAATCTAACTCAATTTATCAGTGCATTTATTCATCAAATGTTTGTAGACTATCAATTATTGGCCACATAATTATCTAGGCTAGGTTCTAAGAATTTAAAATAAAAAGACACAATTATCTTTATAAAATTGTGTGCTTTATTATTGTGGGTGTTCACAGCCCAGAGAAAGAGGCAAATCTGTAAACAAGTCAAAAGCCAAATGGTGGCAGCTATTGTGATATGGAGGTCAAAGAAGGAAACTGACATATCCAAAGTCACAAAGCTAATAACTTGCAGACCTGGGTTTCCACGTCTGTTGGGACTTTGCTCAATGTATTTTTTTTCACCTAAAGTCACAAAAGCTGCTAACATTTGAGTTCTACTTCTTTCCCTCTAAAGGACATTGGAGGTTTTGGAAGACATTTGTTAGTCCTTGACTAGAAGCATTAAGACACTAAATTGCACTGACATGGTCCATAAATCACCAAATGAGTCAGATCCAGACAGTGGGTCAGTAGGAACAGGACACATCAAGAGTAATAGCCACCAAGATTGTGTTGGAGAGTTGCAGGCTATATACGGGGTCCAGGCCAAGAATGGGAGATGCTTCCTCCTTCTTTGCACATTGCCCAGGAAGAAAGAGGGAGGAAGACATTTCTTCTCTAAATCATGATAAGGACTGTTACAAAACTGGTCTAGCTCTGGAGTCAGAGTCCCTCGTTTCAAATGCAGACTTTGCAATTCATTTTGTGACCTTGGACCCCTGACTTCATCTTTTTAAGATCCACTTTGTAGGGTGAGCCCACAGATGAAATCAAATAACAGGTGAGGTTTTTAGCTTAGCACTTAGTAGAGTAACTGTTCAGAAATTGTGAAGCGCATATAATTATATTTGGTGTCTTTTTAATCTCATCTTGGTTTGGCCCATTTTAGTTTATAATATTTTGCACTGAGGGTGGGAGAAATTCACACCAAAGGTATTTAATCACTTACATTGTTAAAGCACACCAAATTTATTAATAGTCAGATGTGTTATTATATTTAAATTCTCCACAGATGACACATCACCGTATTGCCTGTACTTGGGGCAACTACTTCCACCACCACCACCACCCTCGGCTAACCACTGAAACCTTCTTTTATCATCATTAGTTCACTTGCTTTTCACACCGATCTTGCTAGTTAGGTAGTGGTATTCAATTTTTTAAATGATAAAACTGGGGCATGGAGAGATAAGTAATAATAATATTAATCATCATCATAATAGCTATTATTTAATAGTATTTACCATATGTTCAGCATAGCACAAATTACTGAAAATGCATTTTGATAATGAACTCCCATCTAAACCCTATGATGGAAATTGCTTGTTCCCCTGCCTCAGACAAAGAAACTTAAATTCCAAGAGATTAGTTACCTTGCTAATAAGGGTGAAACTAGAATAAAGTTGTAAATCTATCTGGAGTTCTAGCCTCACAATGCTGAGAAATTTTTCTCCAGGTTACAGAGTTGAGATAGTAACCTGGTGACAATGCCACATTTTGAGTCCAGGTTTCTCCACTCTTTCTGCTTTGACATCCCAGAATTCTTGGGACATATTAGTTTGCTAGGTCTCCTGTAACAAACTACCAAAGGCTGAGTGGCTTAAACAGCAGAAATGTTCTCAGAGTTCTGGAGGCTACATGTCAAGGATCTGGGTGTTGACAGGGTTAGAGTCTTCTGAAACCTCTTTCCATGGATTATAGATTACCATATTCTCTGTGTCTTCTCACAGCCTTCCTTCTGTAGGTGTCTGTGTCCTAATCTCGTCTTCTTATAAGGACACCAGTACTATTGGATTAGGGCTGACCCTAATGACTTCTTGCTAACTTAATTACCTGTTTAAAGACCCTATCTCCTAATACATAAATATACTGAAGCACCAGGGATTAGGACTTCCACATATAAATGGGGGGAAGTAGGGCAGGATTCAGCCTATAACCTGGGAACTTTGATTTTTTATCCATCTCTGGCCACCGTTGTCTCTCTGACAAAGGAAATGCTGCAGTTACGACAAATATTCCCATATTTTAGAGAATGCATTAGCTGTGACCCAAAATGAAGGATAGCATTAATTGTTTAGAAAATAAGTATTAGTCTTAAATGGAGAAGGTTTAGAAAAGATTGACTAGAAAGTGAATCTATGAAATAAAATAATTCAAAACATACAATCATTGTTATAAACAAGTTATATGTATTATCTAATTAACACTTGCAATAGAGCTATAAGATAATTAGTGTGATAATATGCAGAGAATAGGTAAAAATTGTCTTAAAATTCATCTGCATTAAAATATTTGCCCTTGGTAGAAGATGTGACTTGACTGATCAAGCTTTTATTGAACATACATGATACATCAGGCACTGTTCTAAGTGCAGAAGTTGTTGAGGACTTCTGAATAAGGAATACTTCAAGAAGAATCAGGATCAGGGCTAAGAAGAGCACAGTCATTAAAAAAAACAAAAAACGAACAAACAAACAAACAAACTACCCTGGTGGTATGGAATTCCTACACACATCCTAGGGTTACTTATAGAGGTATTCGACAATGAATCAATTAACTTCATACTTTTCTGGATGGGTTGTTGTTGCTGTTGTTGTTTGACAAGTTTTTTTGTGTGTGTGTGTTTGTTTTAATTTATTTTTGTTTTTTTTTATTCTCCCATCAGTTAAGACAAACGAGTTTGGCATAATATTTATTGTATGCCTTGGCATTTGGGAGAAAGGGTGTTATCAGGAGTTCCTTAATCCTTTATATCCCATTATACTGTTTGCATGAGTTCAAGCTATGGCCTTACCTATCTTAGGTTCCAAGGTCAACTGTGATTGAATGAAGCTTGTGGTTAAATTCTCTTTTTCTCTCTTATATATAATTGTTGACATTGATTATCACCTGAGCTTATAGATGGTGCAGAGTTGAGATAGATGGTGGACCAGGATATACCTGGCAGAGGCCATGTGTTTTAGCAGGTGATAGTACAGTGACAGGGAAGTCATTTGAGAGAGAGGAAAATAGATAGTGTTCATATGGAGGAGACCTGACAATAAGGGAGACAAGATAAATGAAAAAGGTTAGGGAACTTTGATTCTTGGACAGAAAGAACTCACACAGTGCTCTATTTGGGGTCTATATCCTTCTATAGAAACTTGAAATCATTCACCACTCTTAATCATAAGTGTGAGTTACTGGGCTCTGAATTAGACACAGACTTTAGTAGATGAATCAGGTGTTGAACATGAAGAGTATGAACACCCCACTCCCCGTCCCCCAACCCCGTTTCTTTTAAATACATGTGTAGCCTGTTTACATTCATAGTACTAACCCTATTTTTCTGATTGTTAAGTACTGTGATATTTACCTAGATTCTTAGATTTTTCTATGTTGAAATTTTGCGTATGGCCAAGCCCATCCAGCATAGAATTTGGGGAGTTTTATAGGTCAACCAGCACAAAATGCTCTGTGATTTTCCTTATTATTAAATGTTTTTATATCAGAACAAATTTGTCTTTCAAATTGGTCAATGTTGCTTGTGATTCTAATATGTCTCCCCAAGACTACAGCTGTAGTTTTCCACATTCTCTGCTTCAAATAGTGCCTTATTTAAAAAAAAAAAAATAGGGCAAGCATCATTAAGAATAGGCTGAATAGATTCTTGCTGAGGAGGTAAGTCACTCCTGTGGGAAACAGACATTTATGGTCTGGCATATGGTGAACATTCTCTTCCGTGCTAGTGATGGTAGGCGCTTGTTGGGTGTAATTCACAATGAATTGTGCCCAACAGTTCAATAATAATTCAGATGGAAACAGAAATGCTAAAGGATTCTTAGTTCCTGGGACTTTATACTTGGCAGTAAATAGCCAGAAACTAAGTTTCACTTTGGGCAGTGCACTGTTATTTATTTATTTTTAATTTTTCTTCCTCTTCTCTTTGTCTGAGCTCCCCTCCCCCCACCATTGGCTTTTAACTTGTTCTTTCTTTTTCAATCTCTCCTTGAGATTCTTCTTCAGCTCCTGAGTCTCTTTCTTCATCTTACAGGCCATGGAGCTGTCTCTGAGTGAGTGAAGATTTCTCAATCTGGAAAGGCAGACCAAAGATAGTAGCTAGAGCACATCTCTGCATGAGAGAATAGGGAGCTGGGAAGAATGAGGTTCTTTTCTGCCTGCATCAACATAAAATACAAACACATACAATTACTTCCTTAATGATAATTTTCCCAATATTCCCTTCTTTAAATGTCCAGAGAAGGTTGGGAGTCTTTGAAAGAGGCGGGAGGGGTTCTTCTTATCCTTCTTAAAGGATGATAGACAACCAACAGACATCCTTTACTCTGTCTACAATCTGCAGTGAGGAGGAGAGCAAATTCAGCAGTTTTTGCAAAATTACCAACACAGCAAGAAAGGCAGGCAAACAGATTGCTCAGATGGACTGACTTTTCATAACTGGATCTATCAATTCTCAGATTTGCTCCTTGCTGAGAGACTTCAAAGTGGGTCTGCTTTTAAATATTTGATTTCTCCAAATTAGGAAAAACCCTCTGAAACATTTAGCAATGTGGGCCACACTTTGAGAGACTCAGGGAGGCTGACTTTGATGCCATCTTCAGCAGCATGATTTCACAATTTCTCCAAAGAGTGTGCTGTCATCTTGACTCCCTGTCTTTTGATTTATCCTTGAGCTGAGTGTGCTGCCAACTTGCCAACTGTTTGTAACTGCAGATCTGCTCCCTACCCTCCTCAGCCCCGCTCTGTGCCCAGGAGGCTGTTATTGACTGCATCAGTAAGCTCCTTTGCCAATGGCTTCTGGTGGGTTTAGCCAAAGAGAGGTATGACAACAGATCTGGAGGGCACGGGGAAACAAGGTTGGAGTATTTGCTTCTTAGGTCTCTTCCTTTTTGGTTACTGTGGCTTGGATCTACCCCTTTATTGAAGCCACTACTTGTGTTAGGTGGCCCTTTGCTGTTACTTGTTATTAATCTCTCCAGGTTCCTAAAACTGTCTAATCATCTTATCTCTTTAGACCAGGGGCACCAACAGTGCCTGGTTCTTGCTAATACTGGGGTACTTTCTCAATCCTTCTTGGTTTCCCATAAACCTATTCACCTGATTATTAACCACATCTATATTAAACCCTTCTACATACCACTTTTTTGACTACGTACTACTTGTTTCCTAAAGGTATCATTATTTTGAGACACAAGCGTAGGGACTATTCATACAGTCAGATGAGAGATTAAATGAAATGATGTCATATGTAAGTAGATTTGAGTTTACATATGTAGTGTAGAGGCTTAGGGAGGTCAAGTGCTTTATACAGGGTCACAAAGAAGGTCATTAGTGGGAGCAGCATTAAACCTATCTTATTCAGAATCTACATGACACATAATAGCAAGTATCATCCCTGGGCCACTAGTCCCATGGGTTTGTCATAATCTAGAAGATGGAAATAACTATATATAGTATAAATATCATGAGGAGTTACAAAACACATTACCATTTTATAGGCTTTGAGAAATCCTTTAGTAAGAAAACTGGTTAAATTCAATTTTGTTTAAACTAGAGATAACCACACATATTTTACTGCAGAGCCTTTTTTTTCTTTCTCATAACACCCAATCACATCTCATTGACATAATGGTCTGTGAAAGCCAGATTGGATTTATTTGCTCCCCTAAGCATACTCAGAAAAGAGTACCACTCCAGTGCCCCAGAGTTTATGTCTTTTTCTTTCAAGCTTCCAGCACAGAATGCGTTGAATGTCTTACCTCAGGTCCAACAATGAGGTTTGAGGGGATTGCCATTGAGCTTACCCTGGGTTGGGTCCAATTCAGTGTATTCATAGTTGAAACATGGCTGCTGGGACACAGCCTTTGAGTTGGAAGGTATGCACAAGGACAGAAGCAAATTCTAGCTTTCACAGATCCCCCAAATACAGCTGTATCACTATTTACTGAAGGTGTGGCCTAGTGGTTCTTATAGCCCAAGAAAACAACTAGACTGGGCGCGGTGGTTCATGCCTGTAATCCCAGCACTTTGGGAGGCCAAGGTGGGTGGATCACCTGAGGTCAGGAGTTCGAGCCAGTCTGACCAACATGGTGAAACCCCTATCTCTACTAAAAATACAAAAAAAAAAAAAAAAAATTAGCCAGACATGGTGGTGGGTGCATATAGTCCCAGCTACTCGGGAGGTTGAGGCAGGAGAATTGCTTGAACCTGGGAGGCAGAGGTTGCAGTGAGCTGAGATTGCTCCTTTGCACTCCAGCCTGAGTGACAAGACTGAAATTCCGTCTCAAAAACTAAAAAAAAAAAAATAAATAAACAAACAAAAAAGAAACTATTAAGTAAAAGTTGAACATTTTCATTCACCAACAGTAAAATGAAGACTACCTAAACCTAAAATACCTCTTCTGAAAGCCAATACTTGCTTCTCTTTCCCATCCTATAGGTAGATGATTGTCTCTAGACACACATACACACACACACACAATGTTTGGCTCAGTACTTCTTAGACACGGTTCTCTATTTCCTCATGGTCAATAATGCCACTTAGCCTTATTTAATGCAGTTTCTGCTATAGTCATCACAATTCAAGGTGAGGGGAATAAGGAAAGGAACTAGCAATTATTGAATGCCTATATATGCCACCTCCTTTATATCTCACTTCTTTCATTTATGACTCAGCAGTTCCCACATTAGAAAACTGAGGTTTGGCACATTTATGTTAATTTCCCAACTCTGAAAAGCTAACACAGGCTTCAAACCGCTGCCTGCTTAACCAACATTCATTCTTTTTTTTTCTTTTTTTTTTTTTTTTTTATCCCACAGACATTCAATGATGCCTGCTGTTAGCCACGTGTTGTTGCAGACACTGAGGGTACAAAGGTGTTTTAAAAATTGCAGCAGAGATGACCTAAATGCAATAACTAAATTATATCCATCAGATCATGGAGGCCACAAAAGGGGCAATGGCCAGTTCTATAAGAGCAGTTAAAAAAGAAGGTGAGTTTCGTAATGAGGCTTGAAAACAGAAAGTATATTAGTTCAACATGGAGAGGCAGGACATTTCAAGGAGAAGCAGCGTGAGTCAAGGTCAAGGCAGATAGCATGATCTGGCAAGGTGTTTTTAGGAAATTATGATTCATTTAAGTTGGTTGAAATAGAAAATGCAAGAGGGGAGCATGGAGGGAGATGAATCTGGTTCTGTAGACAAAGTTCTGATCACAGGGGGCTTCACAGACCATGGTAAGAGGGTCATGTAACGTGCAAAATACACAGAGATAGCCCAGAAAAACAGGCTGCACGATGATTCCAGGACTTGTGAATACCACCCAGAGGAGATAGCGTCATGCCAAGCCATGATGTAAAAAATAACACAGAAAGGGAATGGTTATAATAGCACATCCACTGTCAGTGGCTCAAGCACTTTTTGGCTGCAAGTACACACTTACAGGGTTGTACTGCCTAAGCATTTCTCTTAAGACAAAGAAATATGATTTTCTTTGACTAGAGCATTCTGTGTGAACCTTGAACAAATGACCTGTCCACGATTAACATTTTGCCAGGGTCAATTCTATAGATCAATCTGGATAATTTTGGATGGGTAGACAGTTTTCTCTTAACAACACGTAGAGTTTTCCCTCCAAATCAAGCTTTTTTCCAAATGAGTTTACAGAGAAATAAAATTGGTTTGCTTTAGGACCACCAATGGGGAGCTGATATTCTTTGTTCAAGTTCCCCAAAGGGGCTATAAACTTGCATGTTTAACATTGTTCCTGCCTATGGGCTGTTGAGCTCTCTCAGGACCTCTTACCCAGAAAGAGCTTCTGCAGATCTACTTTTGTATGCTAATTGATAATACTTATTTTTTAGTAATGCTTCTTTTTGCATTCTATTTGAATTGGTTGCACTGTAAATTAGAGTGAGGAAGAGAGCAGTGCCAAATATATGCAGCTAGATACAATCCTCAAAAAAGGTGGCAGATTGTAAAGCTGCAAATTGTAAAACTTGCCTTTGCTTCAAGTTTTCATCTTACACACCAAAGAAACAATTTTCTTATGAAAGCGCTAATAATTTCCAAACTTTACAAAATGGAATTTAGAGAGAAAAAAATAGCAAAACCTTTGTTAATGCCTCTCGATCTTGGCATTTGTTTAATTACTCATTTGCTGGTGAATCCACCCAACATATAACTAATATTTACTATGTATCACACAGTGAACTAGGCACTGCTACATTGAGGTGATTGTATGTGAATGCTGTCCTTAAGAATCCTTTTACTAGACTGTAAGTTCTCTGAAGGTAGGCACTGTATCTATTTGATTCACTATTAAGTCTCTAGGGCCTAGTGGCACATAGTGGATGTTAGGAATTTAGATGGGGTTTGATAATCCTACCACTCATCTTTTCTTTGGTAGAGGCAAGATAAAAACTTCTTCATGATCTCATCTGAAGGAATGATATCTCTGGGAAAAAAATGGTTGAAATCTAACACAGTGCTTTTCAATTAATATTCACGAAGACATCAGAAAATGTTCACTGCAAAGCTTTGAACAAATTGTGAGGGAGAAATGAAGTCCATGCCCGTCTCTGAATTGAAGACTGCCTCTGTGGTGAGGTCATGTTACCTATCCAATTGCAGGTAATGATTAAAATAAAGGAATCTGAGAGCAACAAACCTATCCAAATCTTCCAGGTCCTTACAAAATATTTTGTACATACTGCCTGCATGAAGATAATGGAGGCTGGAGAGGATGAGAATGTTCAGAAGTGCTCTGCCAAAATTTACCTACATCACTTGATCTCACTTGATCAAGCTGAGCAGGGGCTTAACAATGGGAATTAATCTTTGAACTCTCAATGGCCTGCCCATAGGTAAACCATCACCTAATGAATACCTTAGGCACTGTCCACTCAAAATAAATCCTCCCTTTTGATGAGTGTATTAGTTCATTTTTGCATTGCCATAAAGAATATCTGAAGCTGGGTAATTTACTTTTAAAAAAGGAGATTTAATTGGCTCAGGGTTCTGCAGGATGTATAGGAAGCACAGTGCTGGCATCTGCTATTGCTGAGGCCTCAGGAAGCTCCCAATCATAGCAGAAGGCAAAAGAGAGCCAGCATGTCACATGAGGAGACTGTGAGAGCAGGAGCAAGAGAGAGAAGGAGGAGGTCCCAGACACTGTTAAACAACCAGCTTTTGCATGAACAAAGTGAGCAAGAACTCACTCACTACCAAGGGAAGGGTGATAAACCATTCATGAGGGATCCACCCCCATGATCCAATCACCTCCCACCAGACCTCACCTCCAACACTGGGAATCACATTTCAACATGAGATTTGGAGGGGACAAACATCCAAACCATATCATAGGGCTTTGACTTAGAAGTTTGAGCTTTATTCTGCAGACTCAAAAGAGATATCACACCTAGTGTGACAACCACAATAAAGGGCAGCACAAGGGAGTTTCTTTGTAATGATGGAACTGTAGAGTGTGGATTGTAGTGGTGGTTACATACATTTAGCAAAGGACTAAATCACACACCTGCATAAACACAAACACGCGAGTGCATAAAAACTGGTGAAAACTGCACAAGGTCTGAAGTCTAATTACCAGTATTGTACCCATTGTGATTTACTGGTTTTGATATAGTGCTAGATTTATATAAGGTGTCACCACTGGGGCAGCTAGGTAAAGGGCTCTTGAGATTCTATGTTTTTGCAACTCCCCTTGAATCTCTAATTAACTTAAAATAAAAATTAGAAAGGAGGGAAGAGAGAGAGAGAGATTACAGCTCCCCTCTCAATTAAATGCTAAGAGCAGGAAGTTCAGATTTTGATAGTAAGATGAGTTGTGATGGGGAAAGAACAGAGGCTATTTCCCCATATGGAATCTCCTGTCTTTTTCCCTCTGGTAATACATTAGC
The DNA here is from genome assembly GCF_009828535.3 of Hylobates moloch. Taxonomy (NCBI): domain Eukaryota; kingdom Metazoa; phylum Chordata; class Mammalia; order Primates; family Hylobatidae; genus Hylobates; species Hylobates moloch. Next base: position 90,566,087 of record NW_026652285.1, on the reverse strand, counting down.
AAAATTTCACTTTCCTAACTAAAAAAAGTGACTCTAGGGAGAGAGAAGCAAACACATCAATGATGGAATAAAACACTCAAGTGAAAAAATAATTATTTTAATCATGTATTCAAGCTTGGTACACACATCACAGGAGAGCAGCCTGAAGCCAGGGTAAATCTGTGTGTGACAGATTCCAGGGAGGCTGTGTTTAGAAAATTTAGAATGAATTTCCGTGAAATTAAAGGATGAACTGAAGGCAGTTGTCAATTTCTCTGTATCGCACTATTTGCTACTCTTTAACAGCATATCACCTTTAGTTATGGATGCAGGACAAAATATAACCTAGGAGGGAAGCATCACACAAGAGTAATATCTTTATGCAAAGAAGTTTTTAATGATCTAATGTGATGTCACTTTTTTTTCATTTTACAATTGTAATAATTATTTCAGGGAATTACTGATAGGTTCTTTAATTAGTTTTGTTCTTTATTAGCTTCTTTTTACTTTGAGGAAAGTGAGGTACAGAGTGTTCAAATGTCTGCTACCAGGATGGCACTGAAATTGGCATGCTGACCTCTGGAAGTACAACCAGCTTGACCATTATTCTCTGTGACCAGGCAGAGTTTTGGTTTCTAAGAAGCATTAGAACAAACACATTATGCCTAATGATGCATGGAAAAATGTAAACCTAACCTATGTGTTATCAGAAAAATGTGAAGATACATATTTTTCACACATTTGGCAAATGAAATTACAGCCATTTGCATGGAGCTTTTGAACAGATCTCATTCCAAGAATGATAAAATAACAGAAGTTGCAGCTGTCTGCAGTTGTGTTCAAAGCCAACCTTTAGAGCTGGCTACAAAGTGAAGAACCCTGGAAAAACTAACAGATACCACCATTGTCCCTTTTCAACGACTCCGTTTCCTCAAATGTGTAAAACAATGGTAATTTTTAGATAAATTGACCAATAGAAGAGGATATAATTTTACAAATATGGTTACCTAATTTGCTACATTAGTGGCAATACACTGTTGAGGGAAATATGACCTTATTAATAAAGGGTGAAGGGTAAGTTGGATATATTAATAGAAAAAAAAATGTTGAGCTCCTACATTTTACCATACGCTAAATTAAATTCCAGAAGGATTGCTGACCTAAATGTAAAAAAAGAACAACACAAATTTCAAGAAAATCATAGGAGAAATTTTTTAAGCCCTGGCATAGGCAAAGATTTTTAAACAGTAAGATAAAATAACAATCAGAAGAAAAGGTATATTGAACTATAGTAAAATTAAGTATCTTTGGTTTTCCAAAAGATAGCATTATGGTAAAGCAAACTTCATGTCAGTGTCGAAGAAGGCATTTGTTAGGTATATTATTAATAAATGATTCTTCACAGTATCCTACAAATACATAGAACATCTACAAATAATTTTTTTAGAAAAGAGAGAGAGTTACTAGACTATATATAGACTATATATAAACTAGTTTATTGACTATATATAGAGTATATATATAGACAGAGTACATATATCTATATATAGACTATATATAATATATATCTTGTTTATTGACTATATATAGTCTTGTTTATTGACTATAGACTATATATAATCTAGTTTATTGACTATATATAGACTATATATATTGACTATATATAGACTATATATATGACTATATATAAATATACATATATATATAAAAGAAAAAAGATGAAGTTCATTGATAATCATGGAAATGCAAATTAAAATCATACGGCATCATTATCACCAGAAAAACTAAAAAAAAAGACGGAAAATATCAAGTGTTGGTGATACGGAAAATATCAAGTGTTTGGATGTGGAACAATTAAAATACTCATATCCTGCCAGTGGGAGTACAAAATAGAACACACAATTTAGGAGACTGCAGGATACTGCTAGTATCTACCGAAACTGAGTTTATGCATTATCTGTGATCCAGCAACTGGATCTTGGGTATACACACATCAGAAATACATTCATAATTAAGCTTACCATTAGACATAACCTAGAATGTTCCTATAAATATGAATAATCACAGTCCCAAATAGGAAACTGACCAAGTGGCCATCATCAACATAATTTAATCAACAGAAAAAAATAATATACAGCAATGAGAATGAAAGATTCACACAAAAGTTTAAGAGAATTCCTTGGATATCACATTGAGCTAAACAAATCGATTAGACGCAAAGGAATACCTACTTTTATATGCCTCCATTTATGTAAACTAAAGTAAAAAACAAACAATTAAACAAACAAAAATAGGCACAACTAATGCTTCTTCTTAGAAGCCAGAACACTGTCTTCTTTGTGGGGTGATAGTGACAGCCAGAGAATTCTTTTTGAGACTGAGTATCACTCTGTTGCCCAGGCTGGAGTGCAGTGGCACCATCTCAGCTCACTGCAAGCTCTGCCTCCCGGGTTCACGCTATTCTCTTGCCTCATCCTCCCTAGTAGCTGGGACTACAAGCGCCCCCCACCACACTCGTCTAAGTTTTCGTATTTTTAGTAGAGACGGGGTTTCACCGTGTTAGCGAGGATGGTCTCGATCTCCTGACCTCGTGATCCACCCGCCTTGGCCTCCCAAAGTGCTGGGATTATAGGCGTGAGCCATGCCCGGCCTCAGCCAGAGAATTTTTAAAAGAGATTTGGCAGGTGGAAATAATTTTCTGTCTCTTGATCTGGGAAATGGTTGCTTGGTTTTTTTTTTTTTCAGTTTGTGAAAATTCATGAAACAATATATTTGGAGTAAGTGAACATGTCTGGGTGTATATTATATTTCAAATTTATTTACTTATGTATTTAGAGACAAAGTCTCATTCTGCCACCCAGACTGAAGTGCAGTGGTGCAATCATAGCTCACTGCAGCCTACAACTTGGGGCTCATGCAAACTTTCAGTTGTAGGCTCCCAAAGTGCTGTGATTACAGGTGGGCTTTACCTCACCAGGCCTTATATGTGAATTTTAAAAGTTTATTCCCTGAACATTTTTCAGATTTTTTTTTCATTCATCAGATATTTTGAGAACCTTCCATGTGCAGGTATATTTTCAAGCAATGGGGTTAATGCAGTGAGCAAGCCCTCAGGTTTAGTTCTAAGACCCCTCCTATAATCCAGGTTTTCACTATCTCTTACCTCGGTTATTGCAAAAATCTCCTAACTGGTCTCTTTGCTGTGAGTCTCAATGCTCTCAAATCTATTCTCCACATGATATGTAAGATGATATTTCTAAAATACAATACTCATCATGTGTCTCTTGGCACACAAGATAGAATTCAAGTTCCTGGAAAATAATTATAATAAAATAAGATCAATAATAACATAGCTAACATCTATTGAACTTTTTATGATATGCTTTGATGATGTTCATATTTACCATTTAATCATGAAAAATGGATCTATTTTATGGTCTATATCATCAATCACATTTTACAGATAAGGACACCGAGGCACAGAGAGGATATCCCACTTGCCTAAGGTCATACTTCAAGTAAGTAGAAAAATGAGAATTTAAACTGAGCTAGGTCTGTCTGTGGAGTTTATGCTTCTAACCTCATTTTACCTATTAGGCACTTTGTAGAGTATCCCTGCTTAACTTTCCTGCCTCAACCCTTTTCCTCTCCTTGTGACTATCATCTACCCTGCTGGTAGTGCCCTGGTTTTTTCAGCTGCCCCAATTGTCTGTTCTTGCTGACTTATGCTCTTTTTTGCTCATTGGCCAATATGCATTCATCTAATTTCTTTTTCTCAAGCCCTTTCTTCTGTATAATCACCTTCCTCAGCACAATTCCTTATGTGGTGTCCTTGTTCAGAAATCTTCCATTGTTCTTTTTGCCAACAGATTAAAGGCCAAAATTTTACATCTAAATATATTGGCCCTTCATAACATGATCCAATCTTACCTTTCCATACATGTTCCCAATTACTCCTATCCACTCATTATACCCTTGTAAGATTCAATGCATTCTTAATTCCTTTTCATTTTCCATGCCTTTGATCTTCTGACATCACTTTTCTTGTGTCCCCTTTCTCCATTCAAGATGTCCATATTCTACCTCTTCTCAAGCCCATCAAATATTGCCTCTTCTGAGTCTTTCCTTATGACCAGAGCCTTCCCTAATTCTTCTCAAGTTGCCCCTCTTCTGGTTTTCTATTGGACTTCTATTTCCATCTATTATTATAATATTACAATTATTTCCCTCTATGGTAGCAGGATAGTACAGGGCCTGTACTTTTATACCAACCCCCACTCCACTCCCCAATACACACGCAAGTATCTTTAATGCCTAGAATATGGTAGATGCTCAGATCAAATCTGTTGAACTGAATTGGAATAAAGGTGCTGTAGGTGCCCAGTTTCAGTATCTAATGGGCAAAAATGGACATACACATTTACACAGTGTTTAATGGTTGCACAATTATCTTCCCATGCCTTATTTCATATGACCTTTTTAGGAACTGTTATCATCATTTATTTTATTGTGCAACTGAAGTCTGGGAGGTGGATTTACCCAACTAGGGTAAAACAAAGCTACAAAAAGAAACCCAGGCCCTTCAAGGTAGGGGGCTTCTCTGGAAAGCCTACCTTTAGAAATGTTACGTTTGAGAGGAGCACAGAAAACAAACTGAGAAAACACGTTTTTGTTTCAAAAATTTTTTTTCTTGTCTTTGTTCACTGTTAGATCTTTCTGGTCACGTTCCACCAGCTTACAGATGAAAGGTTACTATTATCAAAATAGAGTCTCTGGTGTTTCTTTTTATTAATATTTTCCCTTCCTCTTTAAATGCTGCAGAGTGAATTCTCTAGAATCAAGAGGACCCAAGAGACATTATTTCAGCAGGAGACCAAAGAGAGAAGATAAATGACCTGGAAGAAGAGGATTGTAGGAGTCAGATGGACGAAGTCTTCCTCCTTCTGAATTCTTAGCGGCAAAATCTCAGAACATTCACAGTCTCCAGTAAAGAAAGCTGCAACTAGAGAAATCTAGTGTGTCTGGTGCGGCTGAGAAGCTCAAGATCAAGCCCCCATATGAGTTGGGAGAGTATTAAAAAAATAAACCTACATGCACTGCATTCATTTAATAACAATTAGGTGCCTAGCATTATACTAGGTGCCAAAGATACAGATTTAGTCTTTAGCTGTCACTTCACCTAAAGCCAAGTGAGGAATACAGTTCTAAGTGAATTCAACAACTCAAACATATAATTATCAAAAGCAATGGTAATACAGCCCAGCAACTGTTTTTCTGGACATTTTCTCCAGATCAATGAAAATATTTGTTTAGACATAAATGTTCATAGATGCTTTATTTTTAATCTTCAAAAACTGGGGAAAAAAACAAATTCAGATATTGTTCCCTGGTGACAAATGGTTAAACAAACTGTGGTACATCCATACTGTGGGATACAATAAAAAAAAAAAAAAAAGAGCAATTGATACAGACAAAATCTGGCATTAATCTCTAAGGAGGAATTATTCAGAGGGAAAAAAAGTCAATCGCAAGTGGTTACATAAAGAATGGTTCTATTTACATAACATGTTAAAATGACAAAGTAATTAAAATGGAGAACACACTAGTGGTTGCTAGGGGTTAGGTGAAGGAATCAGGGTAGGCATAAGGAGAGGGAAGTAGATGTGACTATAAAAGGGCAACCACTTATAGTGATAGATTATTTTGTGTCTTGACTGTAGTATTAGACACATGAACCTACATATGGGATAAAAGTGCACAGAAATAAACACATACAAACATATGTAAGTAACATTCGGGAAATATAAATAAGATTGATGAAGTGTATCAATGTCGATATCCCAGATGTACTATTGTATTATGATTCTGCCAGAGATTACAATTGGGGGAATCTGGGTAAAGGGTACACAAGATCTCACTGTATTATTTCTTATAACTGCATGTGAATTTACAATTATCTCAAAGTAAAACACTTAATCAAAAATGCAATATGAGCTATACAGGAAGACATTTGGTAGGATTAAGATATATAACAGAGGGTTTTGATCTAAGTTTAGGGTGACCAGGAAAACCTCTCCAGCAGATAGGACATTTGATGTAAGGTCAGAAGGATGGGTATGTGTTAGCCATGCAAATAGCAAAGGGGTTGGTTTTGGTCAGGAGGAGACATGATGTGTTATAAAAACTGAAACTGATTAAACACATGAAGAATATAGAATATTATATGATAAACTAAAGAGCTGAGTGGAAACCTCTATCATTCAGTCCATTCAAGGCCATTAAAATGATACTATATGAGGAATGTCATGGGGCACTCTGGGAATACTCCAGGGAATAGAACTACCTCTCTTAATATACCAAAGGGGATGATTTTTACTAGAACTTTCAAAAAAATCAAAGCTTTCTAAACTCTTTTTCATATGGGGCTGTGTTACAAAATAGTGAATTTTCTATCTCTAGAGATACTCAGTCAGACTAGTTGACCATTGTGATATAGGACATATATAACAATTAGGAGCAAGATTGAAATAGATGGTTTCTAAGTTTCCTTTCCATTTCTATGAGATTATATCTTAGTGTTCATTTTGCACAGGGTTGAAGGGGACAAAAAAGGCAGACAGAATTTGAGAAAGATATCTAAAAACTGATCATAGCAACTTGGGTTGATTTAAGCAATTGTTCTAATGAGTGATGGTAGCATTCAGGTTGCAAAACCCTGAAGCAAGATGAGTGAGAATAGGCATGACAACACAGAGGACTTTAAACATGGCTCCCTGATCCCTAATCCCCATGGTCATCTCTTCCTCTGGGTGGATGAGTCCTCGCTTAATGGTCTGCATTGCGGGCTACTTATTCTGAGTTGGGTTATAAACACAGGCCCTTCTATTAATTTCAAATGATGCATTTCTATCTATGGCTATGAATAAAACAGATCAATGCCACCCGCATGTTTTATTGGGCCTCCTGTGAAATGAATCTGTAGGGAGACAGCCAGCAGGATGGAGTCGACATGCAGATGAGATTTGTAAGTGAGGACATATTGATTATTTCCATCACAGCTCAAGCAGTAATTCCACCCAACGCCACTTCCCCTGTTTGAGCTCATTATTTATGCCATAAAAACACTATCTCAATGATAATAACAGGCTTCATTTACAAGCCAGAACATAAAGCACCAGCGCTTAGGATTTCAAAAGGTAGGAGAAGAGGGAGAGAGAAATTTAACAAGTCCTAGAGAGATCCAAAACTGCCAAGGCTCACCTTGCAGTTTTGATTCCCTCAAAAAGCGAAAATTATCAGGTGCTTGATTATCAGAGTCTTTATTAATAACTCCAGTTTGTACAGGGGTTGGATTGGTGAAACACTCAGAACTTTCTCCATAGTAAATGTTTCCTTGTTAACACCTGATACGTGCTGTGCCTTACCACTGCCTTGTTATCCTTTTACGAAGGTACCTCCTGAAATGGAATCACAGTCAAATGGAATCACATTCAGAAAATGAACCATTCCTCCAAGTAATGTTTTTTTTTTTGTTTTGTTTTGTTTTGTTTTGTTTTGCTTGAGATGGAGTCTCCCTCTGTCGCCCAGGCTGGAGTGCAGTGATGCGATCTCGACTCACTGCAAGCTCTGCCTCCCAGATTCAAGCCATTCTCCTGCCTCAGTCTCCCGTGTAGCTGGGACTACCTGTGCCCGCTACCACGCCCGGCTAATTTTTTTGTATTTTTAGTAGAGACGGGGTTTCACCATGTTAGCCAGGATGGTCTTGATCTCCTGACCATGTGATCCACCCGCCTTGGCCTCCCAAAGTGCTAGGATTATCGGCAGGGGCCACCATGCCCGGCCTCCAAGTAATGTTTTAAATGGGTTATTTCACCACCTAGCATGGCCTACATCTATGGTTTCACCATCAATACTTTTATATTCTTTTTCTAAAGGCAAACCCAATAGAAGTCATTCCACTCAGGTCACAAACAGTTATTATATACACATGAACCTTGCACTGCTCTTGGGAGCTAGGTGGCTTTCCCAGTAGGATAAGACATGGTCTCTGCCATCAGAGACTTTATACCTTGAACAGAAGTCACACATACAGCAAGAGAGTCTAAAAACCTGCGGAGAAACAGTCTAGGGAGGGGAGAAATAATGACATGGAAACACAAGAAGGCTTCCTGGAATAGATGACTCCTTAGCTAGGACTTGAAATTGATAGTATTCTTCTGCTACATTTTTTCATTAAAAATGATTAATTTCCTTTAGTTCATGAGTAATATGTTTATTAGGGAAATTTGAGAAAATATAGATATGTAGAAAAACAAAAGTAAATGAAAAATAGGTCATTATATCATCATACAGGGAGATAACTGCTATTGATATTTTAGTGTGTGTTCTTCTATACCTTTGCTGTTCAGATTTTATTTACAAAAATAGGTGCATATTTTACATAATGTTTTCCACTTAAGAATGTGGGCAGGGTGTAGTGGCTCACGCCTGTAATCCCAGCACTTTGGGAGGCTGAGGCTGGCAGATCACCTGACTTCAGGAGTTCGAGACTAGCCTGGCCAACATGGTTAAACACCATCTCTACTAAAAATACAAAAATTAGCCGGGTGTGGTGGCACATGCCTGTAATCCCAGCTACTCAGGAGGCTGAGGCAGGGGAATCGCTTGAACCTGGGAGACGGAGGTTGCAGTGAGTGGAAATTGCACCACTGCACTCCAGCCTGGCCAACAGAACAAGGCTCCATCTCAAAAAAAGAAAAAAAAATGTGTCATGGGCATCATTTTGGGCCATTATACATGCTCCTCTATCATTTTGATGACTACGAAGTTTCTTTTATTGTCTCATACCTGTAAGGATGTTTCATACCTTATTTAACGAATCTCCTAACAGTGGATGTTTAGTATTAATCATCTATTCCAGGAAGCCTTCCCGTGTTTCCCTGTTGTCATTATTTCTTCCCTCCCTAGACTGTTCCTCCACAGGTTTTTAGACCCTCTTGCTGTATGTGTGACTTCTGTTCAAGGTATAAAGTCTCTGATGGCAGAGACCATGTCTTATCCTACTGGGAAAGCCACCTAGCTCCCAAGGGCATCATGATTAAAAAGAATATTCTAAATTAACCTTCTAGAAACCAAGTATTTACTCCCATCCATGATGATTGCTTTATAATAAATCCTAAAACTGTAATTGCCAGGTAAAAAAGGCATTTTTAAAGTTGTTGAGAGATACAGCTATGTCATCTTTGAGAAATGGTCTGTCAATCTTCTTGCCTAGCAGTGGCATAGGAGTATGACTTCTTAGACAGGCAGTTTATTGACAGGCAGAGTTGATGGGTTTTTTTCAACTGAATAAATAACCTTAGCTAGGATAATGTAAATATTTGGTGGTATTCAAGCTTCGCATCTTGGTGCTAGCTGGAGACAAAGTTGGAAGAGATGTTTGGAACAAGTGAGTAAAGAAAATGAATTTGCTTTTTTCTTTTCATTCTGTAGCAACAATCAGGTAGAGATAAATGTTTTAAATTTGTTTTGTTTTTATCATTATTATTAAAATAATACGTGCACACAATAAAAACAATGCTAAAGAATTCAGAGGTTATAAAATAAACAGTAACACTTGCTCCAAGTCTTTGATCCTATTCACTTGCACAAATTCAATTAATAGGAGTTACTTCCTCTCTTCAGAAGGATCTGAGTTACTCCGTTATGCTTAGTGTGCTTAGGTGGCTTATAATGAAATGAGACTACTTATTGCACTCACTTTGTCTTTCATACTTAATCATATTTCTTGTAGCTCTTTCTTTTGAGCCATGCTTGTTGCCACCTGCATTTCAGGGGAGGGGTAAAGCTTTGATCCCTGTCCTGATTTTCAGATATAGGACATGCCATTTCCGAGATCATAGAAGAGAGTGAAATAATTATTCCAAGTCAAAATTTCCCCCAGTGCTTTTTCCACAAGGTAGATCCATATATACCTTGCTATGGATTTCAGTTAGTAGAACTGTCTGGCTTCCTTCTGCTCCCTTGTTTAGTCCACATACTCTGGAATGGAGTGATTTATAGGACCGGTCAATGCAGGGAGAATGGACTCGGCATGCTTATATTAGCTTCTTCCTTTTGATTCTTTAGAGAGTGCTGACCCCAGAAGCATGCACTCCTATAGGAGTGCACTCTACAAGAGCAAGTTCTGCCCTGTGGTAAACGCTGTAATGGTCTAAGCCAGCCATAGGTATTTTAGGGAACCAATTTGCCTACATATATAAGCCACATTCCTTAACATAGCCTTTATTGAATTTTTTAAACAAGGATATTTTTGTCTCCATGTGTGCTTCCCTTTGTCTTTTTTCTCAATTGATTCTGAATTCAGGCAGGGAAATGGTGTGCTATTTGTTGGGCACTTTCTCAAATTTATTTAACCAATTTTCTATTCATGAGCATCAATGATCTTTATAATTTTTTTCTTGAAATCACATACAAAGCTGTAAATGCTTTCAGAAATAAATAAGTATGAATATATCTGTGGGATATAATCTAAAAAAATGGAACTACTCTTTGAAAGAGATGCATTTTTAAAGTTTTGATAGAACAAAATTGACTTTTTTTTTTTTACAGTTATGCAAGATCTGGTTTTCTCAACCACTGGCAATATGCAGTATTCTAAAACTCTAATCTATACCATTCTGTAGGTGACAAACAACATCTCATTAAAATTTTAATGTGCTTTTCCTTAACTATGTCTGAGATTGCACTCTTTTTCATGTTTATTGGCCATTTGGATAATTCTTTTTGTGGATTGCCTGTTCATCTTTCTTGCCCATTTTTATTAGGTCATTTGTCTTTCTCTTATTGATTTTCAAGAGCTCTTTGCATATTAATAAAGTTAGCCTTTCTCTGTATTGTGTGCTCTGGATCATTTCTCAATTTATCCTCTTCTCATTGTGTGTAGACATTTTTGCTTTTTTGTTGAGTATCATAGAATCAAATTTCCAATTGCTTTTATGAACTTATATACCTGAAACTGTTATAAACCAAATGATCCTTAAGAGCTGATATTATCTAAATTGGAAAAGGAAATGCTAGAAACACAGACATGAATATTAGAAGAACATTATGATGATATTGATAAATGGTCAAGACTACTGTAATGATAAGGAAATTGAGAAGTAAAGGAATATGACAGTCTTCAGAAGATAGGCACTATTAAGGTAAAACTGGGAGTGAAAATTAAGAAGGGTAAAATTCCAAGGTCAGAATGTAGATGGAACTGGAAGTTGATACATACATTTTCTCTAAGAAAATTCCTTTGCTTTCCAGTTGTCCATGAATTGTGTTAATCTAGACTTGGAAACAACTCTGACATGTTAGACTATTGTCAGTGCACAACACTATTCCATCATTGAAATGTCTCCCACTTCTTTTCTTTTCCTCAGAGAATGAGAAATTTAATAGATTAATGTTGGCATAATAGAGGATTGTTCTAGGACAATATCAGTTTTATAACTAGAGTATGCTATTATGTATTGATAAATAAATTAATATTATATCTCCTTGATAACCTTAACACTTATCAAAAATAATGATATATTTACCTATAACTAACATTGTTCTCACTTATATTAAATGCTTCATGAGGACATAGACCGTGTCTGTCTATTTTTTCATTCTCTTAAACATACTAGATGTCCAATAAGTCCCTTTAAATGGATGACTAGCAATTTCAATTCATATAATATTCCTTTATGTTTGAATAAGGTTTTGGCTCTGATAAAATATATGCATGTACAGAATTATACTTGGATGTTGAATGTCACAATAACTCCATGGGTTAGACTTTATCACTGTTTTATTGAGGAGAAAATTTAGGTTCAGATATGTGACATGACATTTCCAAGATCATAGAAGAGAGTGAAATAATTACTCCAAGTTACAATTTCTCCCAGTACTTTTTCTACACTGTCATGCTTCAAGTTTAGAATCATATAAACTTCTGTATGAAAAGGTTAAAAACTTTCTTAATGCAACCAGACTTGGTAGTTAATAAGAACATATGTTTGCTGTGTACAAATAATGAAATGATAATACATCATCGTTGAGTGGTTTATCCAATTGCTGTAGCGACTCAGATGTTCATTATTATTTACTAATACTGTTATTGCCAATACACTCTAAGAGTGATTCTGGATTTTTTTTGAAGCCAGTTTGGAAAGAATGTGTCCTTATGTTATGGAAAAAATTATTCAAGTTAGTAAGAGGATATTAGTAATTTATAAGCCATTATGACTAAGAATAATTATTATAACTCTTAGGTGGACCAGATGTACCAAGAGAATAGTTTCTTATGACACTGCAAGTTGGACAAGAAGCTACTTCTAACTTCAGCATAGTCTAACCAGCGGGGAAATCTGAAACTCTAAAGTACTCATTCAACAAATACATATTGAATGCTGGTTTGCGTCAGGCACTCTTCTGAGAGCCAGGGATTCTATCTTAGAGAAGAGGTGCAAAATCTCTGCACTTCGGGAATGTATACATTCTAATAAGATGACAGAGCATAGACAATGAATTCATTAACAACCAGACCATAACAGCTTTTTATTGTTGCTGCAAAGAAAATATATTGGGAGATAAACGAGAGAGTAATCAGGTATGGAGGAAGACATAAAATAGATTGGTCAGGGAAGTTCTCTCTGAGGAGGTGACAATTAAGCAAGATCTGAATATTAGAATAAGATATCCATTAGAAAAATACCCAAGACAGGGCAAAAAAAAAAAAAAGTGAAAGTTCAGAGGCAGGAAGCTTTATGTTCACAAAACAGGACAGGGGTTTTGAAGCTAGAGAACAAGAGAAAATGGGACACAATGCAGTCAAAAAGGCCAACAGGAGCAGGGTCATGCAGGGGCACAAGAACGTGGTCAGAAGTCTGAATTTTCTTCATTAAATGAGAAATCTTTGAAAAGTTTTAAATAGGGATATATTGTAATCTTACACATTTTCTTTTAATCTATGATGTCTGAGACAGAAAAAAAGCGATGATGTTAAGAGATTATGGACATTAACAAAGTTTGATACAATCCTTGCTTTAGGGGAAGCACCAAAGTCCAACAGGAATCAGCAAATTTAGAGCTAAATCAAAGAGAGTTAGAAGGGAGGAAGAATGACCTCACTGTCAAGGACTTACTGAAGAGAAAATGCTACTGAGGGTAAGCTACTGGAAGCACCCGTGCTTTGAAGAAACTCTTTTATCCTCTTCTCTATAAAATTGATCACAGCACATCCTGGCCACTCACCCAAAAGAAGTCTGAAAATTACCAGTGGAGAATCGAAGAGTTTAAAAAAAAAAATGATATCCTTTACTAACATGAATGGACGAATGAATGAACAAACATTTGAACAAATGACACAAACAAGCAAACAAAACTACTCTTCAGGGCTTCAGCTGAAGATGAGATGTAAATTAAAGTACTGATTTCCCATCTTAGCTTGGCAGAATCATTTGCAAAGCTTTGTGAAGTTTAAAATTTCTAGGTTCCACTTGTGCAGATTCTCACCTGCTGATCAGTAGGGCTTTGTGCCTTGGAATCTGTATTTTTTAAAGGTCCCCATTAAATGTTGATGTTCTGCCAGATTTAGAAACCGTCGAATTAGATAAGCGCGCCAAGTCCCTTTCAGCCCAATGAGTCTGTAAATTATCAAACTGCAGTGAAACCAACATGGGACTATTGCTAGATGGTGCTAATGTGGATTGCCAAACTGTCTCATTTTAAATTTCATTTGAGGATAAAGCCAAATGATATTAGTAAATAAAAAAAAGTTACTGGTGCCAAATTCTCCCAGCTGCTATGCACTGAAGGCACAAATTACTACATATATTCTAACTGTCTAAGAGAGTAAATGCATCTTCCAGGGAGACCTGACTTGTGATCAAGGGGGTGTTTAGCAGAGGGAGAAAGTATTTAGGATGATCATACATTATTTTTGTAATATTCCCTGTGTTGTCACTTTGGACAAACTTCTGCTCATTTGCTGCCATGTCTTTTGGCTATGAATGGTGCTCAATGGTGAGAAAGCTGATGTCAAAGGTATACGATGGGTTCGAGGACACAAAATGAGTCATTGTCAAAATGGTTTCCAGTCATGGGCTCTACATTCTTAATTATTTAATTAGTCTCCCAAGACAAAGAAACAGCATAAACCAAGAGAAAAGTATCTAATTGTTTCAACGGAAATTATTTTGCTTTTCTGTACCAGAGTAGTAGGCCCTGCTTGGAAAAATGATAGAATCTGTAGGTAAAAGAATATTGAGAAAGTCTTGCTTTTTCTATCCTCATGTTATAATATTTGAAATGTCACCATTAGTGACCCTTTCTAGAGAGAAAAACTACACTCATATTGGCCATCTGGGTTAGTTTTTTGTTTTGTTTCAGAATATCTTTGCAAGATATATATTAAGCCTTTTGCACATGTATTCACTATTAGACATTCCTTCTATAGAGATTGAATGGATTTTTTAGAACACCTGTTATGTGCCAGCCATTGTAATAGGCACTAAAAATGCAATGATGACCTAGACACCCATCTTACTCTCAAGATCTTTAGTGTGGTGGCTAAGTCTGTGTTTGTATAAATATACAGGACTAGGCAAAATAAGACTTTTCAGACTTTGTGCCTTTATTCAGTAAAAGAAACATTATTTCTGGGTTGGTCTTCTAACAGATTTTAATTCCCAAATGTGGCCACAAATTAGTCCCTATCTCATATGCTTCCTGCATGCTCCCTTTTGGAACACTTTCTCTTGGAACCCAGCTGTCATTCCCTGAATAGCCCAAGACACTATGATGAGGCCTCCATATATGTTCCTCTGGTCGACTGTTGGAGCTGAGCCAAAACTTGGAGACATCCCTGTCCACGCCCACACATGCAAGAAAAGAAGCCTCCGGGTGATTTTAGCCACCAGCCATTCAAAGCTTACCAGCTGAAAGCCCAGACCCCATGGGGCAGATGCTAGCTATCCCTACTACACTCTGGCTGATTTTTTTTTTTTTTTTTTTGACACAGGGTCTTGCCCTGGTGCCTAGGTTGGAGTGCAGTGGCACTATCTCGGCTGAATGCAGCCTTGACCTCCCTGGCTCAAGCGATCCTCCTGAGTAGCTGGGACTACAGACATATGCCACCACAAACAGTTAATTTTTGCATTTTTTGTAGAGACGGGTTTCATCATGTTGTCCAGGCTGATCTCTAACTTCTGAGCTCAAGTGATTTGCCTGCCTTGGCCTCCCAAAGTGCTGGGATTAAAGGCATGAGCCACAACGCCCAGAACTCTAGATGATTTTTAAGAAAATAATAATAGCTAACATTCACTGATCTCTTACTGTTTGCCAGGCACTGTGCCAAGGGAGTTATGTAACTAACTTATAGCTTGTTTAATTGTTAAAGTGACCATGCAACATTTGTTACTCTCCTTATTCCCATTTTACAGTTGACAAATCAGAGGCTTATAGAGAATATGATTCTACATCCCAAAGTGCTGTAGCTAGTAAACAGTAGAGCTGAGACTGAAACTCACATATAGTTGCCTATCTCCATGCTGCCACTATATATTATTTTAGCCAACAATCAACTCGATTTATATATTTGTACAAGTACATGGCTGAATTTTCAAACTATAGAATCCATAAGTGTAATAAAATAGTTGATGTCTTATCCTACAATATTTGGGGTGCTTTATTACATAGGAATAGCTAACTAGAATAAGCCTCCCCCAATTCTACTGTAAGTTACCAAAAAATAAAAATAAAAATAAAAATAAAAATCCCCAGCCCTCAGGAACCAGTTTATTGGCCATTATTACAAGAAAGAGACAGTGACATTTACAGAGCACCTACAATCCGCTGGAGTGTACTATGAGCTTTGCCTTAGGGACATTAGACATTTCCTTTCTTGACCTCATTTTATAGATGACCACTTTCACTTGAGAATGGAAAATGCTCAGAGACATTACCTAGAGTGTTCCTTTTTCCTGAACTGATCTCTCAGTTTTCAACGTCCTCTTTAGACTGCCTACCTCACAATTGTCCTCATCATCAGCCTAGATTTAATCTCCCTGGGAAAGTTTCCTGTGACTCTTAATATTTAACTAGGTGGACCTCTCTATGTTCCCAAAGCACTATATACCCAGGAATAGCAAGTATTTCTGAATTATAACCATGTACCTGCATTTTTTTTTTCTTCAGATATTCCTGAAAAGTGATTTCTTTTTTTTTTTTTTATTATACTTTAGGTTTTAGGATACATGTGCACAATGTGCAGGTTTGTTACATATGTATCCATGTGCCATGTTGATTTCCTGCACCCATTAGCTCGTCATTTAGCATTAGGTATATCTCCTAATGCAGTCCCCGCCCCCCCCACCCCCCACCCCACAACAGTACCTGGAATGTGATGTTCCCCTTCCTGTGTCCATGAGTTCTCATTGTTCAATTCCCACCTATGAGTGAGAACATGCGGTGTTTGGTTTTTTGTCCTTGCGATAGTTTACTGAGAATGATGTTTTCCAGTTTCATCCATGTCCCTACAAAGGACACGAACTCATCATTTTTTATGGCTGCATAGTATTCCATGGTGTATATGTGCCACATTTTCTTAATCCAGTCTATTGTTGTTGGACATTTGGGTTGGTTCCAAGTCTTTGCTATTGTGAATAGTGCCGCAATAAACATACGTGTGCATGTGTCTTTATAGCAGCATGATTTATACACCTTTGGGTATATACCCAGTAATGGGATGGCTGGGTCAAATGGTATTTCTAGTTCTAGATCCCTGAGGAATCGCCACACTGACTTCCACAATGGTTGAACTTACTATACAATCCTTGAGGATGAAAATACAGCTTTGCTCACTGTTTTATGACCATAAAACTTAACAAGTGACTAGCAAATGAAAATGGCCCCTGGAAGTCAGAAATGGTATTCAACTCTGCAGGATCTTGCCTCAAACATCTTTAAAAATCCACTTAGCCCTTCTACTTCTAATCAATACAAACCTCCACGAATTTTCTATTGTCATCACCTTCTCTTTCACTCCCACGATCCATTCTAATTTAAAGTCTGGCAGAATGACTGACTGACTGGTATTTAGATCAAGAAGAGAAGTAGGGAGGGAGGCCAAGGAGAGAGTGACAGGTGACCTGTGAGATGACGCAGACCATTTATGGTTGTGGATCCTGCAGTTAGATTATTTATGTTTAAATCCTGGCTTCATTACCTTCTACCTTGTGAACTTGGTCCATTTGTTGCATCTTACCAAGCTTAATTTTTCTCACTTTTAAAGTGGAATTAATAGGGATTGTTGGAGAAACAAATGACAAGATGCCCATTGAGTACACATGGCAGTATGCATGGTTCATGGTAAGTATATTTAGTTATTGTCAGTGATATGATAGACATCACAGAAATGGTAGCAGGAGTCATAGAAATAATGGAATTTGCACCAGGGTATGTTTGCAAGTCAACATTTAAATAGTTTTCTTCTTTCTGAAGCCAAGTCTTTCAGTTTAATGTCTGAGTGACCCTGACATGGTTTTCTCATTGTATTTGGACCCTTTAAATGTCCACAGGGTTTCACACTAACAATTTAATTCAAATGATAGAATAATGACATGTTAGAGCCCCAGTAGAAAGAGAGAGGGGATTCCCATTTATTGAGCACTTACTGTATGCCAGGCACTTGCTGTGGCTTTTAAACTAGAGGACTTTTAAGTTATTTAAATTCTTAACTCTAGGAAAATAAAATCTAAGGCTGGATAATAAAATCTTACATGCGATATTCTAAACATAGAATTATTATATATAGAGAGAAATATTTCAAAAAAGTCAAGGAGAATAAGAGAGGTGTAGTACCCTTAAGGCTTTCTGATGATAACCCACAGGTCATGGACTAGACCAAAATTCAGTAGGAAGCTGGAAAGTAAGAATAGGAACTTAAATTCATGAGAAAGGTTTTAAGTAGCTCTTTTCCTCTGAAAAAGCTGATGTTGTAGTGAAGTAAGAAGAACCTCTAAAAACAGCATCGAGACTATCATTAATTAGAATCAGAGTCTTTGGAGATAGATAGAGAGAAACTATTATGTCTCTCTTTCCTGGGGCCTGGGCTGGGATGATTCCCTACAGGGTTATTTCCAGTTCTGCGTGGGTTAATGATTCCATCATAATCAACCTCAGCCAAAGATAGTACAACATAAAGAACAAACAAAAGAAAATTGTTGGGATTACACATAAACTCTTTGGACATATGCCTGCTCACAAAGCTAATGAGCTCCCCATTCAGACTCTCCAGTGGCAGCCTATTGTAACAGCCCTAAACATTCTGAGAAAACTGCTGTCGAAGTTGGGGAGAGAGTGGCTATTATGGCTGAATGCTGAAGAATGCAGTTTGATGAGGGAGGAAGGTCTTCCCCTGTCAGCTGCCTTTCACTAATAGAAAAATGCAAAGCCCAGGAAGGTGAGCCAGATGCTTGGCAAGGCCCATTTTGGCTTCTATAAAGTCATAAAGGGGATGGAGAGGGAAGAGGAAGAAAGGAGCTGTGTATGCATGGGCACACACAGCTCATCCTAGCACAGGAGAACTGAGGTCTTCCTTGAGGCTTCAATAGGATACTTGCAGAATAATTCAACTGCATTCAAGGAAGGGCAGTAAACATACAAAACTCATTACACACAGCAAATAGAAATAACACCAAAAAAAAGGGATGAATGTGTTGATTACTAATCCCATTTTTTGTAAAAGGAAGGGAGAGATATTTTAAATATATTAAATATTATTATTCTCTCTGGATATAGCAAAACAGGGTAATATAGTTCAAGGTTTTTCACAATTTTTTTTATTATACTTTAAGTTCCAGGGTACACGTGCACAATGTGCAGGTTTGTTACTTATGTACACATGTGACATGTTGGTGTGCTGCACCCATTAACTCATCATTTACATTAGGCATATTTCCTAATGCTATCTCTCCCCACTCTCCCCACCGCACGACAGGCCCCAGTGTGTGATGTTCCCCTTCCTGTGTGCAAGTGTTCTCATTGTTCAATTCCTACCTATGAGTGAGAACATGCGGTGTTTGGTTTTTTGTCCTTGTGATAGTTTGCTGAGAATGATGGATTCCAGCTTCATCCATGTCCCTAGAAAGGACATGAACTCATCCTTTTTATTGCTGCATAGTATTCCATGGTGTATATGTGCATAGTATTTCATGGTGTATATGTGCCACATTTTCTTAATCCGGTCTGTCATTGATGGACATTTGGGTTGGTTCTAAGTCTTTGCTATTGTGAATAGTGCCACAATAAACATACATGTGCATGTGTCTTTAGAGCAGCATGATTTATAATCCTTTGAGTTTATACCCAGTAGTGGGATGGCTGGGTCAAATGATATTTCTAGTTCTAGATCCTTGAGGAATCGCCACACTGTCTTCCACAATGGTTGAACTAGTTTACAGTCCCACCAACAGTGTAAAAGTGTTCCTATTTCTCCACATCCTCTCCAGCACCTGTTGTTTCCTGACTTTTTAATGATCCCCATTCTAACTGGTGTAAGATGATATCTCATTGTGGTTTTTCACAATTTTTAAAAATATCTTAAGCCATTTATCTGTGAAAACTTGTCTGGAAGTTGAAATCACAAGACACATTACAACAGTACAAAGAGAAGGCAAAGACTTATAGTTGGTCTCCTCTCCCCAGTTCTTGGTCCCTAGAGTTGCCCTGGACATACCTCCCCCTTGAGACTCAAAGTATCCCAGAAATCCAACTTGAACATCTCTTGGACTGGCTTAGCCATATAACATCCAAGAAATGGTAGGCAATGCTGCTCAAACGTTCTTTGCCCCGTTTCTTCATCGATAAAATGGCAAGAATGGAAATCTACCAGGACTGTAGGAAAAGAGTTAAGCAATTCACCCCACAACACACCCTAAAACTTAAAGTATAATAATAATAAAATAAAAAAAAAAGAGTTAAGCAGTTCAGTACCTGGCACCCAGCAAGCTCCCAACCAATGTTACATTTCTTTTTAACCACTAAACTCAGCATAGATTTTGCATTCTTTGAAAATATTTCTTAGTACTTCAGCACACACAAGCTATTTCTTCTTTAAATACTATTGACTTTTAGTCAGTGAAACACTACAATTTGGTCATCTGCAATTATTATTATTAACAAAAATAATGGTAGCAGCTACTGGTTCATTGATCGTGCACTGTATATACATAAAACAACCCATGAAAATAGTTATTTTTCCCAGTGTAGAGATACAGAAAAAAAAAAGAAGTTGCGAGGTTAAGTAAGGTATTTCCTAATTAGCTCAACTATGTGCTGTCCCCTTGGTGGGGAATGGGACAGGGTCATGGCCCAATTACAATACATGGTGGCAAGGTTGATATGATCCAAGATTGATAGGAGTCTCCTGTGGTCTAGACTTGCCGTCCAGTGAGATCCCATGCAATGAATGAGATGATAGTCAGGAGCACAAGCAGGGAGTGACAACTGAGCATCATCAGTGACATTGTTAAGACCCTTGGACACTCACACTTTCCCAACGAGAGTTCGACATCTGAACCACATATTCCAAACATGATTTCAGTAGTGATTTTCTAAGTTCTTCCAAGGAGAACTCATAAACAGATGCATGGGAGAGAAGTTAATTTGTTACATAATAGGGGTTCTTTGAGGCACTAAGAGTTAATTCTTTTACAGAACCCTGGTAGATAAAAACTGAAACTGACTATATTTTCTATGCTACGGGATCAGAAAAAAGGGCAAAGAAGGCAGCAAATCTTATGCTGCATGATCAGAAAGTGAGTAAAGATTCACTCAGAAAGTGAGTCAGAGATTCCAAATCTGTAGAATCAGAAAAAGGGTAAATATACTTCAGCACTTAGGATAAACCAGCACTCTTCAAGAATTATCTTTGCACTATTTAATCTAGCAGATTATGAACTCACCCTAAACACTGTAACCTAAAAGCATGTGTTTGCTTTTGCACACTTAAAATGTGCAGTGTAGATTATGCACTTCCCTAAACACTCTAACCTAAAGCATGTTTGCTTTTGCACATTTACAGTGTGCATGAATATGCGTGCATTTGTATGTGTGGACACAAGAAGCTTCCAATGTCTATAATGATCTTAGGCCCCATCAAAAGGCAATAGTGGTGGGATGAGATTAGTGGTGTGAGCAAGACTCTTGGGCCATGAATTCTCCCAGATAATCATTAACCCTCAGGCAATGGCCCTTACTAGTTCCCAGTTTCCACCTGCTTGGACGATTCTATGATGACCCTACATTGTGAAGAAAATAATATGTTTAATCAGTATTGCAATGTGCACACTGGCAGCCAGCATGTAAGCCTGTGGTTCTTTGAGCAAGGACTCCAGATGAGTCTTATAGTAATGTTGCTTATAAAGTGGCTTGGTGATTTACTGTTGATTCTGGCTCTAAAAACTATTTACTTCTTGTATTAAGTAAGAAATCAGCATGGGGCTTTAGAAAGAGATACGTTGTAAGAGAGAAGAGATCTGGCCTCTTTCCATCCTAGACAGTACCTGTGGGATGCCATGCACATAATATTTATTTAATAAATGTGTATTTAATTGGATTGAACTTGACTGGCTGTGACTCTAAATGGCTTTATTAATAATATATATTTGTTATTAAATTACATATTTATTTGCTTATCTGTTTGTTGTCTGTCTCTTCCCCTAGAATATATACTCCATGAGTTTAAGGTCTTTGACAGTTTTACTTACTACAGTATTCCCAATGCTTAGAATGATTCCCCACCCCTAGTAGGTTATCAATACATATTTGTTAGGTGAATGAACACCTTTCATTGAGATTTCTGAAATATGCCAGGCACCGTGCTAAGCAATTTGATATATATTATGTCATTTGATCAAGTGTGCCTCAAACTTTAATGTGCTAATGCATCTCCAGTGATCTTGTTAAATGCAGATTCTATTGAGTGGGTTGGAGGTAGGGTTAAATATTTTGCATATCTAGTAAGTTTCCAGGTGATGACAATGCTGCTGGTTCAGCTACAACACTTATACTAGTAAGGATCAAATCGTCTTATCACATAGGCATTATTTCCCCTTTATTTTTCAGAGAATGAAATTGAGACTTCTGGATGTTCACCAAATTATCCAAGGTCACACAGCTAGTAAGTAGGAGGTTCTGATAAATAAGAAAAGCTAACCCCACACTCATTAAGCAGTCCCTCCCCATTCTCTACTCCCTCCAGCCTCTGTCAATAACAAACCTGCTTTCTGTCTCTATTTATTCACTTACTATGAATATTTCATAGAAATGGTAGATCATATATTATATGGTCTTTGAGTCTGGGTTTTTTCACTTAGCACAATGTTTTAATGTTCCTCTGTGTTCTAGCATGTATAAGTAATTCATTTCTTTTTATGGCTGAATAATATTCTATTGTATAGACATAATACCACATTGTATTCCATTCATCAACTGGAACAGTTAGTCAATTTCTACATTTTGACTCTTGTGAATAGTCCTGGTATAAATATTCTTGTATATTGTTTTGTTTGTTTATTTGTTTGTTTCAAACACATGCTTTCAGTTCTTTGGATTACATATGTAGGAGTAGAATTCCTGGCTTATATGGCAATTCTATGCTTAATTTCTTGGGGAAATGTCAAACTGTTTGGTTGAACCATTTTACATTCCCAACAGCAGTGTACTAGGTAGGGTTCCAGTTTTTTTTTACATCCTTATCAACGTTTGTTATTTTCCATTTTTCAATTATAACTATCCTAGTGGGGGATGCAGTAGTATCTTTGTGATTTTGATTTGCATTTCCCTAATGTCTCATGGCTGCATCCAAGACCTTAGTCAAACACCTGAACTTGCTTTAATGCTCAATCTCTTCATTCTCACAGTTCAGACCTGCTTCTGCCTATATGCCTTCATTAAGAAAGCAAAGTGTGGCGGAGTTATTGGCATCTTCTCTGTTTCTTCATCAAATGTTTTGTCTCTTATTTCTGAGAAGACTCTCTATGTGATGCTTGGAACTCATTTTCAGCCTCTTAGCCTCTAATTACTCACCTCCAACTTGAGGGTGGGTTCTCCTCCCCTCTAGATATCCAATTCAACAGGACCCAAGATCTATCCACCTCAGCTTTCTTCATCTGGTACATGGAAAACACTCTTGCATTCTTGCCTTAATCTTCTCAGAAGTGTGTGCTGAGCTCACTGCAGCAGCATTCTCATTGTTTAGTTGCCAAAGCTGTTGTCTAGCCCATGGTCACCCTGTATTTATCTTGGGCAGGAGTCTCACATTAGGCCATAGTGTCCATTAACCACAGGGACACACATATCAAGCTCTCCGGGTGATCCCAAGGAATCTTTCTCTCTCTAGTGATCTTAAAGGGAATTGGGCCTGACAGCAATTCCCTTTAGGTGCTCTCCATAAATACCCTCTCCTCCCAACACTTTCCCCTCCTTCTCTCCCTCTCTCCATCTCTCCTTCTCTACCTCTTTCTTTCTTTCTTTCTTTCTTTCTTTCTTTCTTTCTTTCTTTCTTTCTTTCTTTCTTTCTTTCATTCTTTCTTTCTTTCCTTCTTTCTTTCTTTCATAGAGTTTAGCTCTATCACCCAGGCTGGAGTGCACTGATGCGATCACGGCTCACTGCAAACTCCATCTCCCGGATTCAAACAATTCTCATGCCTCAGCCTCCCAAGTAGCTAGGATTACAGTTGTATGCCACCATGCCTGGCTAATTTTTGTATTTTTAGTAGAGATAGGATTTTGCCATGTTGACCAGGCTGGTCTCGAACTCCTGGCCTCAAGTGATCTGCCCGCCACAGCTTCTCAAAGTGCTGAGATTATAGGCTTAAGCCACTGTGTCCAGCCTCAACTCTTTCTTTTTGATGTCCTTCTGTTTGCATGGTCTAAGAGTTGTGAAACCCATTACTTTACTTTTACCCTATAAATTCTTAATAAATTATACCTATGGCCATAATAAGGATTTGTTGCATATTTACCTTTGTAATGTCCCATGTCATGGGCTGAATTGTGTTTCCCATGTCCCCAAATTCGTATGTTGAGATCCTAACCCCCAGAACCTCAGAATGTTACTGTATTTGGAGATAGGACCTTTAAAGAGGTAACTAAGTTAAATCAAACAAGGCCATAAGAGTGGGCCTTAATCCAATCTGTCTGTTCCTTGTGAGAAAATAAATTATTCTTATAAGACTTACAAAAGGCCACTGATGATGCATGTGCACAAAGAGAAGTTCATGCAATGAGGCAGGAAGAAGGTGGCTATCCGCAAGGCAAGAAGAGAGGTCTCAGAGGGGTTCAATTTTGCTGGCACTTAAATCTTGGACTTCCAGCCTCCAGAACTATGAAAAAACAAATTTCTGTTGTTTAAGCTACCCAGTCTATGATGTTTTGTTACGGCAGCCCTAACAAACTAACACAGCCTCTCAGTGAAAACCTATATAGGAAGTGGCCCATTCCAACATCCTGCTACATATAGGAAACTCGGTGGTCACTGATGCTATGGACTGAACATTTGTGGCCCACCAGTATTCATGCATTGAAGCCTAACCCCCAATGTACTGATATTTGGAGGTAGGGCCTTTGGTAAGTAATTAGGTCATGAGGGTGGATTCCTCATGAACGGGATAAATATACTTATAAAAATTGACGTGAGAGAGTTTGCTTCCTTTTTCTCTGCTCATTACCTTGTGGGGATTTCAAGGAGATGACAACCATCTGCAAATCGGGGACCAAGCCCTCACCAGACACCAGATCTGCTGGCACCTGGATTCTGGGACTTTCCAGCCTCCAGAACTGTGGGAAATAAAAGTTTGTTGTTAAGGTCACCTAGTCTATGGCATATTTGTTATAGCAACCTGAACTGACAAGACACTGGCTGTGGAATTCCATATATTTTATTTGGGACTGGCTTTAACCCTTACTAACTAAGTGCCCTCAGGCAATTAACCTTGGTTCTTCAAAACTATTTCCACATGTATAATATGGGAATATTAATGGGAAAATTGTAGTCATCCTCCTTTATTGAGGGTTTTAAATCAATACATAACCATTTATTTGCTCATGTAAATCTCATTACAACTTTGTAGGATTGTGAGGCTCAAATGAATCTATGTGAAAGTGCTTTTTAAATTCTAAAGTGTTGTAAAATGTTCATTAATACAATCACAACATCTATAAAACTGTTAATGGGAGGGAGAGGAAATCAATTGCTGTGTGATTTTGTTTTGAGCATAGGGTCAGGGTGTAAACTGGTAAACACTCCCCTCTGCCTGTCAGCAACCAACAATTAATCTGTCTCAGGGTATTTTTAAACATTGGGAATCACGTATTTTCCATTCACCAACTGGAAGACTGCCATCCAAAACAGCCAGCATCAGCTACCAGCTGAATTAATACTCGCTGTTACTAAGAACTCAATTTCTCCGCCTCTTCCTTCACTTCCACAAGTTAATGCAAAGCAGCCAACATAAAGTTCTCTGGAGCTGAGCTTATGCATATATAGGAAGCCTGAAATTTTGACTCTTATAGCCATAGGATCAAAGATCTATTCTCTCTTAAGGATCTTATATGTGCTAGGAAATGTGTTAGACATGCCACATGCATTTTTTTTTTTTCTCACATAAGGGGTGGGTTCTGTTCTTTGGCAGGTAACAGCCCAATGACCACAACCAAGGATAGTTTAAAAGAGGATTTTATTACTTACAGTAAACAAGGAGAACACCAGAGATAGCTCCCAAAGAGGAACCTCCCAGAGCTGGAGGCTGGATCAGGCTTTATAAGCATAAGGTAATGAGGCATGATTTTGCAATGAGGTGATGCCAGGAGGCATGATCTGACTAGACCCTGCTGTGGAGTGGTGCCACAGCTCAATCCAATTGGATCCTGGATCCTGGCATGTGGTCTGGGATTCTTAATTCAGTCTCCTCCTAGGTTGGAGCACTTAGGTTTCTCCTGCGGCTGCACACTTGTTTTATCTGGGCATGCTCAGAATAGGTGACCTGAGGGTCCATGGCAACTGAAAAACAACTCATTACTTTGTTACAAAAAAGTTGAACCAGATGGGTCTGGTGCAGCTACATTTTCTTACGTAAACACTTATAGCAGTCCTTTAAAGGAGGAGTTAATAACTCCGTCTTAAGTTTAAGTAATTGAATTTTAGAGAGGTCAATGACTTTCCATTCACTCATTTGATGGGTTATTCATTGAGCACTTTCTCTTTGCTAAGTCCTGAGTATATGCTGGAGAATACAACATGGAACTTGCAATCTTAGTGGAAGAATACAACATAAAAACCAAACAAGCAAATCTATATAGAATTTGAGTTCTGCAAAGGAAATTCACAACATAGATACTGTCTACATGGACTTTAACTCAAATCTTAGTTGGGGAGCAGATAACAAACAAATAAACATGCAAATAAACTTTAAGTTCCATGAGCGGCTTCACGGAAAGTGGTAAAAGTACAGATGGGTAGAAGAGAAAGTATACTTAATGAGAAAACTGAAGCATAAAAAGTAGCCATGAGGGATAAAAGTAGCCATCTGTCTAAAAGAATGACATGAAGACAAAGCCCTAATGATACAACTTAAACCGCTGTATCTCACCATGAAGGACCCTTGTAATTTTCTGGTATAGGAATTGATACATAATCCTTTTTACTTAAGTTAAAGTTGAGAATCTTGATATAGGCCCAAGGATAGAAGAGCCAAATTGTAAGACCTTTTTGTGACACCAGCTGGTATCTTGAGGAAATTCATTTCAACTTTCTGAACTTTCAAAATTGCCTGTTAAACTTATGCTATTCTGAGGATCAGAGAAGTAGTATATAAAACATACTTTTCAATGTGCTACACCAATGTAAGAGATTACTGAAAATAACAACAACTTCCTGCAGGCAAACTGTGATTCTTGCATGTCACACAACATGATGTTAATCCAATAGGTTAAACATCTTTTAGTACGGTTTACCAAGTTGAATTCTTAACAACAGCTCTGGTCACAAACTCACTAACAAACTTTGGTTAGCTCAAAACTGCTTCCCAAATAAGAAATATGCCACCTAGTCTCACATTCTCCCCTCCTACTACCATACCATCGCTGGTACAATGTCCTCACTGTTTCCCAAATTTCCAGTATTTAAAGAATCGTCCAGGGTCTTGTGGAGACTTGATAAATATCGGAGAGCCAGCTTCTGACTTACTGAATCTGAAATTCAGTAAGCAGATGAAGCCAAGGAAATCTGTGTATATTTAATAGGCATCACAGTGAGTCACTGGACCCCAAATTGATGTGCATATAAGCATTGCCTGGGAAGTTTATGAAAAAAGAAATTCCTAGCAACAGCCTTCAATAAAATGTCTAATTTAGTGAGCCTGGGGAACCACTCAGAAGTTGCATTTTTAATAAGCATTCCCCAGCTGTTGACTGTGGTCTGTTGTTCAAGTGTAAAAAAAATCATTCTTCTGGAAATGAATTTATTACCATCTCTTGTACCCTCTGAATGTCCACCTTTCCAGCCTTCCCTTCACAGCC
The DNA here is from genome assembly GCF_009828535.3 of Hylobates moloch. Lineage (NCBI taxonomy): Eukaryota > Metazoa > Chordata > Mammalia > Primates > Hylobatidae > Hylobates > Hylobates moloch. The sequence goes on along the minus strand of NW_026652285.1, from coordinate 90,538,493 downwards.
TCCTAGCAATATAAATTCATCTTTTGCAAGTAGTTCTAGAATTACTGCCCTCTTCTCCACTGCCCTAGAGTTTTCTAAAACATTTTGGGAGAGATACAGACATGCTGAAGTCACTCTGTCTTGTGGCTTGGATCGTTATGTCACAAGATCCTTCAGGTGTCACTTCATCAGCTGGAAACCTCTATGGTTGGCAGTGCCTCTGCTTGAGTTTTGCGCGCACCCACTGGGCTTGTCCTACCCACTCGGCCCAACAAACTGCACTTGGCTCACACTACTGGCTCAGATCCCATGGCTGTCAAGGGAAAGCCAGTCATGGAGTGGTGAGGGGTGTGAGAGCAAGTGAGCACCAGGTCCGGCCACTGCATGCAGCCAGGCTTGCTGGTTGCTGTGGAGGGGTGGGCAGCTCCAGGCACCAACACAGGCACCAGTATAGGCACTGGATCCATGCTAAGCTGTGATGGTACCAGACGTACCACAAGTGGCTTCTGCTGTGGGCACCATCATCTGGATGAGGGGAATGTAGTGGTGCCCAAAAGCTCAGAGATTCCAGGAGCTGCAGAGCCCCAAAGAGGGTTTCACAGCAGGTCAGTCTTGGCTAGGGGATTCCCAAGGTCTGTGCTCCCAGAAGGGCCACAGCTCTTCTCTCCTTCTCCTTGCCCACAGTGCAATGAAGTTGGTGTTGGGGGGGGAGGTCATGTTTCAACCTGTTTGTGTTACAAGTCTTTCAGTCCCACTGCCTGTCACCAGCCCATGGCTCCTGGGCTGACCAACCTGACCCCACTGCTGCTTCTTGTTGCATGGAGTGGTTATGTGGTGCCAGTGGAGGGTGGGAGGGCTATAGTGTAATGACTTTGGCTGGGGGAATCCTGAGGTCTGGGTTCCCAGAAAGGTCACCATTCTTCACTCCTACTCCTGCATTCTGGGGGCATGCCACCACCCACAGCTCAGGGAGCCGGCCAGGAACAAGTTACAGCCACTTTTGCCTCATCATTTGGCGGGTCCTGAGTTCTTGTCTTGAGTCCAGGAAGAATGAGATTACATGGACAACTGAAGAGTGAGCAATGTGGAGAAGAGCCTTATTGGGTGACCAAACAACTCTCAGTGGAGAGGAGACCAGAAGTCTGTAGTTCCTATCTGCAGACAGGTAGTACTGATGAGTGTCCAAGTCTGGCTGAGTCTGGGGTTTTTATGGGTTCAGAATGGAGGAAGTGCATGCTGATTAGTGCATAGGCAGGAGAAACTGTGTGCTCATTGGTCCATGGGAGGGCCCAGAAAAAGTACCACTTTATTGGCCGAAAGTCATTAAAGAAATTGTCACTCCTGGTCAGGGCAGGAACTGGCAGTCCAGCCCCCAAGCTTCAGGCTGTCCCTGGGACCCATCTCTTCCTGCCTAAGAACCTGTCTGCTTTCTGCTGTCAATTATTAGTTAGATATTACAGGGAAAATTAAAGATCTGAAGAAAATTTAAAAGGGAAGGAGGGAGCAAATAAAGAAACAGAATAATTGTGTGTTTTCAGTGCCAGAAATGGGTATGATTATCAAAAGTTTCTGGAGTCAGAAAAAACAAATGTGATGTATTTCTCCTACATTTTAATGGGGATAACAAATGTAGTGGAAGCTTATTCTATGGTAGTGTAAGATATGTGTGCACCACTACAGAAATTCCTGGCTTATTGGAGCAGAAGGAGTAGATGTTTAGGTAATCTTGAGGTATTGTTTGGGGGACTTTCAATTCACACTTATTATAAGGATTGTAACTCTATTTAAGGAATATATAATTTCTCCTCTGAAGTAGAAACTGGGAAAAAAATGAACAAAAGAAATGGGTAATTGGAAAAAAATGTTACAACATTTATCCAGGCAAACTATAATGCTTCCCCAGATCAAATGCAGCCCACATTCAACTTTTCTGAATCATTAAGTCTCCCAATTGCCTGTGTGCAACTTCCCCAACTCAGCTACAATCATCAGTGAGAGAAAACGTGCCTAAGAGCAAATGTGTAAAGTCAGCACCAGAGGCATTTTAGGGTGGAGTGGTGGGGGATGGTGGTGAGTAAAAATAAAGGCCACCTGCCTGTCTGTACTGTTCCACCAATAATTTCGCTGATACATTCAGACTCAAGTTTTGTCACCAGAGACACCTGTGATGCCTGCTGACATTTCCTTGCAGCCTCAACTGGACTCCCTTCCTAAAAGCTCTCCAGTTTTCCCCCTCTAATGAAACTACTTAATCCTCCCTGCTTCTTTGGGTCCTTTGAAGCATGGGAAAACAGGGACTGAGTCTGACTGTTCACTGTGATTCCTTTCTCTTTAGATCCAAACTAAAAATGGTCCTATTTGCTGCCTGCTACCGAAGGAGATAATATAAGAGTTGTTTCCAGTCCAATAAAAACAACTGAAGACTGGGTGATCCACCTGAGTGATATTTTTGGAAATACATGTGTTTATATCATGCAAACCACCGGACCGCGCTTTCTCCCATCCCTGATGTACTCGCAATTTTTAATGGCTTGAAATGCACTTCTAACAGAAACTAAACTTACTAAAGAGCCTAGAAGGATGTGTATGATGCAGCCTCCATGACCACAGAAGCTTGCCCATTTTCCTCCATTGCTTGCCATCTCCTGCTCACTCACCATTTTACCCCACTCTCTAGCCAAGGCTCTTTACCCCACTCTCTAGCCAAAGCTCAGCCAAAATCTCATTCTTTCAAGAAGCTGTTCCCAGGATTCTGCAGGCTCACTGTGGGAAGCTTAAGGTCTCTTAACTCCTGCATTTCTCCTTGATATCACTTATCACAATTATAACTAAAATAATAACATTTATGAAATTTCTTGCTTGATGATGATTATTAAATTCTCTAGTACAATGCCTACTCCATAAAGATAGGAAGGCACTTCAGTGTTGAGCATCTCCAGAGTTTCGTAGGGTGTCAGAGGACCCATAAACATTTTCTGAATGAATTTTAAATGGAGGTGATGGGTGTTTATAAGAAAAGCCTGTGTTGGCATCATGTGGTGTTCATTTACAAATACACCTCAATTAGTAGTGCAGCAAAAGGCCTCTCTGATGTTCAAACCCCTAGCCTAATTAGTCAGTGCTCTTAATTCCAAGGGCCTTGGATGTCCAAAAGCACTTATCCCCAATAATTTTCTGTAGATTTTTAGAAAGTATTTTTGTTTTGGGGGACTCTCAGCCTTTGGGCCCTATTTCCAGACCTTCTCTCCTTTGTACCATGCTGAAATTTTTAGCTCAAATATTCACTTCTGTCTTCCATTTTATAAGTATGTAGACTTTCCCGAAACATTTCTGAATATGGGCAAGATTGCCGAAGACTTCAAGCGTCGGGAGGAGGCAAAACAAGTGTTTACATCACAGCAATACAAACAACCTTCAAAGTCTTTGACCACTGCCCCCATCACCACAGTTCCCCACTTCCCCCACCACATATATTCTCTGTTTCTTGACTCTTCTCCCAGCCTCCCATAATATATATACAGTTTTAAATACTCATTTCTCCTTATCCATGTCCGCTACTTGATCTCAGAAATTCCAAAGAAAATACTGCCTTAGTCTTCACTAGATACGTTTTCCCTTTCTTTTAATGCCATGACATATTCCAAAAATGAATCTGACCTACTTGAAGTAGTATTTCCAGTTATTTCCTCAACAAAAATAGTCTCCTTCACAAGAGGAATCTCATTCTCAGATAGTAAGATGGTGTTTATTGATTTCGTCTTACTGTTATGTCCTACTTAAAAGTTTAAATTTGTGTCATATTTTCTTTCCAAATGGCTTCTTTTATAGAAGCTTGAGTCAATTCTTCCAAGAGAAAAACAAAGTGATAATGAAATCACATAGAGCACTGAGCACTAAGGAGACAGAAATCTAGGTTAAAATCTCTTTGAATTTTTAACCTGTGGGACTGCAAGTAAGTTATTTAAACTTTCTAACATTCCATTGCACTATCTGTGAAATGAGAGTAATAATGATTTGGGATTTTTTCAGTTACATGGAATAATAAATCACTTCATTGCTTAAGCCAATGTAAAATGCTTTTTTCTTTGCTTACCATCCAAAGCTTGATAAATAATCCACTTTTATTAGTTCATATGTTCATATACAGTTTTCTCTATTTCAGCAGAAGCTCAGTTTGCATCTATATTTCTATGTTTGCTAGGATACCGCAGCTTGGATTTGAATACTCAGTCAAAATAATGATGAAATTAATAATAAGGAAATTATTAGTTTGCTTTTGAAATATTCATAAAATACTATTCAAGCAGTTTTTATTTTATAATCATATTTCACTTGTATCATTTAAAAATAAAATTGTAATCACATACATGTATTCATATGCATATATATATATATATATATATAACTTGTTTCCTCATTGCCTAGCTGACATCCTTTCCATTACACCGTTCCAATTGCATGGAGATTTTCCTCTTGCTAAGCCGGTCTCCTACTACACAGCAGCCTGGTGATGAGTGGTGTTGACTTTAAACCCTAACCTGGCACAAAATATGTGGCTTTCCCCTGATCATAAGTGTTCAGTTAGCACTAACATAGGCGCTTTTGTTTGATAGTGGTGGAAACCTACCCAGTCTGTTACCTTTTTACGGATAAGGGGCAACAAAGCCTTAATTGATAATATGTTGCTATCTTGCAGCCATGAGGAAGACCAGTGTGAAATGAGGCTGACATTGAGAAGAAGGCAGAGTTAAGAGAACCACAGAGAAATGGAGGTTAAATCTTTGAACAAACTTTACCTGAGCCCATGTAATTCTGAGTTTTCCAGTTTTGTGAAGTAAGCAATTCTACTTTATCATTGAAGCAAGTCACAAGTAGTTATAATTAACAAACAACCAAAGGCAAGCTAAATAAGACGTTCGCATTACCTGTGTGATCATATATTTCTATTCAATTTTACTGTTTTATGTTTCTGTATTTGCAAACTATTACTATTTTTATTATCTGGGAAGACTAGATTGCCCTCATTGATCTTTACTTATTGGATATTGGCCCTTTCACCTACTTTCCAAATGAATATAAAATCATTTAATTAATTTTCAAAGATAAGAAGATTTGGGTTTTGGCTTGAATTAAATTAAATCTAAAAATCGTGGTTAATAGACAATTTTCCAATATTTTTTCTTCCCATTCAGGAACCTAGTGTATCCAATCACCCCATCAAATCTTTTAAATTCTCCCTAATATGATTTTATAGATTTATTTATAACTACATATTGCCGATTCAATTTATGCCTCAATATTTCACATTTTATTGCTATTATGAAAGGATTATGAAGTATGTTTTCCAAATGGTAATTGTTATTATGTTAATATTCTTTTTGGCAGTGCAGAGTCATTTTCAGAATCATGAAGGCTTGGAAGCAGACCACTTGGATCTAATCACGTATCAGCCCCTATCTTTATGCCCTTGAGCAATTTATTGCCTCTGTGTCTCAGAACCCCCATCTGTAAAATGGGACATACCTCTTAGGGATGTTATAAATATTAAATGAGTTAGTACTTTAAAACACTTAGGATAGTACCTGACACCTAGCGAGTCCTCTATAAATCTTAACTATTATTAATTTTTGCTATCATTCATCTAGTTTCAGTTATCTACCCTATTACTTTTAAAGGGAGACCTTAGACTGATATTTGCAAACTTCTCACACACTCATTCTCCAACATACCTATTATCCTCCTAAACTTTGTTATGTTAATGTATTTGGGAGAATGTATAAAATTTGAAATGACAATAATAATCTTATTGACGTGGTGATTTATTTATGAGTTTAAAAAGAATTTCTATGAACTTTCTTCATTGGAATCATATTCATCAAATTTGGTTTTAGAGTGGCCCTCTTTACTATTTTAGTGTGGATTCCCTCCCACACACTTCCTTCTTTCATTTCTGCTTTCCTTCTTCCTTGCTTCCCAAGCAGTACATAAATGTGTATTTTTCTCTGAAAAGTTCAAATAATAACAAAAGATAATAAAAGTCAAAACTTTCTCTTCAGTGCTGACTTCACATTCTTATCTTCCACAAAGTTTTTCTGGTTAGAATCCAGAACGTACCTTTTAAGTCTTTCACTGTATATTTATTTACATATATATGTGTATGTATATACATGTACATTAATATAATTTGGAGGGTTTGCTTTTCCCGAAAACTACTTGTTCTGACCTTTGATTTTTGTACAAACTGATTTATAGATTATTTTTAAGTGCTGCATAATATTCCGTGGTAGCTATATAGTAATTAGTACCAGTATGCTATATCTTTTTTTAATCATCTCCACTTTGCACTACTACAAGTAGTGTTATAGTAAACCCTTTTGTATGTATCCTTTGTTTGTTTACATAAGTGACTCATGGAGGAAAAAATCTAAAGGTTTAACTGATGAGGCCATGGATATATTCATTTTTATTTGACAAATGCTTATAAATTGCTTTCTAAAAATTTTTAAACATTTGTATTCCTAGTTATTTAATTTTAAATTGACAAAAATTGTACATATTTCTTGTTTATAACATAATGCTTTTAAATATGTATAAATTGTGTTATATTCCTGTTATTCAGGTCATTTCTTAAGAAGAAAGTGCTGTTTGATTTTCTTTATTAATTGCCTTGGGCATACAATTGTTCACACTTGTTCATCTTCTCATACTCCTTATTACCATGGTTTATTATATGTGTGTTCTCTTAAACTGAATCATTAGTATATTGCTATTCAAAAATATTATACATATTGGAAGATAGAAAATTAATTACTAGAGTGTGGTAAAATGTAAATATTAATAAAATATTAATTATTAATGAAAACAATAAATAAGAATGTTTTTAATTTCAGCTAAAATAAGTATTGTTTGAAAAATATAAGATTATATGACATGTTGTATTAATTAGTTCTAGAAATGTGAAAAAAAGGCAAAACTGTAACATATCTTAAAAAGTTATAAATGAGTATATGTCATCATTACATTCATATGATGTTAACAATGTTTATTAGAAATTTTAATATAGTGACAAATAATTTCCAAATCAGATGTTTACTTTACAAATCAATCTAGAATATAAAATAAACAAATCTATACAGCCAAAAACATTTACAATATAGACAAAAAGCAAGTACATTTTTAGCTTAATGAAAAGGATGATAGTTGACATATTGTTATAGTATTCACCAATGATATCCTATGTTCACTCATCAAATATATGACTATGATTCATTTGAATAGACAGTTCAATAAATCATTTATTACCAGGAACTTGATTAATCCAAATGAGTCACAGAAATGATAGCAATAAACATACAGGCAAATAAACCCTTACAAAATGAAAGCAAGAGTGTTGAAAATATAGACTCAGGATTGAAAAATTGCAGCATAAAGATGGCCATTGAACTATGACAGCAGGAAAACTTAGGTCATGTACTGTGGGCAATCTTAGAAGGATGAAATAAAGCATCATAATGTATAAAGCAAAAACTTCTTAACGTATAAGGAGAATAATAGAAACATAACTAGAGTTGTCAGATTTAACCCATCGCCATTACTGTTTGACAGCTACAGTAGGAAATAAAAACACTGAGATAAGTTATTTTTTACCCAGAAGAGACTGTTTTTCAGCTTAAACAGATTTTTGCCTCAGTCCAGGTATTTTCATAACTCATTGCTTTATTGATTCTGGATATCATGTCTAAAAAGTTGATGTGGCTACTGTCACAGGCTCCGTTACTAAGGAAAGTATGTCAATTCCTTCAGGAGTGCTAGTAAGAGAAAACAGCTGAAAACTACAGAGGTAGTTTGTTTGCTCTTAAAATGTGACAAAAAATATATATCTAGTGATGTATCCCTTCATAGAGAACACATATTTCTTTTCTGTAAATATAGTTTATATTAAGACAATGGAAAATTTACTAACAAAATTGCAGAAAGGAAAATTTATATACTTCAGATTCTAAGCGTAATTCTTCGAAACTAGAAGTTAATAATACAGGCCAGGCATGGTGGCTCACGCATGTAATCCCAGCACTTTGGGAGGCCGAAGCAAGTAGATCATGAGGTCAGGATCTTGAGACCAGTCTGACCAACGTGATGAAACCCCGTCTCTATCAAAAATACAAAAATTAGCTGGGCAGGTGGTGCGTGCCTGTAATCCCAGCTACTCAGGAGGCTGAGGCAGGAGAATCGCTTGAACCTGGGAGGCGGAGGTTGCAGTGAACCAAGATTGCACCACTGCCCTCCAGCCTGGGTGATAGAGCAAGACTCCATCTCAAAAACGACAAAAAAAAAAAAAAAAAAAAAAAGAAGTTAATAATATAAAACCCAAATACAGAAGACAAATAATTAAAAGAAATTTTGATAAATGAACCTCAAACTAATGGGCCAAAAATGAAATGAGAACAATGGATAAAATATTTTAAATATAATATAAAGAGTGATTTAAAGTGGTTCTTACAGGTTCATAATTTTATGAAAAATAAATTTAATACAAAAAGAATGTTTGTTTTTCACCTTAAATACATAAAATTAAAAAGACATTCCATATTTTTAAATGAAGGTTTTTTATTAAATATGATAAAAATATATTAAAAAGTACTTTACTAAATATGTCAAGGAGTCAAGGTACCCAAACCTTATAGCTAAATGAATGAGAACACGCTAAATATTGTTTTATTTAGGCAAACATGTGACTGTCCTTTATAGGTCTAAATCTAGCATTTCAAATTTTGGGATAATGTTAATATTTAAAAAAATCATAGACATATATTGACTCAAGCAGGGTGAGAACCAGTTAAATATAACAAGAAAAGATCGTTGGGCAAATTGCACAGTTCCAATCCTAGTTCTGATTCTTTGATCATTTTGGCCAACATTTCACACTTTGCTTGAGTTGTATCACACTGACTTTTGTGAACCTCCCTTTTATCGTCTGTAATGGAGAGAGTGGCAAAAGAAGAACCTAAGTCTTTTACTAAGTCACATACATTGTCATTTTCAGATCACAAAAACATTGTGGAAAAATGGTCTAAGAAACGTATGCTTAAAAAGATGCAGATCGAATACATGATTTTTTTTCTATATTCTCTTTACACCTCATGATAAAGAATTTTTTAAAAAGTAATAAATCTCCAAGGAAAGCAAATTTTTGGTAGCCATAATGCTGGATGACTTTTTAAAAAACACCATTCACAATAACAAAGTCACGGAATCAACCTGTGTTTACTACCCGCTGACTTTGATAAAGAAAACATGGTGTATGTACACACACACACACACACACACACACACACTGTGGATTATTATTCAGTCACAAAAATGAAATCATGTATTTTGCAGCAACATGGATGGAGCTGGAGGCCATTGTCCTAAATGAACTGAGAAACAGAGTCAAATAACCACATGTTCTCAGTTGTAAGAACTAAACAATGGGCACACCTGGACACACAAAGGGGAATAATAGGCACTGGAGACTCCAAAAGGTGGGAAGATGAGGTGGGGGGTGAGGGTTGAAAAATTACCTATAGGGTACAATGTTCACTATTTCGTTGACAGGCACACTAAGAGCCCAGAATTTACTACTATGTAACATATCGACATAGCAAAACTACACTTGTACTCCATAATTCTATTTAAAAAAGAAAAAAGTAAAATAATTATTTTTAAAAAACAGAGAAAGCTGAGATCTAAGTTTTACAAAAGCTGGTGGCAACAGGGATCAAGTAGATCAGTGTTGTGGAACTAGAAAAAAGCTCAGAAAAAGTTTGGGCTAAGATGATGTAGGTTGGATGTAAGTATGAATTAAAAATAGTTCCCAAACTCTCCCACTCACCTCATATAGCCAGGAAACTACCACCCACGGCCACCTCTGTAGATGGAAAGTAAGTTTACTGGTTAAATAGAAGGAGAAATGCACGGGATTCAGTGTCACCTGACACAGGAGAGAGCTGAGGTGAAAAGGAACTGGATTAAATGGAAATCTACATATTGAAGAATGAAACACTAGCTCTTTTGCTCCAACTCAGCTTGGGATTAGTGGTCAGGTATACCCCCCACACTGGAGACCAGAGAATTCCTGTGGAGAGAAACTGATCCAACTCAGAGATGAAGAAGTTGTACTAATCTTCCAGTCTCTAATAATTGTCCTGCAGATAGCACACTAGTAGACAAGTCTCATCAGGAATAGATAGGTTATCTAATGCCTTGTTTACATATGAATTATAGCTAGGGACCATGAGAAATTTAAGAATAACTTTATCCTGAAGGAGACAAATACAATTAAACAAACAAAAGAAATTGGTGGAAACAGAATATCTGAAGCAAAATGAAATACCAACTAAAATCAACATCATGGGATACATAAGAAAAAATATTACAGCTACAAAAAGATGAAAATCGGAAAAACAATAAAAAGCTCTCAGAAATCAAATCAATAGCAAAAAATATTTAAAAGGTCAAATATCAGAATTTGAAGATAATTTTGAGAAAATCTAAAAGTAGCACAATAAAACAAAAAACAAATAAATGAGAAACAAAACAGAAGAAAGTCAAAAGCTCCACATAGTAGGACCCAAATCTGACTATGAGAGGTCAGAAAGAGAAAGAAAAAATGGAGGGTACAAAATGATCAAAGATATAATTCAAAACATTGTCCAGAAGTAAAGGATATGCCTATCCAGATTGAAAGAGCCAGCCAAGCACTCAGCACAACAAATTGTAAAGTTCCACACCCAAGCACGTTAGCATAAAACTTCAGAATTCCAAGTATAATGTTACTATCTTTTTTATTTCTTTGTTTGTTTTATATAAGGAGTTATGGATTTTTTCTCCAGCTTTATGGAGATACGATTGACAAATAAAAATTGTATACATTTAGGGTGTATAACGTGGTGTTTCCGATATACTTATACATATATATATATATATATATACACATATATATGTGTACACACATTCTGAAATGATTATCACAACCAAACTAGTTAACATATCTACCACCTCACATAGTTACCATGGATTTGTATGCATAGTAGAAACATAGTGAGAACACTTAAGGTCTACACTCCTAGCAAATGCCAAGTATGCAATGCCTTGTTCATAATTACACTCACCATGCTGTACAGTAGGTTTCCAGTACTTACTCATTTTATCACTGAAGGTTTTATTAATATCTTTTACTAATATCTTCACTTTTTCCCCACCTTGTAGCCCCTGATAACCACCATCCTACCGTGTTACTATGAGTTTGACTTTTTTTTTTAAAGATTCAACATAGAAGTGAGGTTATGCAGTACTTGGCTTTCTGTGTCTGGCTTATTTCTCTTGGTATAATGTCTTCAGGGTTTTTGCATGTTTCAAATAACAGGATTTCCCCCATTTTTAAGGCTAAAATAATACTTTTGTCAGGTATGCTTCAGAATTACTTGGAGCACCCTTTTTGCGAAAGTTACTGGAAAATATTCCTCATCAGAAAATGGACTAAATAAAACCAGGGGGAAAATATGGGATCTAGGGGACAGAAGATATAACAGAGAAGAGTTAGGAAGGGAATTTCTTGAATTATAGTGAAGGACAATCCAGCAATAGCAGGTGTGTACAGCAATAACCAAATTAGATTTGGGCAAAAGCATAGAGGTTCCAAGAAGGAAATTCTAAGGAAAAATGGGACTCCTATATAACCAGATTCACAGCTCAGTCTGGACATAAAAGGGATAATTACTGATATACAGACATCAAAATAACAGAGTGAGATACAATTTTTTATTTATTTATTTTTTTGAGACAGAGTTTCTCTCCTGTCACCCAGGGTGGAGTGTAATGGCGTGATCTCGGCTCACTGCAACCTCCACCTCCAGGTTTCAAATGATTCTCCTGCCTCAGCCTCCCAGGTAGCTGGGATTACAGACATGTGCCACTACGCCCAGCTAATTTTGTATTTTTAGTAGAGATGGGTTTCACTGTGTTGGCCAGGCTGGTCTCAAACCCCTAACCTCAAGTGATCTGCCTGCCTCGGCCTCCCAAAGTGCTGGGATTACAGGTGTCAGCCACCACGCCTGGCCTAATTATTAAGTAGTTTAAACTAAATATTTATGAGGAACGGGGAAGACCACTTCAGTTCACCATGTCGTTCATCTATGCAAAACATTTACATAGTTATATTAGTATCATAACTGAATACAGATTGCACCAGAATTTACAATATTAATTTTCTATGAAAGCAGAGTGTATGCATGTAAAATATATGAGGAACAAGGATAACAGATAAATTGTCAACTTTTATAGATATAAGACAATAGAAACATAAATGGTATCTAATCAAGAAATAGCACATATTATTTAGAATATGAAAAAGTTGAAAGTGATGGAAAACTGGCTTGAATTAAGGGAGAAGTGAGGTTTTTGAAAGTACACATGAATCTAACATCCATAAAAATGAAAAGGAAACATGCAAAAAGTATATAGGACAGAAAATACTGTCCTCAAGAACTAGATTTGTATCTGAGCTTCTCCGAGGTCAAGGGATAAAGGGAGATGAGACAGGTAAGGAAAAACACACCACATGTTGGGGGGAATTTCTAGGGTTTTAAGCATAGATCAAGAATATGTGTGTTTGTGTTTAGGAAAAAAAATACATTTTAAATTACTTTAAAAATTAGAAACACATTGGTAACCAAATAAAAATTTATTACAAATGACATGCTGTTCAAATCTGCCTTGAAATATACGAATTTTTGTCAAAGAAAACATTCTGACAGGTATCCATGGAAGATGCTGTACTGTAGAACACAGAGCTGCAGGCATAAAGAGCGAAATCAGCGTGAGATTCATATTGACAGGATTCCTGACCCCTGAAATTATATGCAAAACTATGTGTATGAGTGTCTGCATCTGTGCGTGTGTGAGTGGAAGAAAAAAGAAGCAATGAGAGAGAGAGAGAGGCTCAAATGTCCTAAAGGTCTTATGAAATTTCAAGTGTTAAACCTCTTTCATTCTCTTTTCTTCACCACCTCCTTTTCCAGTTGAGTCAGAGAGGCAATTCCATTGGAAAGTAAGACACCACAGCTCCATTAATATAGGGAATAAGGATGAAAGAAGTGTCTTTGCTTCTCACCTAATAAATGTTTTGGGCTCCTCAAATGTGCCACAAACATTCTCGATTTTAATAATTTGTTATAATTTTTAAAATTTTATTTTATTGTAAGAACACATAACATGAGATCTACCCTCTTAAAATTTAATGTGGAGTGTGATACATTATTATTTACTATAATTCATGTTGAACAGCAGTGCATTCAAAGAAATATTATTTCCTCCACCTGGGGCACCCATCACTCTCTTCCTTACCCCTTTCTGCTTTTGTTTGGTTGAGTCTGAACTCTTCCAGTATCATGGTTGATATCACTCCCTAAGCAGTTCTTTTCCACAAGGGGATACACTTTTCTCATTAAGCTTTTCTAATGCATCTTCAATTTCCTTTGCTTGCATACTTTATCACATATATAAATAATTATTTTCTGTGTCAATTTGCTAAAAAATTGAAAACTTCTCCATGAGGTGAAGAAATGTGTGTGCTATGCTTAAGGCTGTATCTCAAGTATACTAATACTAATTGACTATGTCAAAAGAGAGGAAAAAACATGCTCCTAGTGCATTGCTTTCTTGCACAAACATAAATTATCTATTTTGAATAATACAAAGGAACAATGTTCCACTCTATACAAAGCTGTATAGTGATCACTAACTCCTAGACTTTCATTTTTTAAATTTATTAATTCAGAGCCAATAATACATAAAGATCTATTGAGGCCAGCCACAGTGGTTCATGCCTGTAATTCCAGCACATTGGGAGGCCGAGGTGGGTGGTTGGCTTGAGCCTAGAAATTTGAGATCAACCCGGACAACATGGTGAAACCCCGTTTCTACAAAAAATACAAAAACTAGCTGGGTGTGGTGCACACACCTGTAGTCCCAGGTACTTGGGAGGCTGAGACAGGAAAATTGAGCCCAGGAGGCAGAAGTTGCAGTAAGCCGAGATCAAGCCACTGCACTCCAGCCTGGGCAACAGTCTTAAAAAGATAAATAAATAAATAAAGGATTCATTGAGTACAATAAAACATAAAGCAATTATTGAGCACCTACTCTGTAGCAAACACTGAGATAATTCCTGGAATACAATAGCAAATCAGAAAGCAGAGGTCCTCCTTTTAGAGAACTTACATTGTAGTTGAAGAAACAAATCAGACAAATTAAAGTATATTTTATTCAGCATCATTTAGTTCAGCTGCAAGAAAATTTTATCTAATACAAAACTTTTAAGTTTCTGGAAGATGAAGAAAACCTTTAAAATATGCAAATTTTTCTTCTATTTAATCAGTTCCCCGCTGATTAATAAGAACTACTTCCTGATGTGTGGATTTCTGTGAGATGGTCTGCAACTTGAAATATACCTATAGATTAACTGGGAAACTCTCCTAGAGCATCTTTGGGCATGGAAAGAGTTCTGCCTGCGTCATTGCTGATTAATTCTTGTCTCAGCTTTCAGCTACCTCACGGTGAGCTAACTGTAACTTTAAATATTGATAACCAAGCTCATATATCACAGAGCTGAGAGAATGACAGTTTCAGCGCATAATGGCTAAAGCTTTCTACAATAATCAGATATTCAATAATTCATGAAAATATATCCCCCCAAATCAAATTGGAAGCTATTTTGTGTAATATATTATTTAAAATTCAATATTATAATGCACACAACTTCTCCTCAGCCAGAGGAGGACCATTTCAAAATGTGATTATGTGCGAACTCTATTTAAAAGTGACAATTTTGCTTTTCATTTGTTTAACGGCTTAAGCGAAGGAGCTCAACTGGAACTAAGTCATCTGACAATGAAACCAGGGCAGCCACAAGCAACTTTGCAAAAGTGACATTAGAACTTAAAAAATATGCACACATATTTAGATAGGAGAGACACGTGTATTTGGGAAAACAACTTTTTTTTCTTTTGAGATGGAATCTCCCTATGTGGGCCAGGCTGGCCGCAAACTCCTGGGCTCATGTCATCTTCCTGCCTCAGCCTCCTAAGTAGCTGAGATTACAGGCATGCACCACCTAATGTAACTGATTATTTTTAATTTGTTCAGTCTTATGTCAACTTGCCCCAACGAGTCCTTTCCAAATTAACTGTAATTTGTCATCACCGTAAGACAAATTATGAGCTTCTAAGTCTGACAGTCAGGATACCTCCATCCCACCTCAATGTTGCAGTAGTCTCAGTTGCTTTAAAAACCATTGTTTACTGTTTGTTTGGAGTGGATTGGGAAAAAAAAAATTGTACCATAAGTACATAGTCAGTATTCTGGTTTCATATTGCTTTCTTCATAGACACTCTTTCTCTTCTCCACTGAGTGAAGCCTTCCCTGACTTTCCAAGAGAGATGTGACTTGCCCTTTCTCAGAACACATGTAATGTTAATTATCTATAGCATTCATATTATTCTACTAGCTACCACTTATTGAACACTAATCACAAGTCAGGCCTGTGTAAAATGTTATGTGCCAACATTGTTTTGATGAGACATTAGACCACCAATGCTACCACAATGTTATTTCTGAGGAAACTGAGTCTCAGCACTATTCAATGAGTTGTTAAATGATATGAAGCAGGAAGGACTAAAGAGGCTAAGTTTGTTTGGTTCATCATTTCCCTGGTGCCCAGAATGGTGCCTGTTGTGTAGTTAGGGCTCCATAAATGTTGACTGTCTGAGCCAATAAACAAATTCCTGAGTGTACATCTCATGTTGTCTTCTTACCCGGCAAACAACATGGTTGAAAGGGGCTAACATCATTACATAAGTGAAAAGAATAAAGCATGTTGTTTTAGAACAAGCACTGCATTTGTGCTAGTGCAGGATTCCACTAATATTTTGGCTTTATAACTTGTAATTACAGAAACTTTCACAAAGTTACTGAGTTTTCTGTGTCTTAACAGGAACTATAGTAATACATAACTATAATATGTTTCTATTCTATAGTAAAAAATTTGATGAAGCCATATAGGGTTGTAATTTTAAAAGTAGTCTCTGAAGCTTGAAGGCTCACAGTTAGTTGTCAGCTCTGACTTTCAGGACAGTTGGCAAGTTACTTAATGTCTCTGTGGCTTAGGTTCCCCACACAGAGCATTTGTTTACTAGTGCCTACATAATGAGTTTTATATGGTTTCCTAAATGCAAATCTCATAGCACGGTGCCTACCACATCACAAGCTCTAAATGAATCTCAGTTCTGTCAGATCCACATACCTGGCCAGTGCCTAGTAGGTCCTCAGAGAATGTTTCTTTCTTTTTTCTCACCACCTTCAAAAATTCACTTAACTGTGTTGGGACTGTATTTACCTCATTTATTAAATTAGAAAAAAAATGACCTTTCTCCAAATATCAGGGCTGACATTTTAATAATATTTTGATCTCTAAGATGCCAATGGAGTGCATGCAGTTCAGAATTGCTTGCCTGGAAAAGGCAAACATCATTCTCAGTATTAAAAAATGTTACAATAGAAGTACAAATTCAAAGCTATGCAAGAAAGTAGAGACAAAGATAAAAATCTCATGAATCGTGTAATTAAAAATGAATCTATAGCAATCCTGGATTTGAACTGGGTCCTAATAGATAGATAAGAATAGGAATGATGGAAAGGATAAAAAAAAATTATTAAAAAGGAGCCTACTTCACATAGATTTCTGCCATAATTTCATTGAATATCGACTGAGTTAGATAATTTGACTAAATTTTGCAATGTTTTCTGGCTGTAGACAGAGTAAATAACATAAAGAAATAACTCCATCACGCCTGTAATCCCAGCACTTTGGGAGGCCGAGGAGGGCGAATCAAGAGGTCAGGAGTTCGAGACCAGCCTGACCAACATGGTAAAACCCCGTCTCTACTAAAAATACACACACACACACACACACACACACACACACAAAATTAGCTGGTCTGGTCATAGTGGCGGGAGTATTTCTGCTGAATCCAAGAAACATAATTAGGATCACTGTACAGAAGTCACAAGATAGCTTAATCTAGCAAGAGTCTTTTTCTTAGGCAAAGTAATAGATTCCTTCAGGTAGTCACCCAGCTCTCCTAGTGGCCACCTTTCATCTTGCCTTGCCATTGTTCCTAGCTGTCATTGCAATTCCATGCAAAAAAGCAGACATCTTAGATCTTTACTTGCCCCATGGCTGCAAGAGAACATCTAACAAGAGGCACAAAAAGCCACCCTGGGTTTCAGCTTGGTAGTGAGGAAAGCATCCTCTTCTGCGGAGGATGAACTGGGGCATAAAATCTTCTCCTGTGTGTTCAAGATGATCACTATGTCCTGTTGTGGGAAGCAACAAACACTCTAGGTATTTCCCACAAAACGATCAAAGCTCACTAAGCTATTTAAGAAAGTCATCGTTAAATTCAGATGCCTTCCTGTCCCATCCACCAGGTCTTCAACAGTCTTTACCTTCAAGATTGAATATTTCCCCAAGGTCCCCTCATAAATGATATGTACTCTAACTTAAAATGATTACTTATTCTCTTAGTCTGCTCAGATTATCATTACAAAATACTACAGGCTAGGTGACTAAAACAACAGAAATTTACTTTCTCACCATTCTGGAGACCGTAAGTCCAAGATCAAGGTGCCTGCCAGTTCAGTTCTTGGTGACAGATTTCTTCCTGGATTGCAGGTGGCCACCTGCATACTATGTTCTCACATGACCTTTTCTAGGTGCTTGACTGTGGGGGAGAGAGAGATGGAGAGAGCATGTGCTGTGGTATGTCTCACAAAGATACCAATCCTATTTTATAGGAGGCCCACCCTTATGAGCTCATTTAATCTTAATTACTTCCTTACTCCAATAAAGCCACACGGAGGCTTTATTCAAAATTCAACATATGAATTTTGGAGGGGCACATTAATGCACTTCATAGTGTCTACAAATCTTTAAGATGCCTCAAGCTCCAATCTCATTGCACCTTCTATCATATTTGTTTGCCATCAGAAGTGCAAGCATCTATTTATCATAATATGGACAGTTTATGTCCTATGCGTCGCTAATCTCATTATTTTTCCTTTTCTTTCCATGCTTCCCAGTTTTGGGGAACTTCTTGATGTGTCTTAAGCAAATTATCTTTTATCCTCAAATTCCTCTGGAACGTTTATTTCACCTTCTTTTCTAAGAGATCCTTGGCACAACCACTTCTCCTTAAGTGTAGTCCTTTCTTTCAACCACAAGTATTTCCAGGAAGACTTGCAGGTAGGTAAGTGTTTTCTTACCTCCCCTTTCCAGTTGCACACCCCTCTTTCCTTCCTCTTTCCAAATGGGTTCTTTTAAAGCAAATTATCAGACACTTGACTATCTACTATGATTATCTATTGTCAGGGTCAGCTTCACGGGTGTACAAACTGTGCAGTCATAGTCTTTGTGCTTAGAAGAGACCCATGCCTGATTTAATGATCTGCTAGTTACCTTCTAGAAATTTTTAACACTTTTTTTTTTTTTTTTTTTGAGATGGAGTCTCACTCCGTCGCCCAGGCTGGAGTGTAGTGGCACAATCTTTGCTCACTGCAATCTCTGCCTCCCAGGTTCAAATGATTCTCCTGCCTCAGCCTCCCGAGTAGCTGCAATTACAGGTGCCCACCACCATGCCTGGTTAATTTTTGTGTTTTTTAGTAGAGATGGGGTTTCACTATGTTGGCTAAGCTGGTCTTGAACTCCTGACCTCAAATGATCCGCCTGCCTCGGCCTCCCAAAGTGCTGGGATTACAGGCATGAGCCACTACACCTGGCCGAAATTTTTATGACTTTTTGAACAAGAGGCCCAACATTTTAATTTTGTACCAGGCCCTGAAAATTATAGAACTGTTTGTACTTGTTACTATCATCTGTTGCCTTTCAACCTTATTCATTGATATTTTAGCACCTAGCTCGCTGCTTTCCCCCATGCCATTGTTGCTTTCATTAGTTTGGGTAACCTCAACATCTACAGAGAACTATCTGACTCTTAAGCTATAGTTCTTTACCTTCCTTAGCTTCCACAATCTTTTCTACCACCCTTTCGTGATCTTGCAACAAGCATATACCTTAGATCTTGTTGTCAACAATGACTACTCCACCACTCCAGCCCTGAAATCTAGAAATTAAATACACCACTTCCTAGCTCTCATCTTCTGTCATTCCAGTTTACTTGTCCTAGTTATTCCTTCTCCAGCAATTCTTAGACCTCATCAATACTTTCAACCCATTTACTATATCACTTATTTTTAAAAATTATGTAGCAGTTGGTAACTGTAAAAATATATGTAATACATAAAGTTTGGAAGCATTATAAAAGCAATTCTCAGGAGCGTTTCACCTGACTTAAAACAAAACAATTCTAGCATCACTGAAGTTAACTCTTTGTTTTATCTTGGACCCGCCTCCTTCTCTCTCCTCCTTCACCCTGATCATTTTCCTGAATTACATATGTGTCTTCTGTTGCTTTCTTTGTACATTTTTACTATATATGCATATACTAAGCATGGTATCACATACTCTATGTAATTTTTGCAACTCCTTTCTCATTCAACATCAAGTTTCTAAAATTTGGTTGTATTTTTGTAAATAGGTGTATTGGCAATAGTTAATCTTAACTGCGTATGTGGAACTGGAAAGTCTGAATAGTAGAATTAATGCTGGTTCCACTTTATAAGACAATGTCAAATTGTTTCTCAAAGAGCTTGCACCAATGTGTGTCTCTACCTAAAGTGTGTAAGTATTCCCATTGATTTACACTATTTCTAATTACTAAAATAATAGGTATAAAATTGTCTCATTATTTTGCAATTCCTGATTACTGAAGATGGACATCTTTACTTAAGTTTATTTTACATTACTTTTTCCTCTTTTGTGAGATACCTCATCAACCTTTTGCCAATTATTCTATTGAGTTGTTTGTGTTCTTTCTTAATGATTTATGGGATACTTTATGTATTCAGGATATTAATTCTTCAGCAGGTATCTTTTTCTAGTTTGTGGCTTGCCACTCAAACTTAAGGTTTGTTTTGCTAAACTGGAATTCTTAATTTTAATCTGATTGCATGATCAATCTTTTCTTTTAAGGAAAGCTGATTAGATCTTGTTTAAGATGCTACTCCCTAGACAGTCATAAGGATACTCATGCACAATGTCTTCTAAAAGATTTAAAGTTTTGCCTTTCATATTTAAAGCTCTGACTCATCTGGGATTAATTTTTCAAAATTGAGTTTACTGAAGTATAATTTAGCACAGTAAATGTATATAGTATATGCATAATGTGTATAGCTGTATGGACCTTGACAAATTTATATGATCTTATCATTACCATTACAATCAGAGATATAAAATATTTTAAATGATGAATAGTTGGTGGTATCCAGTTTTTTATAATAACAAATCAAACTGCTATGAATATTTGAGCATTTTTTGTGAACATCCATCTTTATTACTCTGGAGTAAATTCATTGTTAGATCATATGGTAAGTTTATATTTAAATTCACAAATAGCCAAAATGTTTCTCCAAAATTTCTGTGCCCCAGAGCAATGTATGAGAGTTCTAGTCACTCCTCATCTTTCCCAGTAACTGATACTGTAAATTTGTATTTATTTAAGCCATTTAAAAATGTGTGTAGTAGGCCAGGCGCAGTGGTTCATGCCTGTAATCCCAGCCCTTTGGGAGGCAGAGGCAGGCATGCACTCTGAATTGAATTCCTAAAATGAAATGTTTAAACATTTCATGACTTATCATCATGTGTCTTTCTTTGGTAAATAAACTTCAACAATTGGATTTCTTATTATATTATTATTAAGTTGAAAGAGTTCTTTACATATTCAGAATAACAGCTCTTATTAGTACATGTATTGAAAATCTTTTTTTCTCAGTCATTCTAAGACTTGAACTTTTATTTTTTTTTAACAGTACCATTGGAAGAGCTAAAGTTTTAATTTTGCTGATGTCCAGTTTGTAATTTTTTCTCTTATATTCATGCGTTTTGTATCCTACCTAACAAATCTTTGCATAGCTTAAGATCAGGCCTCCTAAAGTGCTGGGATTACAGGTGTGAGTCACCGCTCCTGGCCAAGTTTTAAATTGTATATTTATGTCTATGATCAATTCTGAATTATTTTTAATATGATTGCGTTATAGGATTAGGTTAATTTGTTTTTGTTTTTGCTTTTCGTTCTTTGTATAGGGATATCTGATTTTTCTAGAATCAAATGAAGAAATACCTTTCTTTCTCCATTAAATTGTCTTTTAGAATTTGATTATACATTCAACTTATGTATATGGATCTGTTTCTGGATTTTGGAGTTGTGTGCCACCAGCCCATGTGTCCACCCTTTCACCAATGTCATACTTCCTTGATTAATATAGCTAAAGCTTAAGTTTTAAAACAGTTAAGGCTTAAAATTAGTACTGCAAGTTATTTAAAAAAATATGCTGGTCTAGGTTCACTGGTTATCTATACAAATTATAGATTCAGTTTTGTCAATTTCTAACAAGAATCTTGCTGCAATTAATATTGGGATTATGCTGAAACTTAATACCAGTTTTGAGAGGATCTTAATACTCAATATTATAATCCATAAACACAGTATCTTCCTTCATTTACTTAGGTTTTCTTTCTTTTTTAATTAATGTCTAATTGTCTTGCTTTGTATACAATCTTAGAGATGTGTTAATTAGGGTTCAGCCAAAGAGGAAAAACCAGTAGGAGTAATATATTAATATACTCCTTGCAAGGAAAAAGTTTATATAGTTGTTAGGACCAGGAAAGTCCAAAATCTGTAGAGCAGGCCACAAGGAAGAAGGCCAAAGCCATCAGGGAGGGCAGACTGGGACCCTAGGTCATGAACTGAAGCTGCTGTCACAGTAGGAATTTCTTCTTTAAAAAAGCCTCTGCCAGGTTTTGGTATTAGGATGATGCTGGTCTCACTTCTCAAAAGAAAACATTTATGTGGCCAAAAAACGTATGAAAAACAGCTTATCACTGGTCATTAGAGAAATGCAAATCAAAACCACAGTGAGATACCATCTCTTGCCCCACTTAGAATGGCGATCATTTAAAAGTCAGGAAACAACAGATGCTGGAGAGGATGTGGAGAAATAGGAACGCTTTTACACCGTTGGTGGAAGTGTAAATTAGTTCAACTATTGTAGAAGACAGTGTGGTGACTCCTCAAGGATCTAGAGCCAGAAATACCAAGTCACCCAGCAATCTCATTATTGGGTATATGCCCAAAGGATTATAAATCATTCTACTATAAAGACATGTATGTTTATTGCAGCCCTGTTCACAATAGCAAAGACTTGGAACCAACCCAAATGCCCATCAATGATAGACTGGATAAAGAAAATGTGGCACATATATACCATGGAATACTATGCAGCTGTAAAAAAGAATGAGTTCATGTCCTCTGCAGAGACATGGATAAAGCTGGAAACCATCATTCTCAGCAAACTAACACAGGAACAGAAAACCAAACACCACGTATTCTCACTCATAAGTGGGAGATGAACAATGAGAACACATGGACACAGGGAGGGGAACATCACACACCTGTCAGGGGGCTCGGGGCTCAGGGAGGGATAGCATTAGGAGAAATACCTAATGTAGATGATGGGTTGATGGGTGCAGCAAACCACCATGGCATGTGTATACTTATGTAACAAACCTGCACGTTCTGCACATGTATCCCAGAACTTTATATATATATATATATAAAAAACCAAGAGAGAAAAAAAAGCCTCAGCTCTGCTCTTAAGGCCTTTCAACTGATGGAATAATGTCCCCCTAGATTATCTACAATCTGCAATCTAAATTGACAGTTTAGAAACATGGAGACCTCAGTGTTAAAAAGTCAACTGTATCTGTATCTTAAATAACATAAGGTTGTCACTAAGTGCATTTCCATCAGCAAAAAATGAGATTAAAGGTGTTGCCTGTACACTTCTGTACGCTCACCAGTTTTAGTGACTTCAAGGTAGGAATTCATAAAATTGAGGCAGATAGACATAAATATAGTCACAGGATCTAGCAGATAAAAAAGGAGCATGAACAATATTAAGGAACATGAACATGAGGACTACTTGGTTGTGTATATACAAAGATTTAGACTCAATTTTATTGTTGTTAGGGTTTTCTTTCCTTTTTCTTTGTTTTATTTTTCATATTTTATTACCAAAGACACCAAAGAATGTCTTGCAGAAGACAGTAATTGCTCACCTCTAAATCTACCTCTGAGGTCATAAACTTATACCAGGATGGAAAAAAAAAGTGGAAAGATCTGCTAGTGTCCAAGGACATACTCTACAATTTTCATTTCTTATATGACCACAGGGAATATTAGAAAAGGTAGGGTTATTCAGAGGATAAAGCCATGGGTCATGAAGAACAATGGATAAATGCATGCTTCTCAGAGTCAAACCAGGGTCCAAAAAAGCAGGTAAGTGTATTACCATGAGAGGGTGTATTTTCTGTTCCAGACAAGGATAACTCTACTTTGCTATGGAATAATAACAGCTGTATGTTTTTCATCTTCCATTTTCAGAATTTGGCTCTTATTACAGGATGAGCACCCTGTTTCTATTTAATCATTGTATACTTGACTTGTGAGAAGGTATATTTTAAAGAATTATTATTTGATATACTTTACATGTTATTATCATATATTAGTATTATATATTATAATGTATTATACTATTATATGTAATATTTTATATATTTTACATATTACATATTTTATATATTAAATATTATTTATTATATATTTTTAAATATATAATTATATGTAAATTATATATAATAATTGTCTTTTAAAGTTTGATTATAAATATAACATATATATGATATAGAACATAATAATTAATATATCATTATGTATTATTTTAATATATTATTTTACATATATTGCATATATTTTATATATTTCATCTTTTATATATATTATATATTATTTTACAATATTAGTATATTTTATATTACTTACATAGGTTCTTAGACTCCCAAAAGCTACACCGACATAGGATGGAAAGTGATCTTGGACTTGGAACTTGATATGACTTAAGTGTTCTGCCATAGGCAGATAGTGATTGCGTAGGGTCTACATGAATATCTGGGAGGCTGGAAGATTAGACAGTGGCAAAGGACACAAATTTTCCCTCGGAATACATTCCCACTTTCTTAATGTTAAACTTTTCCTGCCTTATTTTAGCTGGGTACATGGCTATCCTTCAGGAAATTTTATTTCCTAATCTCATTTACAGTTATGTGTTGCTATGTGAATAAGTCTGAAATAATGGAATGTGACTGAAAGTGATCTGTAACATTTTTAGGTCACCTCTTAAAAAATGAAGATGTTTGCCCTCCTTCCTCTACTTTTCTTCTGGTAGGGCAATGACAATAATTTGAGCTCTGGATCAAGAGATAAAATCCATATTTTGAGAAAAACAAACTCAATGAACCAGTCTGGGTCCAGAATAATTTTATAGGAAAGAACCACTTGATAATCTCTGGACTATTAGGTCAGAGAGTAATAAACTTATCTGATTTAAACAACTGGAGAAAGACAAGAGTTAAATTATAATAAATACTAAATAGGTCCTATCGGACTGACCCACTCACAGATGGCAACTACAAACTCTAGACAAATTGTAAATAAAAATCATGACATAAAGACACTACTGAATGAACCAAAGTGGACAGATAATACAGGGGGTCAAACCTTGGGATAAAGAAATAATAGTGGATGAATTTCATGTTATTAATGCCTTTTAGCTTAGGGTGTCCCCAGATGTCAACCAACGGGGAGGATAAGACTCAAATAAAAACCCATGTGTTTACGGGCTTGAAGAACTATAGAGCAGGATTTGGGGCAATCACAGAGTTAGAAAATGTGAAAAGAAAACACAGACAGGAAAGAATCAGAGAAGGAGAGCTACGAATTCTGTGTATAAAATATTCCAGAATAGCTAGCTGACCCCTAAACTATGCATGTATTGAGCAGAATCTCAGCAGCCTGATTAAAGATAAAAATCCTAAACTGGAGTACCAGAGTTTGGAGTTTAAATTCAGACAAATCAATTACCTGCTAAAACCCAAGAATATAAATAACAAAAATCAATACTTTTTAAATAAATGTGAGATGATCCAGAGTCTTTACAGCATATTACTGAAATATCCAAGTTTCAAACTAAAATTATCAACATAAGAAAAAACAGGAAACTGTGACAGATCAAAAAAAAAAAAGATAATTTACAGAGACTAACTCTGAGCAGGCACTATAGTTCTGCTCAAGGATATAAAATACAATATTCTAACAATGAATTTTAAAAGTAGAACATTTTAATAGAGAAACAGAAACTATGAAACATTTCAATTGCAAATATAAATAAAAATAACAAACTACAATATTTTAAAAATGAATAATCACAAGAACAGATGTAAGAACAGAATGAGTCAACAAAATAAAAGATGAATAAGTGGCATCCAATATGGATAAAAAGATATTAAGGAGGTAGACAGAATCTTTGAGTCTTCTGGGGAAATATCTAATGCTCCAATATAAATATAAGTAGGGACTCAGAAGACAAGGAGAGAAAATGGGGCAGCATAAGTACTTGAAGAAGTAACAGTTTAATTTTCTCCTAAAAAGGAAATCATGTTTAAGCACAACATATTGGTTGTAATGAAAATATAAATTAATTGGAATTTTTTTTTTCCCAAGACAGAGTATCGCTCTGTCATCCAGGCTGGAGTGCAGTGGCATGATCTCAGCTCACTGCAGCCTCCGCCTCCTGGGTTTAAGCGGTTCTCCTGTCTCAGCCTCCTGAGTAGCTGGGACTACAGGCACTCACCACCATGCCCGACTAATTTTTGTATTTTTAGTAGAGAAGGGGTTTCACCATGTTGGCCGGGATGGTTTCAAACTCCTGACCTCGTGATCTGCCCGCCTCGGCTTCCCAAACTTCTGGGATTATAGGCATGAGCCACTGCACCAGGCCTTAAAATTAATTGGAAAATCTTGAAACCAATCAAAAATAATAATGACACATAGCATATACAGGAACAAAAATTTAAATAATCACTGACTTATCAGAAACAATGAAATGACATTTTAAAAGAACTGAAAGAAAAATAAAACAACACTGAAACCTCTAATGATATATCCAAAAAAAGTGTCAAAAATAAAGGTGAAGTAAAGAATGTTTAAGACAGAAGAAAATTTTGAGAATTTGATACCATTAGAAAGAATCCTAAAGGAAATTCTTCAGCTTGAAAGGAAATAATATCAGATGGAAACTTGAATCGTCAGGGGGAAGAAATAGAATGAAAATGGTAACTATATGGATAATTATAAAATATAATTGTTCTCTTAACTTCTTTAGAATATACGTGACTGTTTAAAATAATTTTAACCTTATGATGAGTGATCATAAGGCACATGCGAACTGTATTATAAAGAGTGGAGGATGGTTAAGTGGATTTCTGCTGTTTTGAGTGTCTTATATATTACTTACAGTGGTACAATGGTAACTTTAAGCTGAATCTTAAAACTTTAAAAATGAAAATTTTAAATAAAAATTTAAGAATATATAGTATATCCTTAAATTGTATGTTCTCTAGCACAATGCACTAGTTTTCTAATGATGCTGCTGCAACAAAGTACCACAACCTGGTGGCTTAACAGCAGAATTTTATTGTCTCGCAATTCTGGAGGCTAGAAGTCAGAAATCAGGGTAGGAGAAGACTCTTTCCTTGCCTCCTCCTTTCTGCTGGCCTCAGGCATTCCCTGGCTTCAGATGGCTTTCTCCCCATCTTTGGATCATCTTTCCTCTGTGCAAGTCTCTCTCTATATCCAAATTCCTCATCTGCTTTGTTTTTTTTTTTTCACAAGGACATCAATCAAAATGTCTTATGGATCACCCTAATGACCTCATCATAACTCGATCATCTGCAAGGACCTTATTACCAAATAAAGTTACATTCATAAGTACTTGGGATTAGAACGTCAACATCTTTCGTGGAGACACAATTCAATACATGAAAAACAACTAGTAAAAAACATAATAGAAAGGGGTGTACATCAATGCCAATATATTATTTAAACCATGGAGTGTTAGGAGCTTTCTCAGACACGTGTCCTAAATAATACGGAGCTACCACTATCATCTCCAGTTCACTAATGTAAACCCTGGGGTTTTGGCAAATGAAATAGCCTGCTCAAAGTCCTGCATCTAGTAGAGGGTTCATGTTTTTTGTGATTTCAGAACACACATTTCAATCACTACATTGCATTCTTTAGCCTCACCAAGATTATGTGCAGATATCTCAAGGTCACGCCCCTGACTATGACTGTGCAGGGATTTAGATCGTCAAGCCAGAGATCTTTTCACGATAGCAATTGGCCTCCTCTGTCTCTCTCAGTTTGCAGAGACCTGTAACAATAGATGTCCACAGGGAACATTTGCTTAATGAAGTTGATTAATTTTTCAAAGGAGGTGACAGTCACCATACATATAATTCACTTAGACTTCTAGTAGACTTTTGATACAATGCACATTAAAGGCTAATCCATAAGGTTAATGTAGAGGGAATTGGTGGAGAAATAGTTAATTGGGTAAACATTTTACAATGGGTTTAGTAATAGAGGGCAAAAGGTCCTACAGAAAGTGGCCTTGGCTCAGGTCAAAAAGATTAATCAATGCCAAGCTTAACCTACCTCATGCATCAGTTACCTAGGAATGTTAAAAATCTGCTCTGTTCTGGAAAAAAAAATTTTGTTGGGGACAAACAACAGACCTAAGAAATCTCAGAAAATCACATGGAAGTTGGATCATTAAGAAAAAGCAGGACAATTAGCAATTAATCTGTAGTTAATTGACAGATATTTATTCATAGAACAACCACACATCTCAGTTTGCCTGTGATAGTACTGGTTTATGGAAGTTGCTCTGATGTAATTATAATTAGAAACCTCTCTAACCCTGATTTTAACAGTAAATTACATAGTCACCCTATTTGTTGAGCATTCTCTCTGAACCAGAAATGGTGTAAAATATTTGCTGAGGCTTTGAAAATGAAAAAAACGTATATTATTTGTCAGTAACCATAGCATACTATCATACAATGAGCTAGAAATCAAGAGACAGGAGACTTTATTATTGGATATATCTTGTCACCTCTCCCGGTGACAGTTTTGTCCTTTATCAAATGAATAGGTGGAATTAAATCATAACTAAAGCCCTACTGCTATCTTTTCATGACATTCTACATCTTCTCTGTTCTCCTCAAATGCCTTACACATTGCCAGTCTGAGATTTTTTCATGCTAACAACCTTTCTTCTCCCCATTCAAATTATGTGCTCTTGGAGATGGTACTTACATTCCATTTCATCCATGAAAACTTTCCTTTCTTCAGTATCTTCTTTGAAGTCAAAGTGTATTCAGAAATATATCTCACATTCTTTACTTGAGGTACCAGGAATGAGCTGCAGCCAAAAGATTTGAGCTCTAATTACCCTTAATCTCTAATCTTTGAGTGAATTAATGAATTTTTCTGGGGAAAGGGCTTACCACCCAGCCCATGGATGAGAATATTGTTTAAATAAAAACAACTAACTAAAATTATCAAGTTCTTATATGAAAAACTCTTGCTGCACGTATTACAGATATCTTATTTGTTCTTACAATAAAGCCTATGATATACAGGGTAGTTTGAATCGTTTTTTTAACATATTAGAAAACTGAGGCTCAAAGGTATTCCATAATGTAATCAAGATTTCTCAATTATTAATAAGTACAAAACCGGATTTTAAATTGGAGCCCCTTCTCTAAACCATGATGCTGTATTAATATTACATGGCCCTGCTTTTTTAAAAGGAGTCCCATTTCCTCTCATGGGAAGGGATATCTATGATGACCATGGAACAAATGCCCCTCCGTATCTTACAGGGTGTTCATCAAATACAACTATTTACTTCTCTGACATTTTTTCTAAACTTTATAAGAAGAGAAGATGAAAGAAATGTGAAATATAAAATAAGAACCCATGATGATCCTTAGGCAATGTGTCAGGAATAAAAATTTATCTGTGACATATGAAGATCCTTTTATAACAGCCCTTCTGAAATTCGGTTTCAGGAGGCCTGATTCCTAATTTCGGCTCTCTATTTAATTTACGTATTTCCTAGAACTTGACTCTTCTCTTTGACATGCAGGCCCAGTTTCTGAATGCTTAACTGTAGGATATAGTCCAGAGAATCTCTAAGTGTCCTTGCAGCTCTGAAGATCTAGATTTCTGTGATCATACACTTCGTTTCTGCTGAGAGTAGAGGGGAGAATCTTTAACAAATAAAATAAATCATTCAATGATTATCAGAAAAATGCCCCTTTTCCTTTCCTGTTATAAGAATGTTTCCATTCATTTCTGATGGAATACCCACACTTGGGGCACATGTGCCTGTAGCAATCATCTCTGACGTATGACCCCTATTGCGTTGGTGATCCTGATTTTGTTTTATTTTATTTTTTAAATTTTCCTTCTCAATGTACATCCACTATTCACGAAAGAACATGATTTCTACTTGAAAAAATAACTAATGGAGAGTGGAAAAGAGGACGGATAGTCTGTGGTATTGCCTGTTGTGGGAGAATCAGATGTCAATGGAAATACAGGATGTTTCTTAGAGATTCAGACTCTTGTGACCATGGAAAAATTAGTCCATAAGACAAATTACAAATCAAATAAAGACAGGACTATGAGAACTATTAGGGGTATGCATGCCCCCTTTTGTAAAAGATAATTTTCCTCTGTGACTCATCATGTAGTCACTACACTTAAGCATGAAAGTCACCAGTGGTGGAGACGGGACATCAGATGCTTGAGAATTATTGATTATAGAAATCTTCTTTTGTGGCTCTTGTATAATTCCTCATTAATTAATTTTCATTTAAAAAAGAAGATATATTGTTTTGTATCAGATTTATATAATTCAAGACTCATCTTCTGATACTCCTTGTGATGGTTACTTATACATGTCAACTTGACTGAGCTAAGCAATGCTCAGAAAGCTGACAAAACATTATGTCTGGGTGTGTCTATGAGTGTTTCTGGAAGAGATTAGCATTTGAATCAGGAGACTGAGCAAAGAAGATCTGTCCTTACCTGTGTGGGTGGGCATCATCCAATCCCTTCAGGGCCAAGATAGAACAAAAAGTTAAAAGAAGAGTGAATTTTTGGTATCTGTCTTCTTGAGGCATGACACCCATCTTCTTCTGCCCTTCTGGATTTTGGACTTTTGAACTCCAGGACTTACACTGTTGGCTTCCTTGGTTCTTAGTCATTCAGACTTGGACTGTACTGCGTCACTGTGTATGTGTGTGTGTGTAATAACTTAAAAGATAACTTCAAAACTTCTCATGATGGAGACTTCCAGTTATCTACTACAACATCTATTTTACACTTTCTTATTATTACCTTCTGAAACACAAATATGAAAAAATAAAGTAATTGGTTTGTTTGTAACTCAAAGGATAAATGCTTGAGGGGATGGATACCCCATTCTCCATGATAAGTTTATTTCACATTACCTACCTGTATCAAAACATCTCATGTAGCCCATAAATATATACACCTAATATGAACCCACAAAATTGTTATTTAGCAGTTTTCTTGGTCTGTAATGATGAGGGATTAAGAGCAGTGAGCTTCAGGAAGTAGAATTACTGAGGACTTTGTGGCTCTCCCATGCCAGTTTTGCACAGCTTACTTTCTGACATCTTATAACAGATAAGCCTTTAACTTGTTTAGTCCACTAAGCTACCACAATTTGGATATTTTTTTCATTTAGGCTGCTAAATTAGCTAAGATAGGGCATAAAAGGGGAATTTAAAATTCAGCACTGAGTTTCCTAGTAGCTTAAGAGGGAACTAGAAGAGAGTATTAGTGAAGGTTCTCCAGAGAAACAGAACCAATAGGAGATGATAGATAGACAGATAGATAGATAGATCCAATAGGAGATGATAGATAGATGATAGATAGATAGATAGATAGATAGATGATAGATTAGATAGATAGATAGATAGATAGATAGATAGATAGATAGATAGATAGATAGATGTAGATAGATAGTAAGAAAGCTAGCAGTGTAATTCAGTCCAAGTCTGAATGACTAAGAACCAAGGAAGCCAAATGGATTTAATGACTTGAAATGTGCTCAATTTATTTCTAAGTTCAGAGTATGGGAGAGTCTAAGAACTGAAATAAATATTATCATTGAGAATGATGGTACCTACAGATGAGTGAGAATCAGTTTTCTGAGTTGTTTCTTGGCTTTCCTATTGCAGAAGCACATAAAGATTATAGCAGGTGCCATCAGTGGGCTTTTTTATTCCCTCATATCCCCCACTGGAGAGAGCTGTGTGTTCCATCCCATCTCCATTTCCTTACCTTCCTACCTAATATGAACTGTGGTAAAGAATATAGTTGTTACATGCAATTACTTGTATTGGGAAACATTGAACTCAAATGTTCTTTTATTTTTTAGTGTAAAGAAAATAAGGCCCAGAGACATGAGGTGGTATGTCAAATGTCATGAAATAAGTTAAAGGCAGGTATCACCCTATACATTAGCATAAGAATAAGGGGCAAGAGACCTACCTGCTAGACCCTGTAATTTGAGGACAATTTTGTTTCTTCCACTTGCTAGCTATATGTTTTTTGGCAAACTGTTTAAGTTATTTCTGTCTCTATTTTCTCCTCTCTGAGATCTGAATTAAAATAGTACTAATTTCAAAAATTTTGTGAAAATTAAATGAGATGATGTGTGCAAAATGTTTAGCACTATGTTTGGCCTATAATTAGTGCTTAAAATATTTTAGCTAAAAATTAAGAAATGATAGAGGCTAGTAAACAATTTGTCAATAGATAAATAAATGGTATGTATAAGATGAGCTTTGCCATGAGTTTAGAGAAGACAGCAATCTCTATGGGCCTGGGTGATGTGAGGAAGCTTTTGCAGAGAGAAGCTTGCAGGATTTCTCTGGCTGAGCATGCTTACTTAGTAACATTTAAAAAAAAACCTGCTGTCCAAGTCGTTAGCTGGAATTGAAAGATAGAGAGATGGTTAGAGGGTCAATTTAGTAAGAGCAGAAGAACGCACTGGGAGTGAATCATTTGTCTGGACATAGAAGGCTGAGTCAGTGAGAATGGACTGTCATGTAGGCAGGTTGAGCTAAAGCCAAAAACACTGGGCAATGATTGCTCTGAGGGACAACTTCCAGCCAAGCATTGACACTCCCTCTATGCTCCCAACTACTCCCAAGTTCAGAGTTTCTCCGATGGTCCCTCAATCAGAATTCCAGGGAGGGCAGCACACCCTGGCAAAAGTAGAAAAATGCCAGCTTGCTGTCCACTACATTTCTGATGGCATCCTGAAGTTAATGTTTGTCCAAAGAGTCCCACAAGGTAAAGGGAAAAATATTGATTCAATATGAGAAACTGCTAAAACTCCTGAGTCTTTAAATGACAGAGAAGCCTCTCCTTGGAAGCAGTGAGTTCTTCAAAGCTATAGGGTTTCAAGCAGACACTGTACAGGTACACCCAAGATAAACTGTAGAGACAATTTTTTCATTAAGAACAAGGCCTATTTTGATGACTTTCAACTCAAAAAGTTCATCACTTTATACTTTGACTTGAATTAAAAACCATAATTAAACATTTTCTTTCCTAGCTGAAAAATGTAGATTGCACCTAAGCCAAGGTAAAAAGTAGTAACAATCATAAGCTATCAATCAATACTAAGTACCCACCCTGTAATAAACAGTGATCTAAATATTGTAGAAAATAGAGAGTTGCATTGTACAGAGCCACTATCTTCAGACAGTAACTTTAAGCAGTAAGGTTGAGTGGAGAAAAATATTTTCACATTATTAGAATATTCATTATTTCTTTCCATCTGAAGGCAAAATATTCATTGGCAACTCCATTCCAGGCTAGAAATACAGGGATGTTCCAATCTCTATGGATACAACAATGAATAAATTCAGGCATCGGTCTCCAGAAGGAAGGATAGCCACTACAAGTTTGGGAGGTCAAGAATCGTTTCTTGGCCAGGTGCTGTTGCTCATGCCTGCTAACCCAGCACTTTGAGAGACCAAGACAAGAGACTCACTCAAGCCCAAGAGTTCGAGACCAGCTTGGGCAACATCGTAAAACCCTGTAGTCCCTGCTACTCCAGGAGCTGAGGTGGGAAGATTGCTTGAGCCTGGGGGAGTGAGGCTTCAGTGAGCCAAGATTGCACCACTGCATTCCAGCCTGGGTGACAGAGTGAGACCCTGTCTCAACAACAAAACAAAAAAAAAAAACAAAACAAACACACAAACAGACAAAATCTTTTCCTTGAAGGATATATACATTCAAATGAGAAGAATAGGAGCAGAAGGGGACCTTTTCACATTCAGTTCATGTTGTGGTCAAAAAGGGAGGAAAAGATGTCTAGTATCTGTACAAATCTGCAGGAAGTTCAAATCTTGGCAAAGTGAGGGAGCAGACGGGATAAGGTTAAAGACGTAGGACGTTTGTATTGTGATATTTAATAGGTGCTATGGATATCAAACCCAGATTCCTGTTGCCTGGCTGGTGCACCAGTTCTCGAGATGCTGTAAGTGTGGGATGCTAATGGCTCACGGTTTACTCCCCTTAGCCAACGGGAGTCACTCTGCTGGAAGAAACATAGGCATTTACATCTCCCCACAGGGTGCCTGATGACAAAGACTGATATAAATTGAGATAAAAAGGCTAACACCCTATCCACAATGTGAAACCAGCCCTGAGACACAATTCATACTCCTGAGATTCCCTGGGGTCAGGTTCAAAGTTAGACTTCAGCTGCAAGGACACCTTTGTTTGGAGGCATCCCATGTCCTTTTCTTCTTCTCCTACTCCTTTAAAGATTTCTTCGTTATGATATCTCCCTCAATAAGCAACTTATCATCAATCCCCAACTCAAACTCTGCTTCTAGGAAGCTCAACCTAAGACACTATTGACTCAAATTTGTTCATTTTCTTTCTCTGATCCAGTTATTTTCCACATCCCTAAACATTAATTTGTATCATCTGATTGGAATAAGACACTATTTATCTAGGCCTCATTGAGTTAAATGTACACATCATAATGTCCTCGCTATGCAGACAAAAAAAAACTTATTTGATTTGGTCGTATCTGTCTACCTTAAAGAAAAATAAAATAGATGATCATTGTCTGAATAACATATATATTGAAATCTTTCCTTTAAATATTCTCGATTTGCAAAGTTCTTATGGCCACTCATTTCAACAAATAGTATATCTTATTATCTTAGTCACCACCTCTTCTCTTGCACATTGGCTACTGGGCACAGTATTCCTATTCCTATTAAACAGATGAGGAAACTGGGAATACTTAGAGGTTAACAGTTTTGCAACAGTCATGGAACCAGACCTATAATCAGTCTCCTGATTCTCCACCCAGTGAAGCTTTCATTAACCCAGTGTAGAGAAAATGCTAAGGGTCCATGGACGCCACCTGTTGTTTGTTCGATTTGTTTTCTGTTTCTGATTTTTTTCCTCATGTGTTTCCAATGAGAGAGAATTTTGATCCCTATTTGGCATTCCAGCAAATCATTTTCCAGCAAAATCCCGGATCCAGAGATTTGTCCATCCCAAAGGCGTTATGGAAAGACCCAAGTGGCAGGACAAATCCAGAAGCCTCGTTTCCATGGGCGGTTATTACAATGCTTTTGTAACAGGGTTATTGCATATGCATTAACACATATGTTGGCCCATGGTAATGTGAAAAGCTGGAAAACTGAGCCGAAGCGGAAGAATGGAGGAACTGTTCTAAGGAGTACAGTTACAGAGCCTCAAAAATCTAGATCCAAGCTAACTCTTCTGACTCTGTAGTCAGCATTGATTGAATGTGTTTGCATGTCTAGAATGTGTGGAGCTAGGACGATAACAGAAAATGTGTATTACATATTTATTCTAATATTACAAATTGACTCTGAAGCACAGTGCTGGGCACGTAGCACACAATAAATGTTTATTCTCTAAATGTTTGAATTTTACCATATATTTTAAGACCAACTCATCTGTCAAGCAAGGTGGAAGATGTAGTTATCTAAAATAAATAAATTATTTTTCAGTGATATACAATTGCAGGGATAGGAAATCTTCCTTTAAGGACAAAGGGTGCCTGAAGGATAAAAAACTTTAGGAAGACCTGGCTTAATTGTATGCTGTGCAAATAATTAGGTGTGTTGAACTGACAAGTGACTTAACTTTTCTGATTTCCGGTTTCCCTGAATATAAAATAAGGGGTCAAGCCAGGTGATTGAGTACCATGGCTCCTTGAAATTTTAATATTTTCTGAATTGTACTAAAGTTTCTACACTATGTAGAAGTTTCCCCAGCCCTAAAAAGAACTCTGAGGTTTGGCTTCCATTGATTCATCTTCTAAAGGAAGTGTGCATTTCCCCTACATATAGAATTTGGTGACGGGCAGGTTGCCTAAAAAGATACTTCACTGCAATTAGTTTTCTTTACTCCCTGACAGAGGGTTTCAGAGCCCAGAGGCAACTTCCACCAGGATAAAAATACTCTGCACTGTCAGTAGAAGATATTCTTACATAACATGCACTGATTTCTTTCCCCCATTTTGCAAGTGCTCAGAGGAATGGTAGGGTTTGCTGACATCCTCGAGCAGGTCAACACGCATTAAGGCTTTACTCCCTTGTCTGATATAAGCTGAACATTGCTGATTTAAACTATTCTCTGCGTAAGTTGCTGAAAAGAACTTCAGATCAAGGGTAAAGATTATTTTCACTTTTATTTATAGGGGTTCTTTCTTTTTAAAATAATGTTGGAAAAATAATGAAAGCATTTTACTAAAACAGTGGTTCTCAACTGGAGGTAATTTTTCCTCTCCCAGGGGATATTTGGCACAGTCTGGGAATAT
This sequence comes from Hylobates moloch, assembly GCF_009828535.3. Lineage (NCBI taxonomy): Eukaryota > Metazoa > Chordata > Mammalia > Primates > Hylobatidae > Hylobates > Hylobates moloch. The sequence continues at coordinate 90,502,415 of NW_026652285.1, read as the reverse complement.
TTTTGTTTGTCACAACTGGGGAAGTGTTACTGGAATCTAGAATATAGAGGCCAGCAATATGGCCAAACATTCTACAACAGGCGAGATGCCCCTTGCCCCTACCAAAGAAATAATCTGGCTCTATTTCAGAAAAACTTGCATTAAAATTTCAAAAAACATAAATTCTAATATAGCAGTTGATTTCATCCTCTTGTTCAAATGTGAATTACATAATTATAATTATGTTTTACATATAATTTAGCATTTTCTTCCTTTTGTTTGTATCACATTATAAATATCTCCACATTTATAATTTCATCTTCCTAATTATTATTTTAATGGCTGCTTAAGAATCCATTGGGTCAATCTGCCATGTTATGGAATCCCATTTTCCTAATGTTGATTATTTTGGGTGTTTCCAACATATCCCCTTATTTTGAATGATTTATTATGATAAATTTTCAGGGATGTAAATTACTGTGTCATCGACATGATTATTTTTCAGGCTTCAGCTTCCCAAAGTTTTTTCACAGTTAAATATTAAAAATTAAAATATCTTTTCAGTAATTTGACCAAGGTTGCTTAAAAGTTTATGGCAATGACATGAATCAAATATAGATATTTAGGTCTTGCCTGTCTCATAAAAAATGCAATTTAGAAGTTCAAAGCTAAGCGTCATAAATTATTTACTTTTTTAATCTCTAGAAATACGTTTATTTCTTTCTTTTTTTTTTTTTCTTTTGAGACAGGGTTTTACTCTTGTTGCCCAGGCTGGAGTGCAATGGTGTGATCTCAGCTCACCGCAACCTCTGCCTCTTGGGTTCAAGCGATTCTCCTGCCTCAGCCTCCCAAGTAGCTGAGATTACAGGCATGCACCATCATGCCACCATGCCTGGCTAATTTTGTATTTTTAGTTGAGATGGAGTTTCTCCATGTTGGCCAGGCTGGTCTTGAACTCCCGACCTCAGGTGATCCACCCGCCTTGGTCTCCCAAAGTGCTGGGATTACAGGCATGAGCCACCTCGCCTGACCTATTTTCTAGATAAAAGGGGAGAATAACTCAAGTCCCTTATTTCCTTTCCCTAATTAAAAAAAAAAGTGTATTACAAAGTTCGGTGAAGATTCAGAACTGAGCACAGTAATGCATGAAACATTTCACATGTCTCTACAGTTTTGTTCCAAATCTTCATGGGAAGAAAACATGTGAAATGGAAATCACCCTGCTGTCCCATGTGGCACATAAATAATGGGTGATCTATTAAAAAACAAGTCCCTTTTCCAAAGAATGGTCCTTTTTATTTTCCAAAAAATAACTTTTAAAATATTCTAACACTGTATTATTCTACATCTTCTGGTCCCATTCTGACCTCCTCCATCTGAGCTATACTAGCGTAAAGACCAACACAGAGTAAATTGTCCCGTTCACCTTGAATTGTATTTTTCTCCTTGATTAGGAAAAGAGTCAAATAAGTAGTGATTTGAGAAATGCTTGAGTAGACAAAGTTAGTCAAGGCTGGGGAAGAATTGAAAAGGTAAATAATCAACCACCAGAAAGATTGTGGAGGGTGGCTCTTTGTCCTTGCGTGGTAAGTAGGAGTTGATAGTATGAGCGATGTAAGAGAAATGAGTTGTCAAGTAGAAGGGAAGTGCACAGAAAAATGAATGGACATAGACAAATCCAGCACGTCTTTCAGGATTCAGCACAAAGTTCTCCCTTCATAGAGCCATTCTCGATCCTCCTAAAAGAAAGTGATCTCTCCCACTTGTTTACACACAAGGATTCCTAAGAATATCCCTTTTGTGAGATGTTTTATTTTCTACATTTTAATTTTATTCCGAATGATCATTTTATTCTAAACGATAATATTGTTGATGGCAGGAGATGTGCCTCATTCATTTTCCTATTCCATATGGCAGCTGGTACAATGTATTAAAGATAGTAGCTGCCCATTGAAAGAGATTTAATGAAATGAAACATGAATATTTACCAAACAGTACAATTAAAGGAAGACCAGGGTGCCGACCTTTCCATTATGCAGGCGATGTTTGCAAATACGTGATTTGGTTTGATGGTTACTGAGAGCAAAGCATTCTATAGTTTTAAACATCACACACAATTTGAAATTAGTGCACCCCAGAACTATGACAGCGACAAAAGAGGAATTGAAAGAGGTTCAAATGAAAGAGTTAATGAAGAAAAGAGGAGAAACATGAAACGTCATAGGTTGCATTGATTATCTATTGCTGCATGACACACTACCCCAGAATGTAGTGACCTAAAACAATACATATTATCTCATAGTTTCTGTGAGCCATAAAATCAAGGGTGCTTAGCTGTGTCCTCTGCCACAAGATCTTTTCTTGGGCTGCAATTAATATGCTAATCAAGATGACTGTCATCTGAGGACTCAACTGGAGAAGGATCCTCTTCCAAGTTCACTCTCATGGCTATTGGAAGGCCTCAGATTCTCAGTGGCTATTGTTTGAAAACATCAAATTCTTGCCACATGGGCCTCTTCATAGGCAGAGGGAGGGCCCTGAAAGTGAGAGCAAAAGGAGGACAAGCAAGATAGAATTCATATAATTGTTCTAACTTCACCTTGGAAGTGACATCCTGTAACTTTTATCATCTTCTACTTATTAGTAGCAAGACAGTATGTCCAACTTACAAATCAAAGGGAGAAAATTACAAAGGGCATGAATATCAGAGGAGAGGATCATTGTAGCCAGTTTAGAGGATACTTATCACAGGGGTCAACGAAGCAAAATAAAAAAAAGTTGACAATGAGGTTGTTTTAAAAATTTAAGAAAAAAGATAAAAGCAGCTAGTAGAGAGAAATAACAGAAAGAAAAGAAAAAAGGGAAAGAAGAGAGCAAAGTAAAAATAGAAAATAAAAGGGGAGGGCATGAAAAGCAAGAATCTTCACCCACACATTTCCCAGTTTATGTTTTTTTTCTTCTAAAGTTGCTCTAATGAAAGCAACAAATCTCTCTAGAGAAACTGTCTTCAAAGTAAACCTCCCAAGAGGAGGACGCGCTACCACAGAAGACACAAATGCTGTTTATATTCTCCATCACGCCTGACTATCTTATTGGGCCTTGGACAACCTTTTAAAAAAGAAGTTTTGATCCTGCAGCCTAGGGAAGAATGTGTTGCAAAATTCTTGACCTTTTCCAATGTTCCTGGGGGCCAAAAGTGTTTAGAGAAGTGAAAAATTCAATTTCTCTGCTTGACTTGTCATTCAGACCTCAGAAAGAATACAGAGACAGATAGATCATTACAAATATCCCCATTGTTTTGCTCAAAGTCCCTAAGGGAAGAAAAAAATTGGGAAATAGAAAACACCCCACTGCCTCATGGTGGACAGAAATAATCTCTGGACGGAAATGAATATTTTCTCAAAAATGGATGTTTTTTAATTTCAACAAATAGCCTTTTAGTTGCTTTAACATTCCATTATTGTAAATTATGTATGTCCTCTTATATTTAAAGTTTTAAGCAATTTTGTGTCTCATAGTAAACCAAAAAGAAATACAGAAATCCAAAACACTCCTCATGTCAGAATTCCTCCCCTTAACTTACATACCAAAGACAAAGCTAATTTCCTTCCCACTCAGTTTTAAGCAGAACATTAAGAATTTAAAAGCTATCTGTATCATAAAGGCTGATACTGGACTCTATTTCAAAAATTTCTGATGTTCTTACTAGTTTATGCCAATGTTTCCAAAAATGATCATCCACTAATATCTTTTGCAAGTGCTCCTCTCTCTGTCTGAAATTTCTTTCCTACAGCTTGCTCTGCATAGTGGTTATCGTTATCAATTTTAGGATTAGCTTAGTATCCATCTCTTTCATAAAACCATTTTTGGCCACGCCTCATCTTGATTAGAGCAAGTTTCCAGCACTTCTTATACTAGAAACTTGGGCATAAGCCTATCAGAACTTATCAAAATATACTCTAATTATATACTGAAAATAGGAACTGTGTCCTTTATCTATAAATTACAGGCACTCAGCTTATTGCCTTACTTATAATACATGCTCATTATATATATGTTGAATAAATGAGTAAACACATTTAGATACATAACTAGGTTTAAGAACTGACATGTTAGAACATTTCCCATCTTTCCTAGGTTCCCTTTGCAGAGAACCTATACCTATGGTTCCTGCAAAATTGGTCATGCACAGATGTGCTATAATACCTGGCCATGAGGCTACTTATTAGAAGCAAGGAAATTGAAGTTTACAATCAAGGAGAGAGAATTACAGGACATAAATATCATTGGTCTACAAATGGATATCTGACCCCATCTGGGTAAACTGAATTGTTTCCCATGGGAAATGTCAGAATGTCTACCTAATTTCTATTGAATATTCATATTGAGCAGTCATGAGGAGCTGAAGCGGAGACAGCCATTGTCATACAACATGCTAATAGAGCATAGTGGTACTCTCTTTTGGAAACAGAGACAGAGACAGAAGATAAATGTTTGTATTTGGCTCTATGTCAAGTGGAAGATATAAGAAGGCTTGGCCTTGGTTCCATGGAGACTAGTATGCATGAGAAGGTTTGGCTTACCCAGATTCTTAGTGATATAAGAAAACATCAAAGAGAAACATGTACAGGGTCCCAAGAGGCCATCTAGTCCTTCCCTGAGTCTCACAGGATGAAGAAGGTGATGCCCAGGGAAAGTGAGTGAGAAATACTAATAGAATACTCGGCTTTCATAATTTTCAGTTCAAAGTGAATGAAACCCCAGTTATTTCCCTTCACAATCATGACAGTCTTATGTATGGTTTAAGAACTCCAGTTTTATAACTAGATGTCATATTTGAATGTTGATTTTACCATTTGCAGACTTTCACAGGTCAATGGTGGCAACTAATGGAATCACTATGAACCTCCATTTTACTGTTTCTACTTGCAGGTTTGTTCTGATGATTAGTTAATATTCATAAATCATTTAGAACAGATTCTGGCACATAATATATGCTCAAATAATGTTAGCTATTGCTCTTACCATTATTATCATTATCTTGTTATAGCTCCTTGCAACAATGACCATATATTAAATACTTTGATTAAGATGGGAATGATTCAATAAATGGATCATTGATGTTACTTATTCCGTGATGTTTTCCTGGGCTTCTTTTCACACAATGCCTTGTAAAGGCTTTTGTTGTCCCACAGATGGTGTTATTTTTTCACATCGATAGCCTTACCAGAATGTTTACTTCTTAAAGTAAGAACTGTATTTTCCTTTTTAATTGCTCCAGCATTAACCAAGGGCCTAGCAACTGTTCTGGTATCAATTTGTTAGCGGTGGTCTACTGGTGTGATGGAACCAAAAAATGCAAACAAAAACAACAGCAACAACAAAAAGGAGCTCATGATATCTTCAGTAATGGGGCTCATTTGAGAACTTCTAAACTGCACCTTTTGTATCACCATCCTCATCATTACCCACATCATCATTATCACTGCTAACATTTATTGAGAGCTTACTATGTGGAGATACTAGCCTCGCATTGTCTTTAAATCATCACAAACTGGGTGTTAGAAGTCATTATCCCCCATTACAAATGAGAAAACAGTTTCATGGAGTTTCTCGAACTCAGCTATTATCTGAGAAAAAATCAAACCTATAAATTGTTTCTATTTCAAAACTGAGGTCCTTAACTATCAAGTCATGTTGCCTCGAATCCAGTTTTTCATTCACCCATTTATTCAGCCTTCCATTCAACACTGATAGGTAGTTAGGAGGTGGTGGGCTCTGTCCTATAACAATCTTTGGTGTCATTCCATCTTGCATGCTAATAAATTTTCCGGAGAGGCAATATGAGATATTCCCTGGTTGGCTTTGCCCAGGCATACATATTTTACCCACAGTCTTTAACTCTGCCTCTATCCATCCCATTCCCTATGTTCTCATTTTCCCATTTATGAATGGGGGGAAAAAGAAACCCAATAGCCCCGTTAATTCTCTTAGTGACACAGCCAAGTTTTCCTGGCTCTGAAGGACTTGCCCTCCTGACTCAATACACCGTGTACCAAAGGTAATCAGGGCAACTTATTTAAAACTTATGATCTAATTAGTGGCTTTTAATGGTAGTTAATTACATGGAGAGCAACAAAGCATTTACATTTTCAACCAAGCTTTTTCCCAGACTGAGACAGGAACAGGTATTTATTCAGAGTCATAAAGGAGAGGGGATACTAGAGTTAACATCTAATTACACAGAATTGTCCCTGGTAATTATGAGCAATGTTTTATTTATCTGAAAATTATAGGGGCTTTGCAAAATCTTTGACCTGAGAGACTTGGAAAGGAGACAGAGAAGGCATTAAATGACGTACAGTGTCCAGGCATATTTCTAAAAAATTTCCCAGGTGACTGGAAGTAGGAATGCTCAGGTGAAAAAAAAAAAAAAAAAAAGAGAGAGAAAAATGTTCACATTTCTACTGGAGAGGTAATATAACATCTACTGAAATGTAGACTATAAATAATGTAAGATTGAATTAATTAATGAAAATTCTAATTCAAATACCGATTTCACCACTTGCTAGTTTGGCAGAAAAGTAATCACTCAGAGCCTCCGTTTTCTAAAAATAATATTTACCCTGAATATCTCATAAAAACAAACTCATTTGTTTCTTGACTGTTTACTACATGAATGCTTATAGTAGCACCAGATGTAGGGAGAAATATTATGTTCTCTTTGCCCTCATGAGTCTTCAAGTTTAGTAAGAGAGACAAATATGCAAATAAATAACATTAATAGTATAATTTTAGGTTCTAGATATACTGCTCTGAGGTCCTGTGAAACTGATTTAATGTCGTTCCGGGTAGATAGGCGTGCGCCGGGGCAGGACGGGGCTCTCAGGTGATGGTTCAGCAATTACCGCATTGCCTCTCTAAAAACGATAATTCGGCAGCCAGGGAGAGCCAATTTCCTGATTGTCCACACCTGTTAACATTACACGTGTTAATTGAATGCAGGCCCCCGGGAGAAGCAGCTTCTTGGGGATGCCTGTTAAGAAACAAAATGGCAAAGTGTGACATTCCGGGGCACACGCCACCAGAAAAAGGAAAAATGCTTCAGATGAGCGTGTATGTAACTCCGTAAACACACTCCTCCTGCTCAATTCCAAATGGTAAGGAAAGCACTGCGCATGCGGAAAGCCCATCCTGAGGGAAGAATCATGGGAAAGCGGCGAGCCTATAAATTCTAGGATCACGGTTAAACGTTCCCCACCCCTGCTCTCCCCACCCGCTTTTTATTTTTATTTTTTTAATTTATTTACTTTTTTTTCTGTCTTCTCCTCTCTCGGACCTTCAGGCGTACGCTTGGGTTTCTTCCAAGCAAATTTTCCTTTCTTTCCCGTTCTAAAGCCTTTACAAAATAAACTTCCACTCCTGCTCTGGAACTTTCCTTGATCTCTTTTTCAGTCTCATGCCCCTCAGTCCAATTCCTTCTTCTGAGGAGGCAGGAACTGAGGTTGCTGCAGGATTGTTGCAGATCTGTACGGATTGGACGCCGGTAACTCCAGGTAACTCGGACCTCTTCCACTGCTAATACTATTATAATTAGTTATAATATTAGTATAAGTAATGTATAGTTATAATTGTTATATAATTGTTACATTATTATAATTCAGTTGAACAAATATTGAGACCTTGGTACATGTTAGATACTCCTGTTGTCTGCCTAACTGTGGAAGGCACTGTTTCCACTCATACTTATTTAAAGTAAAGTAGAATCTCAACCAAATTGTGAAGTGTTCTTTTAGTGATTCCAGCCTCCGTGAACTCTATATAGTTCTCTCCACTCCCCAGGGTATCTTCTCCAAGGCAACCAGTGTCCTTTGTAGAGGTGGGGCTTTGTAGTCAAATAGAACTGAATTCAAATCCACATCCACCCTTTGTAGTTCTATACAATGGGAAATTCAATTTCTTCATGTGCAGAATGGAAGCAAAGCAGTGTTACTTCTTGAAAGGATGAAACGCCCCAACTTATTTCATACCCTTTCAAGATCACCTTTATTAAGGTTTTATGATCCAATTATTCCTACTGAGTTATCAACATCCATGATGGTTATAAATTCTAGATTTGGAGGCAATATAGTTAATGAGAAAAGGATAGTTCCTAAACTCAAACAACCTGGGTATAAATCCTCACTTTCTCACTTAATATGCCCTAATTTTCTTGCCATTTTACAGCTTGATGTCTTTACCTTGGGTATATATAGTTATGTCACTTGAAATTTTAGGTCTCCTCTATAGCAATTCTGTCTTTTTTTGGAATGTGACATTAAATATTGGTTTTTAGATAAACGCAGCTCAGTGTATAAAAACGGCACGAAATGAGGACTAGTTCCAAACTGAGAATCACATGATTTGTTTCATGTGATTTCAGTTTGCCCATAGGGTGTGTGATATTAAACCAGTCATTGGCGGGAGAGGAGGGGAGCTCCAAAGTTCTTTTCATTATTAATAAGCAATGGTTCTACAAATATTTTATTTTCACTTTTCCTGTCACCTGACTTCCTAGAGAACATGAAGAGAGAGTCCCTCTCCATTCCATTCCTCCCTCTAAGTAATATTCATCCTAAAAGTATTTTTGAGAAACTCTTATATGCTAGGAATACATTGCAAGATTAATGTAATAAACACATGTACCTCATATTTTGTTCTTTTTTTTTGTTTTTCATTATTAGTTTTGGTTCATCAATGAGATAAGAACAGCAGGAAACATGCCACAAATTTCTTTTTTATCCTCTGTCATACCTTAGAGTTGCAGGCACATGATCAGTAGTAGCTGAACGTCCTTGTCAATCATTATCGAATGTGGTTACTAATGGAAAGGGGCGTCAAAAGGTCCCTTTAGTCATCAGGAGCAAAGGAATAAAAATATACATAGAAGGTTTTGTTTTACTTGTTATTTTATATTCATAAACTCTATAACTTGAATTTCCATAATTTCTTACTTCTAAAATGCAAAGTCATGATCCAGAGGGGAAAAAAAAATTCTATAAGCTGGCGAATGATTAGTCATAGCAAGTCTGTGTGCCTGAGGGGATGGATGGGTGGGTGGTGGTAAAGGAGCCTGTGACTTGGCTCCAGGCCCGCTCTGCCACTAAATCACTGAGTAATATCAAGCAAGTTGCTTAACCTCTGACTCCAGTGAACTGGCCATGCCCTGGCAGGGTACAAGCCTAATAAGAATTTCAATTTATGTTCCCAGGCAAAGCTTACTCTTCTTGGAGTAATTCAAAGTCCTACTTCTAGGCACTAGTTGTCCTTCAGCATTCATTTCTTCTGTTTCTTCCCTTTTTCCATCTATTGATCCATTTATTGAAAATATATTTATCATGTATCCTTCATGAGTAAGTCATTTTTTTAGACACTAGAGCCTCAAAAGAGTAAAAATGGACCAAAAAACCATGTTTTTATGAAGTTTACAGTCTACTTCAGTAGACTATAATCAGTCTGTTGTTTGCAGTCTAGACAACTTTAAAAAAGCAAATGAGTAAAAATACAAGTGTTGGTAGGCAATAGTTGCTGTGGGGGATAAATGAGTTGGCAAAGTATATCAGGAACATTGGGAACATGGTAATTGTAAATGAATAGTCAGAGAAAGCCTCAGTGGAATGAATAAAGACCCCAAGGAGGTGAGCGAGACATGATGTGATCTGAGAGAAGAACATGCCAGGTAGAAGAGAAGGTGTAAGTCATGTTGCAGATGTGCCTAGTGTACTTGACAGCAACACAAGGAAGACTTGTGGCTTGAACAGAGTGGGCAAGTAGAGCAAATTTGCTGTTGAAGTCAGAGCAGAAACTGGCAGCCATATTATGTATGGCTTTGTAGACTATTGGCTTTCCCTTAGTCAGAAAGGGAAGCCACAGGCGGGGCTTGGGAAGAGGTAGCTGCATGATCTGATTTTTATTTTAATAAGATCGCTAAGGCTGCTGTGATGATCAGAGGGACTATGGGTGGCTACTACAAGACTAGAGACTGTGACGGCATAACCCAGGGTAGTAGCAGCGGAGGTGATGTAGGTGGTCAGATTTTAAATATATTTTGAAGATTTTTTTTCCCATGATGTTAAATACAGGGTTTAATCCTTGAGAGTTACTGAGCTACACTAAGTGCTAGAAACTACTAAATACTAATGATGTGAAAATTAATAGAAACTTTTCCTTTCTGTGTAGGCAACGTATGTCTACAGATTATGGTTGTTAGTTTTTCACCAGCTCTGCTATGTTTTCATTCAGTGATTTATTTCTATAACCTACTGTGATTCATATATATGAATCAAGAGTCACACTATAATAGTAAGAAATTTACAACCTAAATTATAATAGTGAAATATTATAGGTAATTAATATCCAAATATAACTGCTCAGGACCCATGTTGTACTGGTCTCTCTTCATCGTTTAGTAAAGTGTCACATCTCCAGATTTAGTGCCACCCTAATTTATGAGATCTGAGCAGCAGCTTCACCTTGTCCCATCTTGACCCCTGCCCTACATGGTCCTCCTGTTCCCTGACAGCTATTCCCTCAGGGGCCTCTCAAACTCAATCCACATAGTACTCAATGAGAATGATTGTTTGGGAGTTACATGGAGTGAATGAGAACCAACTCTGTGAATGGACCATCAGTGAAATTTAACCTCAGGATTTTAGGAGCTATGTGAATATTTGAGGGAAGCCTATTGCAAATCTCTGATAAACTGGTGCTCACACAATATTTGTGCAACTTTTTTTATTGTCATAAAGGAAATGGCTCTCATCAACAAATACATATGGACATATGGGCAGTGCTATGTTAACATTCCTGGTATATTTAAACTTCAAAGGTGTGTGTCTGCGTTAGGAGAGCTTAATACAAATGAATAATTGTGAAATCTCAGAATGTTAGGTGCCATGGGGTAGATTCTTTTGGAAGTGTGTGTTCCAGGGACTCTCTTCATAACACTGGCTCAGAGGCAAGCAGAATCTTAAGTAGGATGACAGCATAAGCCATCTAGAACATTCCTTTGTACTTTAAGACAAGGAAACAGATCCAGAAGCGGGGGCTATCCTGGCCACAGTCACAACGTTAATAAGTGGCGATGTCAGCATCTGATTCAGTGCCACAGACCTCTGCATTATTCTGTCCCTGTCACACTATGCTGACCATTACTCTTAACAATCCAGTGGCCACACAGAAAGGGTCCCAATGGGAAGAATTCTTCTTCATCCTTATTACAATATATTCATGCATAAGAAAAATAACCTCATTTATTTCCCCAAATCCTAACAAGTGAATACCGATATTCAAAGTTTTGCTTTCTTCTTACAAAACACATGGGGGAATAAAGATATGTAAAGATCATCAACTCATTCCCCCAGACTTCTCTGTTGGAACAGGTCTCTTTCTAAACAGGTAGCTCTAATATTAGATTAGCTGTAAACATATTTTGACCTTATTTTACTCTTTATAATTTTATTATTTTTAGAATTTTTTTTTGTTCTCATGGATATGTATTCTATTGGAGGTTCAGCTAGACTGAGTCAAGAGACATACATACACTCACACATATTACACACTCACATGTGCACATACATATATGTGCACACACACATGCAGGCACACACACACATGCATGTACACACACACTCGCACATGTGTTTCAGTCACATTGTCAAGTGTTAGACCCAACATCTCACTATAAAATATTCAAGGACCACAGTTAGCTATGCTGAGTTTGTAGAAATATTTGAAGAGCAAAAGAAACTTTCCAAAACAGATTAACAGATGAAACACATAGATTTTAAAGCACCATGTACTTATAGTATTACGCTGCTACTATCATGTTTTATACATCTCTTTATAGTTTACAAGAAGTACATATTCATCTTGTCATCTTTAAATTAAACAATTTTGAAGTTATTTAGGGGACGTAGTTTTATATCTTTACACAGATGGATAAAAAAACAAGCAGCCTTGCCCAGCTTGTTTTGAGCAGAACTGAGTAGTAGACATCACACTTCCTCATACTTTGTATATATTCTGATCACTATTGTATAAGCCAATGTAGTGCTGATGCTTATGTGAAGTAACATTGGGTATCCAGTTGAGGAAGGAATCAACAAAAACTTAGTCCACGAGGCTTTCACAATACCCTTTAAGAAGTCTTAAGAATAATGTGTTTGGCAAACATAACTAGACATTTGAAGGTCATTACATTTGTACCTATGAACCATAATGAATTCCTGTCCAAAATGTCAAAAACTCCAGCAGTGCTTTATTTATCCATATACATGAACTATCCCTCTTGTGGGCTCCTGCTTTCTCCAGCAGCATTTCCCCCCTGCCTGTGGAATATCTTTACGCTAAAATTGACCAAGCTGGTAGCAGTTCTGGTGTATTGCTCATCACATTTCTGCTCTTTTTGTGTATGGAGCTGTAGGAAAGGATTATAAAGACAGCATGCCAGGAGAGGATGGGACCATAAAAACCATCAATCATACCCTACAAATGTCAATGCTAAGTCCTGGAAGGTTCAAATGACTGTCTCTGTGGTAAAATCTGAACTAGATTGAGGGATTTTTTTTTTTTTCCCAGGAGAAAGTAACTGCGATAAGATTTTCTCTCCCACTCTAAAGAATCAGAAAACTAGGCAACATATATGAAAAAAAATTATCCCCCCAGATATTGGACAAACAAGCAGAACAGATTGTGACCACCGAGAAAAGAAACCAACAGGGTGTGATGTACAATACCCCAGAATTTCCATCTGGAGGAAATTTTGGGACCACTATGGAAGCTAAGTTTAATAGATTCAGTGAGATTAGGATATAGAGATCAGAATTAATAGAGGTGAAGATGGCTAGAATTTTCAGGGCAGAATTTGAAAAGAGAGAGGGCCATACTTAGCAAAAATCTCAAAAATCAGTATGGGGGACTCCTGGAGTCCTTACCTAATACTAATCTGCATATATGTATGATAAAAATTCATAAGACAATGTGAAAATAACAAATTCTGTGGAAAGAAATATTACTATAGAGTTGTGAGCTTGAATATTTGCTAAGCTCCCACAAGGCTAGCAATCATTTAATACCCTACTGGACTGAATAAAGAGAACTTGATGAAGACAGGGCCATTGACTAAAGACCCCCAAAAGGTCACACCTTAGTGGAGGGGTGACACTAGCTCTCAAGTAAATGCTACTCTGGACCCACAATAAAAAAGCTTTAAGTTAAACCTCAAAATTATCAAGTTGATCTGCAAATAAATAACTACTGGAGCAAATTAAGTTCAACTCTCTTTAAGGAAAACAGCAGAATTCAGCACTTAACAATGTAAAATTCATAGTGTTTGGCAGTCAATTAAAATTTATTGGATATGAAAATAAGCAGGAAGAAAGTGACACATAACCAGGAGAAGAAAAAAGTCAATAGAACAGGAGTCAGAATGGCAAGGCAGTATGGAATTAGAAGGCAAGAACTCCTATTTAGCTAGTAAAAATTGCATAAATAATGTGCTTGAGGAGTTAAACAGACATAGACATAATAAAGAAACATTGCCTGAAATAAAATATTTATCAGTTTGGTTCAACATCATAAGACAAGCTAGTAAATTACAAGAAATAGCAACAGAAACTATCCAAACCAAGTGCAAATGGCAAAATTGTTTAAAAAATAAAAAGAGCAGTATCCTACAGAATAATATCAGGCATGGCAATTTGAGTCCAATAAAGAAAAAGAAAGAGGTAGAAAAAGAAAAATGAGAAAATAATGACTAAACAAATTACAATTTGATGCAAGCAATAAATCCAGAGATCCGAGAATCTGAAACACTTCAAAAGGAGAAAGAAAAGCAAAGAGAACCACATTAAAGCCCATCCTAATCAAATTGCTGGAAATTCCTGATGAAGATAAAATCTTCAAACAACAATAGGCAAAATATACAAATTAATTACAGAGGAACAAAAACAAGAATGACTATGCAAACCGATAATGCAATGGTGTCTTTAAAGTGTTGAAAGAAAACAAAAAATGAACCTAGAATTCTAGAACTCATGGAAAATAAAGACTTCTTTCAGATGGAAAGAAGAACAAAAAAAGCTGAGAATACTTGTCACCAGTAGACATACTCCCTAAGAATTATTAAAGATAGTTTCTCTGACAAGTAAAAGAATATAGGATAGAAAATTGGAACTAGAGAAAAAAATGAAAAGCACAGGAAGGGTAAATGTTAAAAAATGTTTATGATTAATTTTTAAAACATTGTTAATTTTAAAGCAAAAACATAATATGAGGCTTATGACATATGTAGACTGTGTGTGTTCTCACAACTCCTATTCAACAATGCATCAGCAGTCCTAACTAGTGCTGTAAGAAGATAGAAAAAAACATTTAAAAAGCTATCAGAGCTATTAAGTGATTTTAACAATCAATAGGGTACAAAGTTAACATCTAAAACCAGAAGAGTTTTCTACTAACTAGTTAAAAAAAGTGTAACAGAAAAAAATACCATATTGTAATACCATATAAAATTTTTATTAATTTGAATAAATTTAATTAAATATGTATAAGACCAATGCAATAAAATCTATAAAAGATTGCTGAGCGAATGTAAAGATTTAAATAAATGGACAGATATACAGTGTTAATGGATTGGAAGACTCAATTCTGTTAAAATGTTAAGAATCTCAAATTTATTTATTTTTATTTTTATTTTTGAGTTTATTATTTCTTTTTTCTTTCTTTTTCTTTTTTTTTTATTATACTTTAGGTTTTAGGGTACATGTGCACAATGTGCAGGTTTGTTACATATGTATTCATGTGCCATGTTGATTTCCTGGACCCATTAACTCGTCATTTAGCATTAGGTATATCTCCTAATGCTGTCCCTCCCCCCTACCCCAACCCCACAATAGTCCCCGGAGTGTGATGTTCCCCTTCCTGTGTCCATGAGTTCTCATTGCTCAATTCCCACCTATGAGTGAGAACATGTGGTGTTTGGTTTTTTGTCCTTGTGATAGTTTACTGAGAATGATGTTTTCCAGTTTCATCCATGTCCCTACAAAGGACATGAACTCATCATTTTTTATGGCTGCATAGTATTCCATGGTGTATATGTGCCACATTTTCTTAATCCAGTCTATCGTTGTTGGACATTTGGGTTGGTTCCAAGTCTTTGCTATTGTGAATAGTGCCACAATAAACATACGTGTACATGTGTCTTTATAGCAGCATGATTTATAGTCCTTTGGGTATATACCCAGTAATGGGATGGCTGGGTCAAATGGTATTTCTAGTTCTAGATCCCTGAGGAATCACCACACTGACTTCCACAATGGTTGAACTAGTTTACAGTCCCACCAACAGTGTAAAAGTGTTCCTATTTCTCCACATCCTCTCCAGCACCTGTTGTTTCCTGATTTTTTAATGATGGTCATTCTAACTGGTGTGAGATGGTATCTCACTGTGGTTTTGATTTGCATTTCTCTGATGGCCAGTGATGATGAGCATTTCTTGATGTGTTTTTTGGCTGCATAAATATCTTCTTTTGAGAAGTGTCTGTTCATGTCCTTTGCCCATTTTTGATGGGGTTGTTTGTTTTTTTCTTGTAAATTTGTTTGAGTTCATTGTAGATTCTGGATATTAGCCCTTTGTCAGATGAGTAGGTTGCAAAAATTTTCTCTCATTCTGTAGGTTGCCTGTTCACTCTGATGGTAGTTTCTTTTGCTGTGCAGAAGCTCTTTAGTTTAATTAGATTGCGTTTGTCAATTTTGGCTTTTGTTGCCATTGCTTTTGGTGTTTTAGACATGAAGTCCTTGCCCATGCCTATGTCCTGAATGGTGTTGCCTAGGTTTTCTTCTAGGGTTTTTATGGTTTTCGGTCTAACATTTAAGTCTTTAATCCATCTTGAATTAATTTTTGTATAAGGTGTAAGGAAGGGATCCAGTTTCAGCTTTCTACATATGGCTAGCCAGTTTTCCCAGCACCATTTATTAAATAGGGAATCCTTTCCCCATTGCTTGTTTTTGTCAGGTTTGTCAAAGATCAGATAGTTGTAGATATGCGGCATCATTTCTGAGGGCTCTGTTCTGTTCCATTGATCTATGTCTCTGTTGTGGTACCAGTACCATGCTGTTTTGGTTACTGTAGCCTTGTAGTATAGTTTGAAGTCAGGTAGCGTGATGCCTCCAGCTTTGTTCTTTTGGCTTAGGATTGACTTGGCGATGCGGGCTCTTTTTTGGTTCCATATGAACTTTAAAGTAGTTTTTTCCAATTCTGTGAAGAAAGTCATTGGTAGCTTGATGGGGATAGCATTGAATGTATAAATTACCTTGAGCAGTATGGCCATTTTCACAATATTGATTCTTCCAACCCATGGGCATGGAATGTTCTTCCATTTGTTTGTATCCTCCTTTATTGCATTGAGCAGTGGTTTGTAGTTCTCCTTGAAGAGGTCCTTCACATCCCTTGTAAGTTGGATTCCTAGGTATTTTATTCTCTTTGAAGCAATTGCGAATGGGAGTTCACTCATGATTTGGCTCTCTGTTTGTCTGTTATTGGTGTACAAGAATGCTTGTGATTTTTGTACATTGATTTTGTATCCTGAGACTTTGCTGAAGTTGCTAATCAGCTTAAGGAGATTTTGGGCTGAGACAATGGGGTTTTCTAGATATACAATCATGTCATCTGCAAACAGGGACAGTTTGACTTCCTCTTTGCCCAATTGAATACCCTTTATTTCCTTCTCCTGCCTGATTGCTCTGGCCAGAACTTCCAGCACTATGTTGAATAGGAGCGGTGAGAGAAGGCATCCCTGTCTTGTGCCAGTTTTCAGAGGGAATGCTTCCAGTTTTTGCACATTCAGTATGATATTGGCTGTGGGTTTGTCGTATATAGCTCTTATTATTTTGAGATACGTCCCATCAATACCTAATTTATTGAGAGTTTTTAACATGAAGGGTTGTTGAATTTTGTCAAAGGCCTTTTCTGCATCTATTGAGATAATCATGTGGTTTTTGTCTTTGGTTCTGTTTATATGCTGGATTACATTTATTGATTTGCATATGTTGAACCAGCCTTGCATCCCAGGGATGAAGCCCACTTGATCATGGTGTATAAGCTTTTTGATGTGCTGCTGGATTCGGTTTGCCAGTATTTTATTGAGGATTTTTGCATCAATGTTCATCAAGGATATTGGTCTAAAATTCTCTTTTTTGGTTGTGTCTCTGCCTGGCTTTGGTATTTTACATTTAAGTAGTAAAGAGAAGTTTCAGAAAGGTGATCGCATACACAGGAATATACCAAGGAGCACTCAAGGAGACAGCGCTTACTTTAAATGTGGATGGACATAAGTATAGAAGTTAGAAGATACGGATTCCCAGGACTGACAGCACCACTTTACTATCTCTGAGAACTAGCCTCATTAAGCTTTCTTTTTTTATCTCAAAATGGAAATAATGATGCATTCTATTTGCCGAGTATTTTGGGAAGACATTAAGCAGAACAGAGAAAGAAAAATACATATGCACATTAAATGCAAAACAGTCTACAAATGTCAACTTAGTGGCTAAATATGTAATCCCTGGAATCATACTCTTTCCTTTACTAAAATATTTTTCAATTGAACTATAACCCACATGTATAAAAATGTATAATGCACAACATTAAATGTACAAATGGATGCATAAAAACCAACTACATATTAAGGAAAAAATACAGAGAAGTTATTAGATGAATAGGAAAAAAAGACTTAAACAAGCATCTCAAAAGAAGAACATATTCTACTTCATTAGTTGTTAGAGAAATACATACCCAAATCACAAAGTGTTATCACTACACAGGCTCCAGTATATCCAAAATAAAAATAACAAGAACATACAATACAAAATATTAGCAAAGAAGTAGAGAAATTAGAACTTGCCTGCACTGCTGATGAGAGTGTACATTGTTTCAACTACTTTGAAAAACTGTTAAACAGTGTTTGCTAAAGCTGTTCAAATAAACACCCTATGACATGGCAATTCCATTCTTAGGAATATCCAACTGAAATGCACATATTTATGCACTCCCAAAAGGCATAAAATGATATTTATTCAGCAGAAATATTTTAAACCTTAATACAACAAAAATAGCAATGGTAGAATGGATAAAGTACAGTATATTCATATAACGGGACACTAAGCTATGCTATGAATAAACTATTTCTAAATGCAACAACATTGAAAAATCTAAATAATAACAACAACACCCAGCTATAAACAATTGTGTATTGTATAAAAACCATATATGTAAAGCTCAAAAACAGAAACAAAAAACACATTGATTGTGATAGAAGTCAAGATAGTGGTTACCTTTGGGTCAGGGAAAGAAAGGACCAGGAGACAGCATGAGGGTCCTCCTGGGATGTTGGTTATACTCAATTTCCTGAGCTGAGTGTTAGTCTCATATTATACAGGTGCGTTTAACTTGTGAAAATTCAAATTGCCTTCTAAATCCCAGCTCCAACATCTAAGATCTATATAAACTTGGACATATTTTTAACTGAGTCTCAATTTTCTAAATCTCACAGAACTGTTTGTTTAGACGATACATGTAAGGCATATAGTGCATTGCCAATAATATAGTAAGTGTTCAGCCTTGTAATCAATATTACTACTCATAAATAAGGTTAATAAAAGTACTTACACCACAGGGTTTTTATGAATAGGCTACGGAATGGTCAAAATTTTACACTGCTACTGGCATGTAATACATTCTCAAAAAAATAAAACTTTTGAAATCATGATTATTGAAACTTGAGCTTGCACAATCTCTGGCCATTTCCAGATACTGAAGGTCAATGTCTCCCAATAAACCTTGATATTCTGAGAAACATACACAACATGAAGTCTGTCTGAGACACTGGGAGGTGCCATGTTTGCAGATACCAGCTCCAGAATGGGCCAGCATCCTAGCACCCAGCTCCTCTCCCTTTCATTCCACTTAGGAGCACATGTGCAGTCACTTTCTGCCTTGCTTGTGGAGTGTGGCCCAGGTGTGAAACATTCAATTTCTAGCCATAAGGGAGCTATGAAAACAGAAGGTGTTAAATATTTATCGGGATCATCTATTTGGCTTCTTTTTTTAACATCTTATTTGCAGGTTAGCAAGGAAACAGAGGGTGATCTTATGCAAGAGGCTGTAGACCAGCAGCGTCCTAACCTTGGAGTCCAACAGAATGGGCTTCATTCCCTGCCACAGCCACTGATCAAAATGGTACTGGGCTAAGCCATTTCAGCTCTCTATGCCTCTCATTGCTCGTCTGTAAAATGAGAGTAAATAACATACCTACTTCTTAGGCTTGTCATGAGAATTAAATGAAATAGTTAAAAATATTGCACAATTTTGATATGTATCTGCATGAAAGGGTAATGCTTATTTGTGTTTCATTCTGTTCTCAGTCTGGACTATATTTATTTCATAAGTTGAAATATAATTTACATACTACAAATTTTTCCATTTTAAAGTGTTCAATTCAGTGATTTTTAATATATTCACATGGTTGTGCAAACATCAGTAATATGTAATTTCAGATTGTTTTCATCACTTTTAAAAGAAACTTCATATCCATTGGCAGACATTCCTCCTTTCCCCCATCCCTCTTTTCCTGACAATGAGGAATCTGCTTTCTATGGATTTGCTTATTATGAATATTGCATACAAATAAATCATTCAATACATGATATTTTTTGCCTGGCTTCTTTCACATAACATGTTTTCAAAGTTCGTCATGTTGTAGCATGGATCAGTATTTCATTCCTTGTTAATGGCTGAATAATATTCCATTCCAAAATGTATATTACATTTTGTTTATTGTTGACTATATTCTTAAGGAAAATTTGGAATTAGCTTAAAAGAATTCTTAAGGTCACAGATTAGCTTTTATGTTCAGGTTCCTAAAGTAGAAATTTACACTAGGCTTAACATTGAGAGATGCCATTGCGTATTACTGAAGATCACAGATTCTGTAGCCTGATGCTTGCTTCAGGCAAAAAAGCCTGAAGCTTGAAAGCCAGCTTCATCACTTCTGACTCTATGAATTGAGGAAAGTAATATTATTTTCTCCTGTCTTATTTTCCTCAACTGTAAAATAAAGATAATAATATCTCTCATGTAGGTTTATTGTAAAGACTAAATTAGACTTTTCCTAGTCCAGGGGTGCAGAATTAGAGCTTTTATTCCTAGTACCATTTTTTCCTATAGTCCATAGTCTCATTCTCCTGTATATGAGAAATAGTAAGCTATTTAGAGTTTCTGGAAATAACTCCCTTTCTTAACAATGGAAATGGGCCTCCCTCATTAGCCCCAGTGATCAGTCTTCATCACTTGAACTACACAGAAAGTTACCACTGTCAGGTGTCATCTGCCATCCTGGGATTATAACTGTGAGGTAAAGTAGCATAGTTCTTTTTTGAAGATAACTGTATACCTAGGACTATGCCAATCAATTCAGATGAACTGGGACTTAAATACTGACTCACGTGCCTTTATTGGCCCAATTTTGGCCTCAAGCAATTAAAAATAAAAGCTATTTTATAATAGTCTAAAAAGGTAGCTATTAATGATATAAAAATAAGATAGGGTAATAGCACACATATACATGTATATCTATCTATCCATCTATTACATCTCTCTCTCTCTCTCTAATCTATATCTTTTCAGCTATTTTTCTGCCACCACAACTTAAATTGGAGCCAGTCATCAACATATGCTGAAATCAACTGAAAAAGTCATTATGTAAGAGTTCAAGAGGTGTATAGAAGTCCTCGTGTCTGATGGATTCTGAATTGGGCCCTATTCATTCCCATTCTTTTCAGCAGCTTGTTTCATTGGTTTGGATCACTAGACTGGGACTAGGTATCCTGAAGATCCATTCTCTGCAATCATCCATGGAAGAAGCAATCACCCGTTAAATTTAGATTTCTTGAATCTGCCAAGACTCTGACACAATAATAGCCACCATTTCTAGTAAATGTTGGGGAAGCTCACTCTTTCACTGTTAATTGCTTTGTGGTACTGAACCACAAAGATGACAGCAAGTCAGGCCACAGCAATACACAATCATGCAGGGAAGGCCACCCATCTTCATGACATTAAGATCATTTAATCCATCTCCAGGGTGCTGGTTAATTGGCTACTACTAGGGTTAGAATATCACTTTCTGAGTAACTGAGTATCTGCAGGAACTTCTTGGAAAATTACAAAGAAAATTGTTCTCTTATTCACAGTTGCTAGTGTCACATAGGGAAGGGGGGTACTCAGTGTTCTTTATTTTTACCTTTAGGTTCTTTATTTTTATCTTATCTGTGCTCTTCTCAAGGAGAAGAAATACCAATGTAATTGATCAGATGTCAAGTTATTGATTGGACCATACTGGATAGTGGGTGTGAGGACTCACTGCCATTAAAATATCCAAAACCCTCTCCCTCTTTCTCTCTGTCCCCTCCCTATCTTGCTAAGCTTGGATTCTGTTTAAGATCAAAGATATGATATTCAAGTTTGGAGGGAAAAATAGAGGAACAGTAATATTTGGCCTAAAGAGGACACTCCAGGTGCTCAAGTCCTGCTTGTGAGAATGTATGTGGTCAGAGTTTCCACTAACAATAATCTCTCGTATTCCTTATGATTTCAAAATGTTTTGTACATGGAAATTTTCTTTAAGAATTACATTCTAAAGAGTTTCTACATAATTGAAAATACTAAATCATTTTCAGTTCTTTGGCTTAATTCTATGAAATGGCAATACTTCCCCCCCACTCATATCATTTTATCCTTGTTTCTAAAACTGTTTTTTTGGTAGGTATCACTGGATCATTCTGCAGTGAGAGGTTTTGTAATTTGCTTTTATATGGTTTCAAAAAGCCTGTGCCAGAAGAAAATGTAAATGCAGTAAAAAAAGAGTTGAATAATATAAGAGAAAAACACTGGATAAATAACAATCATTTATTCAAAAAATTATTGATTACCTGTTTTGCACTAGTCATTCTTCTAGAAACTGGGATTATAGAAGTGAACAAAGTAGTAATAATGTCTGCCCGTATGGATCTTAAGTTTTGGTAGAGTAGATAGATACGTAAATAAGTAAAATATTCAGCCTGCTGGATGATAAGGGCTATGGAGAAAAAGAGAGTAAACAAAGAGCCTAGGATATTTTGGCTCAGGAGGGAGTTGGACTTTTTAAATAGGGCTTTCAGGGAAGAGTTAACTCAGAAGGTAACATTGGTATAAATTTTAAAAAGGCAAGAAAGAGAGCCATATGATATCTGTGGCAGAGGTAATGGCAAGTAAAAAGGCCTTGAGGCAGAATATTGCCTGGCATTTTTGAGAAACTGTAACGCAATAGGGCCAGAACAAAGTCTTGAGGAGAAAAGTAGAAAATGGGGTTTAAGAGGAAACAAGAGACTGATTATGAGAAAGCATAGACACAATCTAGCTTACATGTTTTTCATTCAACTGTATTTTAATATTAATATACTTAATTTATGTGCAACAAAATGGACCTGTTTTAAGTACACAGTTCTATGAATTTTGACAAATGTGTATTGTAGGGTAACCACCAACATAATCATTGCATGAAGCATTTTCATCATCCCCCAAATGTCTCTTGTGTTCCTACCCTCACCCCCACCATAGCACCTGGTCATGTAGGATTTGTTTTCTGTCATGATAGTTTGCCTTTTCTATAACATATCCTACAATATATACTATGCATGTCGTTTCTATGTTATGCTCTTTTTACTTCACAATAAACATAAATCAACATGCAGAAGCATGGATGAATCTCAAATGTGGTATTCCCCGGTAGTATTTTATTGGAGGAATTTGCCAAAATGTGTAAATCCACTATAATAGTCTGTTCTCACATTGCTATAAAGAACTACCTGTGACTGAGTAATTTGTAAAGAAAAGAGATTTAATTGACTCACAGCTCTGCAGGCTGTATAGGAAGCAAGGCTAGGGAGGCCTCAGGAAACTTACAATCACAGCAGAAGGTGAAGAGGAAGGAGGCACATCTTAAATGGCTGGAGAAGGAGGAAGAGAGAGAACAGGGAGGTGCTATATGCTTTTAAATAACCAGATCTCATGAGAACTCATTCGCTATCACAAGAACAGCAAGGGGAAAGTCTGCCCCCATGCTCCAATCACCTCCCACCAGGCCCTTCCTCCAACAGTGAGAGTTACAATTCAACATGAGATTTGGGTAGGGACACAAATCCAAACCACATCCTCCACATTCACTTATGGATTGAACTTTGTATTATTTCCAGGTTTTAGCTATTAGGAATAAAGATGCTGCAAACATGTGCATGCAATTTTTTTGTGATAAGTTTTAATCTTTTTCAGATATATTCCTAGAAGTGGGATAGTTAGGCAATATATGTTTAACTACATAAGAAACTGCTAAACTATTTTCAAAAATGGATGAAGCATTTTGCATTCTCACTAGCAATGTAGAAGATTTCTAGTTGCTTCACATCCTCACAAACATTTGATATTGTCAGTCATTTATAATTTAGTTATTCTAGTGGCTGTCTGATGGTATCTCAATGTCATTTCAATGCACATTTCTATGATGACTAATGATGTTTAAAATCTTTTCATGTCTATTGGCAATTTATACTATACATTTACTTTTCTAAATAGTATTTTCAAATCCTTTTATTTCAGTTTTTAATGGGTTATTTGTCTTCTTATTAAGTTGTGTTTTGTATATATTCTGGATACTAGTCCTTTATAAGGCATGTGCTACCATTTAATTTTCTTAATGATATCTTTTGAAAAAGAGAAGTTACTAATTTTGATGAAGTCTGATATAACAGACTTTTTATGGTTTGTAAAATTTTTGACTATTGTAAGTTTGGAAATATTTTCTTGTAGGAGCTTTATAACTTTAGCTTTTATATTTAGGTCTATGGTCCTTCCAAGTTTTCCTTTTTTTTTTTTCTTTTTTTGTATACAGTTTCAGGCAAAATTCAATATTTTTTTCCATAAGAATATTCATTTATTCCAACAGTACTTGTTGAAAATACTATGTTTTGTTATTCAAATGCTTCAACTTTCCGAAAATCAATTGGCCACATGAGTACGTCTCCATTCCATTCCAATCTCCCTATATCTATCCTTATGTGAATGCCTCACTATTTTGTTATTGTAATTCATGAATAAGTCTTAAAATCAGGCAGTGCAAATCTTGTTTTTATTTTTGCTATCTTTGTATTTAGTTTCAAATATGCATTTCAAAATCTGTTTGTCAGCTCCTAAAAAAAAAACAAAAACAAAAACCTGCTGAGCTTTTAACTGGAATTGCATAAACACTATAGATAAATTTGAGGGGGGTGGAGCCAAGATGGCCGAATAGGAACAGCTCCGGTCTACAGCTCCCAGCCTGAGCGACACAGAAGACGGGTGATTTCTGCATTTCTGTTTGAGGTACCGGTTTCATCTCACTAGGGAGTGCCAAACAGTGGGTGCAGGACAGTCGGTGAAGCGCACTGTGCGTGAGCCAAAGCAGGGCGAGGCATTGCCTCACTCGGGAAGCTCAAGGGGTCAGGGAGTTCCCTTTCCTAGTCAAAGAAAGGGGTAACAGACGGCACCTGGAATATCGAGTCAGTCCCACCCTAATACTGTGCTTTTCCAACGGGCCTGGAAAACAGGCACACTAGGAGATTGTGTCCCGCACCTGGCTCAGAGGGTCCTATGTCCACGGAGTCTCGCTGATTGCTAGCACAGCAGTCTGAGATCAAGCTGCAAGGCGGCAGCAAGGCTGGGGGAGGGGCGCCCGCCATTGCCCAGGCTTGCTTAGGTAAACAAAGCAGACAGGAAGCTCGAACTGGGTGGAGCTCACCACAGCTCAAGGAGGCCTGCCTGCCTCTGTAGGCTCCACCTCTGGGGGCAGGGCACAGACAAACAAAAAGTCAGCAGGAACCTCCACAGACTTAAATGTCCCTGTCTGACTGACAGCTTTGAAGAGAGTAGTGGTTCTCCCAGCACACAGCTGGAGATCTGAGAATGGACAGACTGCCTCCTAAAGTGGGTCCCTCACCCCTGAGCAGCCTAACTGGGAGGCACCCCCCC
>NW_026652285.1:90452776-90476902 GCF_009828535.3 Hylobates moloch | reverse complement strand
CTACTCATCTGACAAAGGGCTAATATCCAGAATCTACAATGAACTCAAACAAATTGACAAGAAAAAAACAAACAACCCCATCAAAAAGTGGGCAAAGGACATGAACAGACACTTCTCAAAAGAAGACATTTATGCAGCCAAAAAACACATGAAGAAATGCTCATCATCACTGGCCATCAGAGAAATGCAAATCAAAACCACAGTGAGATACCATCTCACACCAGTTAGAATGGCCATCATTAAAAAATCAGGAAACAACAGGTGCTGGAGAGGATGTGGAGAAATAGGAACACTTTTACACTGTTGGTGGGACTGTAAACTAGTTCAACCATTGTGGAAGTCAGTGTGGCGATTCCTCAGGGATCTAGAACTAGAAATACCATTTGACCCAGCCATCCCATTACTGGGTATACACCCAAAGGTGTATAAATCATGCTGCTATAAAGACACATGCACACGTATGTTTATTGCGGCACTATTCACAATAGCAAAGACTTGGAACCAACCCAAATGTCCAACAACAATGGACTGGATTAAGAAAATGTGGCAACCCATGTTCTCACTCATAGGTGGAATTGAAAAGAGAATCATGGACACAGGAAGGGAAATCACATTCGGTACTTGTGGGGTGGGGGTGGAGATATACCTAATGCTAAATGACGAGCTAATGGGTGCAGGAAATCAACATGGCACATGGATACATATGTAACAAACCTGCACATTGTGCACATGTATCCTAAAACCTAAAGTATAATAAAAAAAAAAAAAAAAGATTCATCTCATACTCCACCTTCTCCAAGAAGTATTTTTGGATATCTTCGTATTCTTGTCCAGAATTCTGTGACATCATTTACTTATATCACTGTTTCAACTTATATTATCGGTTAGTTTTCATGCACGGATTCTCTAGCTTCACAAGCAGACCTTAAACACAGAGGTCATGTCTTCCGTTGATTTGTTTACTCTGTGGCAGTGGTTCAGGCAGCATTTATCTGCACATTTAACCAAACAAGAGGATAGAGTGTAACAATTCTTGTCTGCTGAAGTCATCATCCTTCTGGGATGGATTCACTGGCTCTGAATTATCTTGAAATGAGTGTAGCTGGAAGATATAATGGTGAAAAAAACCCACTAGATGTAATGTGTGAAGACCTCATTCTAATTACTAATTGTTGCGTGATCTTGGATGTATCACTTGCCCTCCCTGTACCTTACTTTCTTCATCTGCAAGTGGACAATTTACTAAAAGAAAAAGTTTGATTTCAGGAGTTACATATTTAGCCACTAAATTCACATTTTGTAGACTGCTTTGCATTTAATGTGTGTGTGTATATAAATACATATTTCTCTGTTCTGCTTCATGTCTCCCCCAAATATTTGGCAAATAGAATGCATCATTATTTCCATTACTGAGATGAGAAAATAAAGCTTAATAAGGTTAGTTCTCAAAGACACAGCTACTTATACCTCAAGATTAATGTGCAGGTCAAATGAGTTAGCATACATGAAACTCTTTGGAAGACTAGCCAGCAGTGAAAAATATTAGCAATCATTATTTTTCCAACAAAGTATTTATCAGTATTAACTTCAGATGTTATCGTGCTAAGTGACAGTAACACTGAAGGATCAAAATTTCTATATTTTTTTTAAGTCCTTCATGGTGAAATGTCAGATACGATGGCTGGCTGAGGAAGGTATTTGAGTGGCTTACCTGCTCTTGCTAACATCATATCCTATGGAGTTCAGCTGCCTTCTGACTATGGAAAAATCCAGCTGGGAGAAGCAGGAGTTGGAGAAGTACGTAGAAAGTATTACTGGATGTAAATTAAAGAACATTATAATTTGGGGAGTAGAAATAATTAAGTTGATGGAAAAAAATTAAAGAAATATCAAGATTTAAAAATGCCTTATACAACATCTAGTTGAGGCCCCCAGTGAATGCTTATTTGGCTCCTTCAACAATTTGTCCCAGAAGAGCATTTACAAATAACTTTCATTTTATTTTTGTATGCAAAAACCTGACTTCATTTTGGACTTCATCCACACCAGCCTGTGTTTTCCTGGCTACTTCCCAAGGTGTCCCCTTGCCTCTTGATCTCGGCAGCAGGCCCCCAATAAATCAGAAGGAGGCTCTGACCTTCCCAACAGGATCCAGAACCTTGACTTCCCTTTTCCAATCTGTTACTTTAGAGGCAGGAGCAGAGTGAGGAAAGACAATCACGATCTCTGTTATTTGTAAAAACATTGCCTGTTTTTGCTAATGTTTGCAAGCTGGGGACAGTCAGGGTTGCTGTTTAGAAACAATGGTCTGACATTGACTGGTCTCAGCAAACTGAGAGAAGGCACACTGCAAGACAGAATGAGATGGACAAGCCTCTCTCACTGCTTATGCTGGAGTCCAGAAGGAACCAAAAGAAGAAAAGGTCTTGGCAACAGCCAGCTCCCTGATCCTAACCTGCCTCGTTCATTGTTCCCTGTGCCAAGCTGAATGCCAGCTGGAAATGCCCCAATTACTGTGGTCGATCAAATACAAAAAATTTTTAGGCCAGAGTTTTTTATTTTTTTCTTTTCTCAGACTGCTGTGAAGTCAGCTGTGCTGCCTGTACAAATGTGACCTACAGGCCTTTATGTGCCAGATGTGAACAGATGTGCACTTAGCACGAATTCTTTATGCCAGCCACCCATTAGTGGAGCAGCTGATTAAAAGAGACAAGATAGAAAGAGAAGCAAATGTGACTGTATAACTGGCTAGCACAGCAATATAGACTTGCAAGCTAAGCAAAGGTTGAAAATCCAGGTAAAATGGGACCAAGCTTGAAAAAGGAAGGTCAAGGGAAAGTAACCAAAGATAGAATATAAAACAGGATTGGAGAAGGATGAGAAAACCTTTCTTTTCTGAAACTTTATGGACTTCAGAAGATGCTTGTAAACTCAAACTTTACAAATTTAGTAGTATGCACGTGCATACATATATATTTATTTAAAGGTATATTTATTTAAAGGCATTAGTAATATTAGATGATTTTAGTGGGCTAAGAAACCCTGGGTTAACTTTCATCAAGAAACATAAAGCACAAACAAAAAGCCTTCTATTTGACATTACAGTTCATTCAACCAATACTAACTTGGGGACTTGCTAATCAAAGGTTTATACTGGATCGTGGAGAAAGTAAAAAGATAAAAAGGGAAAGCAGATCTTTCTTGAAAAGAATTCTCAATATTATGAGAAAAAACAATATTCTTAAGCAGTTGATGCAAAGCAAAGCATAAGCATGTGTTAGGAAGATCTGATGAATATCATAAGGACTAGATTTTTGATGGTGAGCAGAAGTGAGTAGACAATTTTGGTTCTCAAGAGTAGACAGTTTTGTCCCCTGAGGAACATTTGGCATTGTTTGGAGAGATGGTTGGTTTATAACTGATGAGTGTGGAGGGATATTGACACTTAGGGAGTAGGGGGTAGTGACGATGGACCCATGGATGTTGCTAAACGTCTTATAATGCACAAGACAGTCCCCATAGCCAAGAGCTATCAGGCCCTGAACATCAATAGTGCCATGACTGAGAGGCACTGCCTCAATTTAGGATACAGAGAGGACATTTCTGGCAGAGGAAAAACCTTATATAGAGAGCTGACACTGTTGGAGAACCCCAAGCAAATCATTGAAACTGAAGTGTGGACCATAGGAGGTTAGGCCATAAAAGGAGGTGATCACTCACTTGTAGAGGGCTTCCAGTAGCCTCTTGAAGAGTTGGGGCTTCAGTTTTGGTTAGGGAAAAGAGAGTCATAGAAAGGGGTGTAGCTCTAAAATAATGTGCTTGACTGATGATTCAGAAAGAGCTCTTCGTGAGATATATTGGAGAGGCAGAGAATGGAATTGGGAAGACGAGATCTCAGGACATAGTAACATGAGGCTGTGTACTGAGGGAGTGGAGGTCGGAGTCCAGAGTGACTAGAGCTAGTGGAAGATGCTCTGCAAGGATTAGAGTGTGGAATGTGTGGGCTGTACCTTAGAGAGAGGGTTCAAGTAGAATGCCAGAGTTTTCAGAGTCGTATCTGGGGACAAGGGAAGGAGTAAACCAATCTTCAATAACTGCCCCCACTATGGCTGGTATTATATAATTAAGCCTTTGCAACAGCCCTCTAAACTAGCTAATATAACCCTTTGCTTTTTATTATTATTATTTTAGAGACAGTGTCTCCCTCTGTCACCCAGGCTGGAGTGCAGTGGCACAATCATAGCTCACCATAATGCAAAATCTTGGGTTCAAGCATTCTTCCTCCCTCAGCCTCCCAAGTAGATAGGACTATAGGCATGGACAACACTCTCTGGCTACATTTTTAGAAATTTTTTGTAGAGATGGGATCTCACTATGTTCCTGAGCCTGGTCTCAAACTCCCGGCCATAAGTAATCCTCCTTCTTTGGCCTCTGAATGCATTGGGTTTATAGGTGTGAGCCACTGTACCTGGCCTGTGTCTGTATTTTAACAGGTGTTGCAACAGAATGACCAAACACCTGGGTTTGCCCAGGACTAAGAGATTCCCAAGACATGAGACTTTCAGTGTTAAAATGGGAGGCTGGGCACATTGACTCATGCCTGTAATCCTAGCACTTTTGAAGGCCAAGGCAGGAAGATTGCTTGAGGTCAGGAATTCAAGACCAGCCTGGCAGCATAGCAAGACTCCATTTCTACAGAAAATTTAAAAAAAAAAAAAAAAAAGCCAGGCATGGTGACATGCATCTGTGGTCCTAGCTATTCAGGAGACTGAGACAGAAGGTTAAGGCTGCAGTGAGCCATGGTTATGCCACAGCACTCTAGCCTGGGAGACAAAGCAAGACCCTGTCTCAGAAAATAAATAAACAAACAAACAAACAAACAAACAAATAAATAAATAAATGAATGAATGAAACAAAAAACAGCAGGGGAAGAAGGGAAGTCCCAGGCAAATGGGAAGGATTTGGTCACCTTAGCCGCCAAGCTCCAAGCTTTTGAGTGCTTAGGTAGCCAAATTCATGTGACTTGAAGGGAGCAGAGCTAGGATTCATCTTCTCTCACTACAAAGCCCACCCTTCTTTCCCACACCATGCTGACTCTCAAGGAAAAGAACACAGCTCTTCACAGAAAGGCAGTACAGAGGAGAAACATGTCAGATTCAGATCAGGGACAAAATGGGGGTAAAATGTTCTATTTTGGAAAATTGACATTTGAGTTTTTAAAAATAGAGGCTTTCATTATGAACTTTTCGTTTTAGTCTTTTTCTCTCATCCGGTGTTCACCAGGCCCTCCTTCCTCATTTTGCTTAAAGGCTCGATGCAGAGTGGTTATTTTTGTGACTGGATAATTACTCATATTTTAAGCTTAGGATCCAGACTCTGAGTAAAGGTGTGATATGCATCTAATGAATAAATATCTGCCTGGAAAATGTGATTCACTTGTGTCAGGATGCCTTCCTCATTTTTTTTCCAAGAAGCAATGACAGGTCAAGTGCTGATCAGGTTCGTGCTGCAATTCTGTGTGGATATAGGGTGAGGCTGAGACCCTCAGATGAGGCACTGTGAGAGGGATTCAGTGAAGAGTTGACCATTAGAATCCCATCACTTTCCTTGTCTTGAAACCCTATTCATTTTTTTATTAAGTCAGAGAAATTGAGGCGCCTGACCAGTGGTATCAGCCCCCACTGGGAACTCCCAAAAAATTCAAATTCATGCCCTCACCCCAGACTTACTGAATTAAAACCTTTGTGGTGGGTCCCAGGAATTTGTGATTCTCACCATCGCTAAAGAGTTTAAGCTCTGTAAGCCAAGATACAAATTTGAGGATATTGTGTAGATGCTTTTATCTTATATGGTCGCTGTCACAATTACTCAGTCATTTCAGCACAAAAGCAGCCATAAGCAATGCATAAATGAATGATAGTGGTTTGGGTGAAATACAACTTTATTAATAGACATTGAAATTTGAATTTCATATAATTTTCCCTGGTCGTGAAATAGTATTCTTGTTTTTAATTCATTTATGTCAAGTGCAAAAATGCCCAAACTGTTGTTAGGTATAATGGCACACAAAGATGGAGAAGGCAGGATTTGGCCTGGGTTATAGGTTCAGGAATCCTATTTTAGAAAATCAAGATTGAGAATGTAAGATAAGGGTTTTTTTTTTAAGAAATATGTTGTCTGGGAGTGGTGGCTTATATCTGCAATCCCAGCAGTTTGTGGGGCTGAGGTGGGAGGATTCTTTGAGGCCAGGAGTTCAGGATCAGCCTGGGTAACATAACAAGACCCAAGCTCTACCATAAAAAGAAAGAAAGAAATGTAGAAATATTTATGAGTAAATAATATAATGTCAAGAATGGAATTTGCTTCAAAATTTGCTTCAAAATAGGATGGACAAGTGGGGGTTATAGACAATAAAATTTGATAATTTTATCCAAAAATTATGGCTTGATAATTATGAAAAGCACATGATAGGGACACAGGGTTAGGATTTTATTTTCTATGCTTTTAACATTTACAATTGTTCATAGTGAAAATTTTTTTTCTAAGTAATGATAATTTAAGCAGATGAAGATGTACTGATGTGGAACTATATGCATGCTATACTATTTATCAAAATAAAAGCAGGCTACAGGATAATATGGAGAAGATTATTTATTTATGTATCTCCCAAGTGGTTCTGCACCATATAGACTCTTGCCTTTTTAGCCTATGACTCACAACCCTCCAATTGTCTGTCTAAAACACAACTTAGGGCCTGCATTACCCATGGTTAGAAAACTCTATACAGCTTTCCCTTCGTAACAGGGTGAAACGCAAATTTCATAATACTGCATTCAACTTCCTTCACAATATGACCATAATGTATTTTTCCAGACATTTTTTATTCCATCCTCTTTTCCAACACACTATATACTTTAGGTGAAACAATTTAAGTGCATAGAATTTAAAGTCATGAAGTCATGCTGTAGCCAAATTCTGACACTGATATTGGCCCTGTGACATTGGAAAAGTTTCTCCGCCTCCCAGAGCTTTAGGAAACCCATGTACAAAGTGGAAAAAATAACAATGCTTGTCTTCTATGGTTGTTGCGGAAATTAAGTGATACACTATATGAAAAGTGCTTAATATTGAATTCGACACTAAATAATAATTTAATAAATCTAGCTATCACTGTTAATAATTATAATTTTTTAGCTATTGATTCACTCACTAATTCAAGAAATATTTATTGAGCTCTCTTTAAATGCCAAGCACCATCCTAGGCTCATACCAGAGTATTCACCACTCCAGAAATATGTAATGCGTCTTCAGAGTGTCATGCTTTGGCTTGGGCCATCTTAGTTTTGTGGATTTTCCTTTCGACTTCTCTGGTAAATTCACACTTAGTTATCCTCAAGACGGAGTTAATGCTTTTCTTTCACCTCCATTGCTGCACCCAGAATGACTCATAGCTCTTTTCTCCATATGATTTGAACACTCTGCTCAATCTGTGACTTCAGTAATTATCAATCCAAATATGTACACCACAGTCAAGGATTGAGTCCTTGTCTGCAGGGTATATATCAGTCTTCGCACAGATTGTGAGATCCCTTAAGGAAGGATCCCTTTTAAATTTACTTTTGTATCTTCAGAGCCTTGAATCTGATCTGGTTAGGAAGGACGCTCAAGCCTTTTTATTTATTTACTTTAATAATGAGACAAGTTAATCAGTATTGGCATATTGAGCTTGCTTGCTTTGGACTGAGGGTCAGAGAGTGCTAGTTATAGCTGAGCTGAAAAGGGTAGCTGCCTTCTTGAGTTAGGGGATATACAGTTCTCCCATCCTCAATCTAAGCACAGATACATGAAATCCCTTGAAAAAAGGCCTCTAATTCATAGTGGGAAATGAGGTCACAAGTAAATGACTGTCATGGTCATCAAATGTTAAAGCAAAGGAAGCTGAGACATTCTGAAAACAAATCTTCTCATTTTTCAGATTGTCAAAAAGAGTGTCGAAGAAGTACACAATCTTTCCTGCCCTTCAGCTCATTCATTCATTCAATAAATATGCACTTTGTGTAATTCTGTGCCTGACAGTCTACCAGAAGCTGGAGCTAGCACTGTTCTTTCTATGGCATCATGTGATTTCTATGTCTCTATGGCTATGAATAGCCTTTTTTTTTTTTTTCTTAGGATACCTCTAGATATGAAGGAGACACACAGCTGGTTGTCTAAATGGGAGCAGCATTGCCAATAGGACACGAGGAGGAAGGGATAGAGAAAAAACAGTGTCCAAGAAACCACACTTGGCTGAAGCCACATTTTTTTTTTCTGTGGTCAAACATGTAAATTATTTCCTGGCTGGCTTTAGGATTCTTGTAATCTATCCCCAGTTCTTTCTCTAATAGTGATTTAGAGAAATTATCTTAATGACCTTCTTTCTGCGTTTTCATTTTTATAGTGAGTGGATTAGACCTGTCAATCGTTCATAACTTTGTTAGGTCACAAGAACAATTTGAGGTCTAATGAAAGCTCTGCACTTTCCCCTGAGGAAGGAAAATTGCACAAACACATGCAAACACATAAATACACACTTTTGCGGCATTCATAGAATCACTGCTTTCTAACCTAAGGTCTCAAGATTTCTACATTAAGAACTCCTAGACTCAGAAATCTCCATGACACCTCTAATTGTATGATTCCACCATGTCAGCTTTGCTCAAAACACCCTTTCCTGCTAGCTCTTTCAGACCTAGGGTGTGATTGAGAACTTTTACTCCAACTTGCTGCTCTGTCTTCCCTCAGCTTAAGACTACAACAAAAGGTGCCTGGCAAGCAGATGCACATCAGCCATGATAGTCTGTGGGTGGTGCAGAAAGGAGAAAGAAATGGGAATTCCAGTCATAGTGCAATGTATGTCTCCTGCCTGCCTTGCTGGGTTTCACTTATTGAATTAGGACAAATTGGAACTTTCATAAACTGTGATATAAATCATTATCTCACGTTAGCAGATGCAGTCGCACCAGGGTAGAACACTGTTAATAACTCTGCTGGATTAGGACTGATTGGAACAATTTGAAACTTGTTTCTCTCAGCTTGATCAGCCTCATTGTAACCACGGCAATTATCCCATTTTACTTTCACTGGCTCAGCACAGACATGTTGCTGCTTTATATCCATCCCTCTTAATGAAGCCAGCTCAGATTTTTGTTCATTTGTCAAAGTGCTGTCCTATGCAAACAATAAATAACTCCACCCCTTGGGGTACAAGGTGTACGTTTACAAGGCTGAGATCTCCAATGGGCTAGACAAGTACAATTCATATGTTTATCATTTCATTGACTTATTTATTCATTTCATCCTTTCTTATTTGAGCAGCTGCTTTGTGCCAAAAAACGAATGTGTTAGGCTGTGGGACATATCAAATTGGATTAAACCATAGAGTGTTGCATCTGTGTCATTGCTATCTCCCTGGTGAAGTGTACATTTTTGAAGGAAGGGAATATCCTTCAATAATATTAATGGCTACAATGTAGTGGCTCTCTACAATGGTCTATGAACTATGCTAAACCTAATCAATGTCACAGAGTCGCAAAGGAGTCTATAGGAGGCAGCCCAGTCTTTGCACTGAACTGATTAGCAAAGACTTCATGAAGGCAGAGGCATATGAGCAGAACTTTAAAAAGTAGAGCAAATTGAACTTGATAGGTGAAGGATGAAAAAGAAAATATATTTTACACACACGGAAGGGCATGATCCAAAGATATCCTTCATTACTTTATTGAAAATCCAGATGAAATATTAGATGGCACAGATAGGGTAAAAATTGCCATATAAACATCCATTTTAAAACCGCATAAACTTGGGCTGGTTGCCAATGAAATATAAATAAAAAATAGACGTGTATTCAACATTTAGCATATTTGTGACTTTCAGGTTACATGAGGTCCAAGGCCTTGACTTTTATGAGTGTTCAACATAATATATTTTGTTCATTGCTTTGGCGGATACAAAAGTAAATGAGATGCGATTTCTTAATGGGCTGCCTGTTGAATTGAGGAGCTAGAATAGGTTGAAATCGGTTTCATGTTGGTAATTGATATCAAAATGCAAGCAAATTTTAAAAAGGAGAAAAGTTAGTGGAGCGCCTTTCCCTTCTACTCCTCACTCCCAGATTTCCACATTTTACTTAGTTATCTCTTCTTCAAAGCTATTTCCAAAGAGACACAGAGAAGCTATTCCTATCCTATGCCCCTTCTAAATCAAGTATGTCTAATTTTGATTTAATATAATAGTGTCATTGAAAACACTTTTTTGGCAAGCTGTAATATCTTTTCATAGAAACATTTTATTTTAGGGATCATTTCATTCATATATATATGAACCGTTCTTTAAAAATATACATGAAAGAATATATATAACATATATATTCTTTTTTGAGGTACCCTCAGAAAAATTCACATATATATGAACATTCATATATGTGAATGTTCATTCATAAATATGTGAAAGAAACATTTCATATACTCGTCTTCCAAAAAGAGAAATAAGATTTCCCTAAAAAGTTACAACCCTTGAATATTCCTACTAGATTTCATTCTTCTCTCTTGTTCTCAATGCCACTTTGAGTTAAGCACTTTTATGAATTTGGTTTCTATTACTCTTTGCATATACCTACAAAATCCATATAAATGTGTTATTACATTATTAAAAGCACACTTCTTTTGTCCACTCACATAAGTTTTTGAGATGTAGCCATGTTAATAGGTTTAGTCTTAGTCCATTCATTATTCCTGTTGCATGCTATTCTATTCCATGTGGGTAAAGTTGGCTGTCAATGTAACATATTGCTTATTTGCCTCCACTACTAGGGCCAGAGCTCTATGATGCTCTTAAGATAGGCTGTCCTTAGTTCCAGCCATAGTGTCCGCACACCTGGCACAGAATAGCAGTTCAATCACTGTGTGCTGAATGAGTTAACATGTCCACAAGAGAACAAGAAATTCCTGCTATATGGGAATTCTGGGAAGAGAATATGGTAGTCGAGGTTCAACTTTCACAGTATTTCTTGTCTGTTGAGCATTGGATATAGATAAAGAAAACCCACAAAAGTAGGAAAATAAGGCTACACATGGGCATACAATAGCCTAACAGTGACATGTGTAAAAAAATAAAAAAATAGAGCTGGGTAGAATTTATGGGGCTGGAAAGATGAAAGCTTGGGAATGGCACAAAGAGGAGGCCTGCAATTTTTTTTACCAGTTTGCTTTGGTAACACCTGGTGGTTCTACTTATACCTACTGGCTATCAGAAAGAGAGAACAGATCCCACTATTGACATTTGTAAAATAGTGAGGAAAGTCTAAACATCACAGTATAATGGCAACTTCCAATTAAAAATTTATAA
Organism: Hylobates moloch; assembly: GCF_009828535.3. Taxonomy (NCBI): domain Eukaryota; kingdom Metazoa; phylum Chordata; class Mammalia; order Primates; family Hylobatidae; genus Hylobates; species Hylobates moloch. Next base: position 90,465,517 of record NW_026652285.1, on the reverse strand, counting down.
ATTTAAAGTCTACACTTCAGCTAATCTCCCAGTACTTGAACCTCTGCTTCTGATGAATTGCATCCCCTTCCACATTTGCCATATGTTCACTGGCAGAGTTTGTCCAGTGGAAACTAATACCTTCTAAAGCAACATTTCCTAGCACGTTTGACTTTTAGAAAATTTTTTTTTAGTAACAGGTTAAGTAATATTAATGACAACAAGAGCAAAGAAATGACTGCCTTTAACATACATCCCAAGTGACAGTCAGTAAGCTAAGTTTTCCGTGAATTAGTATGCTTCATCCTGACAATATCTTTATGAAAATAATGGAGACAGACTTAATAAATATTAAATATAGGAATGCCAATGTTATTCCTATTTTATAAAGGAGGAAATATAAGTAACAGAAAAACCAGCATTTGCACACAGCCATACAGTTAGTAAAAGGGAGAGTTGTGATTCAAATCTTATCTCAGCCACCATGACATATGAGCCTCCCAAGGAAAGGATGCCTGCCTATAACTGTCTGCCAGTGATTGTACTTCCAGATAACAATCTGACCCCAATTTTTTAATCATGTCAACATTTGATATATTTGAAGATAGTTAACTTTGACCTTGTAGGGTATCCTCTTCCTACTTATCCCAGCATTCTCTGTTTCTTCAGAGATTTCTCTTTAGACATAGCTTCCTTTATTCACATGATCTGTGTGTGGGATTTAGAAATGAAGTAGGTCAAAACTGAATTGAGTCAGGGTTAATTAGGAGCTGAAACACTCCAACAAGAGTGGTCTATTTGGCACCTCAGAGCCTAGTGACATATTTTAACTACTGCTGTTGTAGCATTCCTGCAAAGACCCCGTCTGTTCTAAGTTTCTGCCCCAAAGTAATTGCTGGTTGCCCCTGCCTGCTTGAGATGGGTTGTCTTCCTTTCTGAGACTTGTGCCATTAAAGTGAGTCACAGGAAATTGACATAGCAGTCGCTGACTCCTGAGGGGCGCAGAGGATGTGATTAGGGGTCATTACGTCCAAGGTCATGGGCTAAAATCACATTCATATATGGGTTGCCATGGAAACAGAAGTGAAATGACCTGCCTCTTTGCCCCCACCTGGATCTCTCCCTGAGAAGCTGATTGAAGAGGAGGCTTTGGATGGTGCTCCAAAGGGAAAGGACCCATTAAGTGACCTTTTATTTGGCAGCAGAGGCCACCAAGTGAAGGCAGCAATACCATGAAGAGAGAAGGAGTGATTGATAGCAGTGGGAAACCTCATAGCATTATGGAGTAGAGTGCTGATTACCCCATAAATTGGAGTAAAATAGACAGCAATTCAACAAATGTCAATGTCCAATTTATTGAAATGGTGTTAATTTCTCACTGCCTAAATTCATTAGGAGAATCATATCCAGATCAAATTATATGTGCTTAAGCAGTATTGAAGAAGAGATTTTATATTTAGCAAGTAAAAATGAGAAACTATACATTAGTTACATTTACTCTTTCATCCAGCGAACTTTGAATGCCTTTTGGTAGTGCCAAAAGAGCAAGAGTTTTGCAGCCAGAGACACCCTGGGTGAAATCCAGCTTCAATAATTACCAGTTTTCTGACCAAGTATTTTAACTTCTGGGGAGCTCAGTTTCTTTATCTGTAAAATGGGAATAACTACATGAGCAATTATTAAAATGGATGCAATAAAAAATAAAAGATGTTTGTAAGTAAACATTTACAAAGAGTTTTGTTTTTTATGGTAAGTGGGTGTCTAAGTTATCTCCTATAATCCTGTCCAGTCTGCATCAATTACTAGCTGTGGGACCTTGGGCAAGTCACCTAGCCTTTTCTAATGTTATCTCATTTACTAGATGGGGACAACCTACCTGAAGGTGATTGCAATGCTTACGTGACAAATTACATATGAAGAGACTATCACAGTGCATTGAACATGGTAGCCACTCAATAAGTGAAAATAATTGTTCTCATTTAAATTTTATAGATGGAGAAACTGAGACACAGATAAGTTAAACAAGCTATCATGGTCAACAGTAATTGACAGAACTTTATTTTGGCTATGGGATTAAACAAACAAAGACCATAAATAAGTGAATTATATAGCATATTAGAAAGTGCAGGCCGGGCGCGGTGGCTCACGCTTGTAATCCCAGCACTTTGGGAGGCCGAGGCGGGCGGATCACGAGGTCAGGAGATCGAGACCATGGTGAAACCCCGTCTCTACTAAAAATACAAAAAAAATTAGCCGGGCGTGGTGGCGGGCGCCTGTAGTCCCAGCTACTCGGAGAGGCTGAGGCAGGAGAATGGCGTGAACCCGGGAGGCGGAGTTTGCAGTGAGCTGAGATCGCGCCACTGCACTCCAGCCTGGGTGAAAGAGCGAGACTCCGTCTCAAAAAAAAAAAAAAAAAAAAAAAAAGAAAGTGCAAAGTGCTTTGGAAAAGAGGAAACTATGGCGAGCACTGCAACAGGGAATTGGGAGTGTTGTATGGGTGGAGAGAAGTAATTCATTTTAAATTGGCTCCTCAGGGTAGGCTTCGCTGAGGTGACATTTGGGCAAAATCTTGAAGGTGAAGGAGTGGGTGATGTGCATATCTGGTATAAGGCAATGCAAGACAGAGGGGAAAACCTTAGGCCTTACAGTTGTGGCCGTTTGGCCAGAAAAGAATTAGAAGGAGGTAGAGAAGCTGAAGAAAGAGGAGAGGTAATGATCTTACCCATTTATTAACAGAGGAGTACCTGATAGTCAGAACTTACATGACTTGTCAGCTACTATAGAGACACTTGGCTTTTAGTGAGTGAAATGGGGTGCCATGGCAGGATTTTAAACAGCAGAATTACATTATCTCACTTACATTTAAAAAGGAAGTTCTTTTCAAGTGTAAAAGCAGGATACAGATATTGGGAAGCATGCACAAACTGAAGGAACCGAGGACCCCCCTCCCAATCTCTTATTTGAAAAAGCTCCTATATGATTTCATTTGACTGCAGGTGGATCTAACATTATCTCAAAATAAAAAATTATGAACATTGGAAAACACAATAAACCAAAAATTGACAACCCCCCCCCCGACCCTTTCTAGAAGAGAACCTCACAATTTGCAGAAACTGCAGGGGTGCAATCACAATTTAACACGAGACAAAGGAAAAGACAAAGTCCAGGACTGTGCCCCCAAGACTGTAGCCGCTAACCACATGTGACTACTGAACACCTGAAATAGTGGAATTGAAAAGTGCTCTAAGTGTAAAATACACACCAGAGATTAAAGACTTGCTAAGAAAAAGATCCTAAAACATCTCAGTGATTTTGTATTCATTACACATTGAATTGAGAATATTTTGAATAGATGGGGTTAAATAAAATATATATTTTGAAAAACAAAAAGCTTCCAGAAGATGAAATCAGGTAAACAAAAATATAAATGATGACAAAGTAATTGGATATAAGCCATAGGAAAAGGGTCAGGGGTGATGACAGATTTCAATTAAATATACAATTAAGTTGAAACAACAGTGAAAATGTGGTTTCAGACCAGAATACGTAAATGTTTTAAACCTTCCTAATAATAGCATATGAGAGAAGGGGACTGGAGAGACAGAGAGGGAATAAGAGAGAGAGGGTATGAGAGCACTAGTTTCTTCACAGCAGGAGTCAACAGATAGGTCTAAAATGGAAACATATTTTTTTTAAAAAAGAGTGTAACTTAAAATTTCTTGTTACTTCTTTTTCTTAATTCTAGAGATATTTCAGACACTAGTCTCTCCTGGTGGAAAATACTTAATTTGGCATTCATCAGTTCTTTCATGTTTACTTCAATATATTTTACTTATTGCTAAATCAAGTAAAACTAAATTTAAACCTTTTTTATTATTATATGTTAAGTTATAGGGTACATGTGCACAACGTGCAGGTTTGTTACACATGTTTACATGTGCCATGTTGGTGTGCTGCACCCGTTAACTTGTCATTTACATTAGGTATATCTCCTAATGCTATCCCTCCCCGCTTCCCCCACCCCATGACAGGCCCCGGTGTGTGATGTTCCCCACCCTGTGTCCAAGTGTTCTCATTGTTCAATTTCCACCTATGAGTGAGAACATGAGGTGTTTGGTTAAACCATCTATTTTAAATTAGCCCTGTAGGACATTATAATAAGTGAAATAAGCCAGGCACAGAAAGACAAATATCACATGATTCCACTTTTATGTGGAATCTAGAAAAGTCAAACTCATAGAAGCAGAGAGAATGGTGGTTACCAGAGGTTGGGGGCTGAGGTGATATGGTCAAAAGATATAAAATTTCAGTTAGACAGGAGGAATGTGTTCAGGGGATCTGTGGTATATTGTGATGACTAGGGTTAGTGACGATATATTGTGTACCTGAGGATTTCTGGAATAGTGAATTGGGGATGATATGATAGTTATGTGGGGCGATGCATGTGTTAAATAGTTTAATTTGGCCATTTCATGGTGTATGCATGTATCAAGACATCATGTTGCATACCATAAATATGTATCATGTAAAAAATAATAATAGGCCTAGCGCTGGTGGCTCATGCCTGTAATCGCACCATTTTAGGAGGCCGAGGCGGGCAGATCACGAGGTCAGGAGATCGAGACCATCCTGGCTAACATGGTGAAACCCCGTCTCTACTAAAAATACAAAAAATTAGCTGGGCATGGTGGCGAGCACCTGTAGTCCCAGCTACTCGGGAGGCTGAGGCAGGAGAATGGCGTGAACCCAGGAGGCGGAGCTTGCTGTGAGCCGAGATCGCGCCACGGCACTCTAGCCTGGGCGACAGAGCGAGACTCCATCTCAAAACAATAAAAATTTAAAAATAAATAAACAAATAATAATAATAATAAATAAAATAGCCCTTATAATAACATTACATTTGTATCTGTCTCTCAACTCATCTATCATGTTTCTATATATTCTTTAGACAGGGATATATATGTATATGTTCCTTAGATAGATGTCAGAGTGACAGCCACTAAATATTCATGACAGTTGTTTTTGGGTAGTGGATTGTGAGTACTTTTCTACTTTTTACTTTATAAATTCCCAGATTGCTTGTTTTTGAGGGTAAGGATTATTTTATCACTTAAAACATTAATCACTTTTTAAAATGATAATTCTAGCTACCATGTTGAAAATGGACTCTAGTGGGGAAGGACTGATGCAGAGAAACCAGGTAGGAGGTGACTGCAGAGGAAATAGAAACTACAAGACACACCTACATACACGTGTGATTGGTGTCCTTAGTGGGGTATGAACACTGTTCAAATGGCACATCTATTAAAAATGGCAGAAAATTTAGAAGTAAAAAGTGTGGAGTATACTTTTAAAATCCAAAATATTTTTAAAATAATTCAATGTCTGGGTTGGAAGATAAATGAGGAAATCTCTAGAAAGTTGAACATAAAGATAAAAATACAGAAAACAGAAAAGAGAAGAGAATGATATCGGACACATCTAGGAGGTCCAATATAAATAATAATTATGGAAAGACAATTAAAAATATAGAGGAGAGAAATTTTAACATATACATGTATAGCTACACACAGACACTATATACATACTATGCACTATATATACATACAGTGTATATATACATATGTAAACTCTATATACACGTTTGTGTATTTGTACATAAGTGTGTGGATACATGTATTTAAGAAATGAAGAACATTAGCTCTTAGACTGAGGAATCCCATGTTCTCACCCCCCCAAATTAAAAAATGCCCACATTAAGGCACTTCTGAAATTTCAGCATGCAGAGAGAAAGGAACATCTGTAAAATCTTCCAGAAAGAAAAGCAGCATTCCTCTGCTCAATCTATTTCCATCACCATAGACAATGATCAAGTATCTAGGTGACATCACCAGCACAGAAATTAGAAGACTGTGGATGAATTCCATCAAAATTTTGAGGGAAAATTATTTCCAGCAAAAAATAAATAAATACAGATAATTCATCATTATGTATTAGGGTATAATAAGGACGTGTTTAAACAAATAGTATCTCAAAAATGTATCTCTGAAAGTATGTGAGAAAATACTGGAAGACATGCTCCAACAATACAAAGGTATAAACCAAGAAAGAGAAGACTCAGAAGAGTCTTCTGAAAGAAACAGAAGATCCAACCCAGAAGAACAAACAAAGCAACTTTAAAATTATGGTGAAAATATTCCCATGAAAGAGCTGCAAATTCCTGCTAGGGAGTGATTGAATCCACAGTTGGGCAGGATGAAGGACTCTGGGGTGTGGGGGTGAAGGAGGATGTTTCTCAGCACATACATACATACTGTGATGATTGACTAAAATAAGAGAAATTCTATGGTTGGTATTGTTGGAAAATTGTAGAATGAAATAATGTTTGAAAATAAGGCAAATGAAAATAATGAAGCAATGATCAACTCCAGGAGGAAAAAAGTCAAAGCGAGTAAATGCAAACATAGTGCTATGGTTTGAATGTTGTGTTCCCTCAAATCCATGTTGAAACTTAATCCTCAATGCAACAGTATTAAGAGGCAAGTCCTATAGGAGGGGATTAAGCCATGAGGGCTCAGCCTCATGTGGATTAGTGCCTTATAAAATGGCTGGAGGGATCAGTTAGGGCTTTTTTTTCTTTCCTTTCCTTCTGCTGTGTGAGGACATAGTGTTTCTTCCCTCTGGAGGATGCATTGTAAAAGGCGCCATCTTGAAAACAGAGACCAGCAGCAGGAGATACCTAACCTGCCAGTGCCTAAGTCTTGAACTTCCCAGTCTCCAGAACCAAGGAAAATACATTTATGTTGTTTATCTGTTACCCAGTCTCAGGTATTTTGTTTTAGCATCACAAATGGGCAAAGACACGTAGTAAACTACATGACTCAGTTATGAATACTATTTATATAGTAAAATAATATAAAATATCTCTGTCTCATAACACAGCTATATGTAATAATGAATATAAGGGAAATATATATATATGTATTTTGCAGGGAGAGTGGGGAGGAAGATTTGGGAAGTGGTGTAGGAGAGTTAAAGTCTCAACTTCCTTTAAAAAATTTAGTAGCTTCTACTAAAAAAATGAAAAATTAATGACATGAATTATGAGCCTATTATTTTGAAATTAATGTAAATAACAAAAGAAAGTTGAAATACATATTTATGTGCATGTGCATGCATGTATATGTATATATGTGTATGTATGCATATGCATGTGAATATGTGTATGTATGTTAAGAAAGTGGTGTGTTTGGGGCTGTTTTGGGGAGTAAGCACAGTGAGACATGCAAGACAAATCTTGATTTTTTAAAAAATGCAGATGGACCCAGGCAACAGCCACCAGGAGGTAAATGCCCTTGGTCTGGGTTGGGGAGTGATCAAGTGAAAGAAGAGAACAAGAAGTACTACTAAGTTAATGTAGTCAGGACTTGGGAGCAGATAAGAAGGTGAAGAAATGGAAAGAATCACCTTACTATCTTCCCCTTCACTCTGTCATCCTGCTTCTGTGTCTTTGCTTACTGTGTACCTCCAATCTGTAATGCTCATGCTCATGCTCCGTAAATCTACCCCTTTTGCGGTGCTAGTAGCAGACTGCCCCACGAAGCATTTTCCAATTCATTAAGGCCCCAAATGTTTCTTTCTCTGAACTTCTATAATTCACTTCCAGGGACATTCCTACTTCCATTTTATGGGTTTTGTCTTCTCAGATAGAATATGCTTTTATCAAATCAATCCTCTTACTGCATTTTATTTTTCTATATAGCTGTTGTTATTACCTGACAATATATCCAAGGCCAGAATAATGATTTTCACTCCAAAGTACCTTTGGATTAAGTGGAGCATTTAAATGCATGTAAAATATGTGTAAAACTACGAACTAAAGAAATTACAATAGGGTACTCAGGCAGAGGAGAGTAGGATAAGAGTGGTAAAAATAGCACTCACTATTCACTAATACTATTCACTAAGTTTATATTTCTTATATACTTTAAAATAGACATATTTTATTGTCATACTTTTAAAATGGGGAAAAGGTAACTTTGTCATGGAAAAAAATGAAATATGCCATTAATGAAACTAAATGCATTTGAAGGAAATGAGAAATAATTACGTTCAGTCAGGAAGACTAGAGGAAGTTTTAGGGAAGCTGTGGCTTTTGAAATGGTTCCTGATACGTGGAGTGAGTACATAAGAAGGAGAGGTTAAAGGGACTACTTAGGAAGCAGAGTAACAAAGGCTGAAAAAATAGATATGGAGCATTTAGAAGGAGTTTGAGATGAATTGAGACCTGATGGCTACAGGAGATACAGGTGGTCTGCTAGTTAGTAGAGAAACCTTCTTTAGCAGAGGTTGTAGTGTCTTATTTCTTGACTGTCTCTGAAGTGACTTTTCACCCTTTATACGAGGACTCATGCAGTCTTGGAAGTTGGTAGATACAGATTCTTTCCTTTGTTTAAGTGACAGTTTACAACAGAATCATGAAGATATCTATCATCTCTCTATGCCTGTTATCCACCCCACCTCTGTCCTCCAAAATGACAAAAATAGCTTGCTCTACTTTTTTGGCATTAATGCTGTGAAATAAAGAAATAAGAACCATTCACCAGACAGATAAAAGCCCATTTTCAGAAAAATTAAAGATTTTATGAAATCATTATGGGAGGATATGTCAAAATGTGTAATTCTTTTCTTAGTCTGAAATGAGTATTTGTTGTAGATAATGATGACCCAGCTGTTATATCTGCCACCTTGTGTTGCTAGGGGAGAAATAAGCAACAATCTTCTATATTATTATACTATTGTTTCAAAGCCCCTTCACCTTTCTTACACCATCGCTCCAAGATAAATAGAGCAGGGGTTGTGGCTCTCAAAATACAGATTATTCAGCCAAGACAGAGAGATTGAATGGATTGCCTAAGGTCAATGTAGTTGTAGTTGAAACTGGGCCCACATAGTGCTTAAGAATAAGATTTTGGAGAGAAATGGCTTAAGGCTAACCCTGCCTTTGCCAAGTAGTTGTGTGAATGCGGTAGGTAATTTAACCTCCGTAAGCCTCCATTTTCTTATCTTCAAATGTGAGGTTAATAAACCTAGATTTTCATTGTGAAGACTGAATGACTTTTGACATTACGATTGTAACTATACATTTATTAAGGACACACTTTAGAGCAGTGTGTTAAACACTTTATTATTATCTGATTTAATTCTCATAACACTTTGTAGTGTGAAAACAGTGAGCTATAGGATGATTACACGAAAATGGGTTTGAGCTCTGGTTCTACTGCCTCTCGCTGTGTAAATTTAGGTAATTGCTTCATCTCTCTAAGCCTCAAATTCTTCACTTTCTAAATAAAAGAATCATACAATTCATCTTGGTTTTATGTGACCTACATTAGAAAATGAATGTAAAGCACTCAACTTATAGTATTACTCAAAATCTACTTACTGTAGCTTTATGACAAAGATGACAATTCGGCCTATAACCTAAGGACCACTTGAGCAGAGGAGATAAAAATAACAACAGTACTACTACTAATAATTTCAACAAAAAGTCAGTGCTATCTTAAGACTTCCTATAGAAAAACAAATCTATGGTTTTAGAGTCAGAAGTTATTTTTGGAGAACATTTGAGGGTATATCTTGAGAATATACACAAATGGGACTTCTGGGGTGATGTAATGATTTTATGTATGTATAAGATGCTTTGCTAACATAAGTGAGTTTATATATCAAAATTTCTCAAGCTGTACACTTATAATTTGTATGTATATTATATTTAAATAAAATGTCTTTTACTTACCATAAGTCCTATCTATTGAGATCCACATCTAGGCTCTCTATACAATTCCTCTGATCTATTCCATAAATTAAGTCAGCCAATATTCCTTGGGCACTTTTCTATGTACTTGAAATATATCAGCAAACAAAACATAATGTTTGCCCTCATTAAGCTCTCATTCCTTCTCTATTCCTACACAAACCATCCATTTGATTACATTGGTTTTATAGTATGTACTAAGATCCGTTGAAGCAGTTCCCCTTCCCTGCTGTTCTTTTACACAAATTTTTGGACTCCTCTTTGCCATCTTTTCTTTGTTTTAAACTTTAAAATTACGTAATTTTATTCCATAATTTCTATTGGGTTTCTAAGGTGAATTGCATAATTTTAAAAATACAAATTAATATATTAGTTAAAATAGTACTCGAACATAAATTTTAATTCTATTAATACAGTATACTTTACATTTTTTATGTACATACTGTGACTTTATTGTTAAAATTACATTTAATTATATATGATTTTTGTTCTTGATGTTAATAGAAATGCTCTCTTTTCAAAATGGTGTTTATTGCTAGTATAGAGAGGGGATATTGACCCTTGAGTATTTATCTTGTATCCAATCGCCTTACTCAATTTTCTTATGATAATATGTGTTTGTTTTCCCCACTATAATCTCTTATTGTTAACAAGTTATCTTGACTTATTTTTTATATTGAATCTGCTAGAGCATTTAAAAAATACTAATCATGACAATACTGTTTATTTTTGCCTAGTACACTACTTAAAGGGTTTGGTATTTTACCATTTAGAGTCATGTATGCTGTAAGGTTTTGAATACAGACTTTATAAAATCTAAGTTGTTTTATTTTATACTAATTTTATTTAGTAAGCTCTCTGATTTCTATCAAATGCTTTTTCAGCATATATTAATGCAAACCTATGATCTTTCCCTTTTATTTGTTGGCACAACAGATTAACCAGTAGTTTGAATCACCCGTGAATATTTAAGGATAAATCTGTTATTGTCTTTTTTGCTTCATACCTTCATTCTGTTTGTTAATATCTTATTTGGAGCTTATATATATATATTTATGTGCATATAAATAGATATTAAATATATAATTTGGAGTTTATACATATAGCAACTCTATAACATTCTTATTAGCATTAGTCTATGCTTTGATTTTAAAGCCCTAGTGTCTTCATAAAATAAATTGAGTTGATGTTTTATTCTGGGGAGCATCATGTTGAAATTATTTATAAGTTAGATAGACTCAGTCTGTGAACTTATATGTTTCTGGCGACTATTTTAATCATAGCTACTTAATCATACTTCCTGTCTTTTATTGGACTTGATTTATTCACATTTTCTATTCCTTTGTGATCAATCATAATCATTTACAGATCCCTAGGAAATCATCCTTTTCCTCTAGGTTTTCAAAATTTTACTCTAAATTATCCTTTGATCAAATTTTTATTTGTGGTTATACCTCCTTAATATTCCTTAATCTTTAATATATTTTATCCTTCTGTTTTATTTTTAATTAAGCTAAAATGTTTTATGTATTTTACTTGCTTTTACAATGAACTGGTCTGCATGCCGTTTATATATATATATATATATATATATTTTTTTTTTTTATTATACTTTAGGTTTTAGGGTACATGTGCACAATGTGCAGGTTTGTTACATATGTATCCATGTGCCATGTTGATTTCCTGCACCCATTAACTCGTCATTTAGCATTAGGTATATCTCCTAATGCTGTCCCTCCCGCCTCCCTCAAACCCACAACAGTCCCCAGAGCGTGATGTTCCCCTTCCTGTGTCCATGAGTTCCCATTGTTCAATTCTCACCTATGAGTGAGAACATGCGGTGTTTGGTTTCTTGTCCTTGCGATAGTTTACTGAGAATGATGTTTTCCAGTTTCATCCATGTCCCTACAAAGGACATGAACTCATCATTTTTTATGGCTGCATAGTATTCCATGGTGTATATGTGCCATATTTTCTTAATCCAGTCTATCGTTGTTGGACATTTGGGTTGGTTCCAACTCTTTGCTATTGTGAATGTGTCTTTATAGCATATGTGTGCATGTATCTTTATAGCAGCATGATTTATAGTCCTTTGGGTATATACCCAGTAATGGGATGGCTGGGTCAAATGGTATTTCTAGTTCTAGATCCCTGAGGAATCGCCACACTGACTTCCACAATGGTTGAACTAGTTTACAGTCCCACCAACAGTGTAAAAGTGTTCCTATTTCTCCACATCCTCTCCAGCACCTGTTGTTTCCTGACTTTTTAATGATGGCCATTCTAACTGGTGTGAGATGGTATCTCACTGTGGTTTTGATTTGCATTTCTCTGATGGCCAGTGATGATGAGCATTTATTTCTTCATGTGTTTTTTGGCTGCATAAATGTCTTCTTTTGAGAAGTGTCTGTTCATGTTCTTTGCCTACTTTTTGATGGGGTTGTTTGCTTTTTTCTTGTAAATTAGTTGGAGTTCATTGTAGATTCTGGATATTAGCCCTTTGTCAGATGAGTAGGTTGCAAAAATTTTCTCCCATTCTGTAGGTTGCCTGTTCACTCTGATGGTAGTTTCTTTTGCTGTGCAGAAGCTCTTTAGTTTAATGAGATCCCATTTGTCAATTTTGGCTTTTGTTGCCATTGCTTTTGGTGTTTTAGACATGAAGTCCTTGCCCATGCCTATGTCCTGAATGGTATTGCTTAGGTTTTCTTGTAGGATTTTAATGGTTTTCGGTCTAACATTTAAGTCTTTAATCCATCTTGAATTAATTTTTGTATAAGGTGTAAGGAAGGGATCCAGTTTCAGCTTTCTACATATGGCTAGCCAGTTTTCCCAGCACCATTTATTAAATAGGGAATCCTTTCCCCATTGCTTGTTTTTGTCAGGTTTGTCAAAGATCAGATAGTTGTAGATATGCGGCATCATTTCTGAGGGCTCTGTTCTGTTCC